>NC_136519.1:54362703-54675203 GCF_053919585.1 Euprymna scolopes
TTATGTCTTTGTTTTGTAGTTGTATTATGCAGCTTCCTATTATCGGAATTTTTGTATTATTGTATGCAGTTAGTGTTATTGTCGTTTTCATTAATTTAGGTTTAGGTTTTATTGTGTTGTAAATCTTTACTAGTATTACATTCACTTCAGCTCCTGTATCAATTTTGAAATTAATATTTCATTACCTTGTAGTTTTATTTTCCACTTGTCAGTTTGGAGCGCATATGGCGTCCAAGTTAAACTGGTCTGAATCCACGTGGTTTGAGTTGTATGATTGACCGACATTGTATAATTTTTTCTTTTTTGTTCTACACATTCGTGCATAATGCGCTTTTTTCACAGTGTGTACAGGTTTTGTTGTATGCGGGATATTTGTTTTCTGGTGCGACCCAGAGCAATAGGTATATTTTTCGATCCAGTACTGCGTTTTTCGGACATTTTGTCTCCTTGTTTAAAGGTTGCATGGGCAGGCATCTTGTTTTTTGTTAATCTGTTTTTCTTCATGTCCTGAATTAGCGATATATTTTCTGTGTCAGACGTGGCCATTATTTTAGAGTGTCTCCGTTTCTTCGGCACTGTTAATTGTTTTTTTCTAAATCCAACGACAGTTCTCTCAGCATTATTTCTCGAAGCATATTATCGTTAATACCACAGATAAGAATATCTTTTATTAGTCTCTCGGTAAATTCTCCAAATTCGCATTTGTTTGCTTTTTGTCGTAGTTCGGTGACATATTCATCAAATCTCTGCGTTTCTTTTGTTTGTAAGTCAAGAATTGGTATATGAGAAAAGCATCGATGTTTTAACCTTCTCCGGCTTTTTATCTGACTCTGTTGCTTGTAAAAATAACTTGAATTAGTTTTTCCATGTTTCCCATTCTTGTCCGAGATTGTCTGATGAAAACTTGAGTTCTTTGGAGTGCAGCAGAAATTCCACAGTTTTTGTTTATATATATATATATATATATATATATATATATATATATATATATATATATATATATATATATATATATATATATATATATATACGTTTATGAGTGTTAAGGTTTGTAATTATTTTCTACTAAACCTACTTTGCCGACAAGGCAAGAACATACAGACCGTGGTGCAAATGGCTTAAGAAAAAGAATATAAAAATGTTACCCAACTCGCGATCACCTACTCTTACGCCAAGTGATTCGGAAAACTTACTGCACGAACCATATCTGTCCCCATGAGTTCGACACTACAACAAATCACAACACGATTAGGGACAACCATATTAAAGTTTATAGTGGATACCGGAGCAAGTATTTCAATAATGCGAACATCAATGATAAACAGTAACACACTAAACCTAACACCAGTGTTCCTTTCTGATGCCAATGGAGAAAAAATAAAATGCCATGGACAAGCAAGCCTGGAAATTGGAATGCCAAGTCTGAGAAGATTGTTCTCTTGGACGTTCGTGATTGCTGATATCATCAACCCACGTCTTGGATTCGATTTCTTAAACAAATTCGGATTAACAATTGACTGCAGGAATAAAACCATTTACGACCTCTTAACTGCTACCAGAAAGAATTTAAAATTGACTACAGTATCTCCATTAAATGTGATCATCAACAAAATGGAACTATCTTCATTTATTCAAACCAGACTGGATAAATACCCGAAATTTATTTCCCCAAACTTGAACACCAGGGACATTATTGTGGTGTATATCACAGAATAGACACAGGTAGCCACTCACTAGTTTTTGCAAAGTCCAGACAGCTATCTGCTGCAAAACTGAAAGCGACCGAAGCAAAATTTAAAAAGCTCATAAATGAAGAATGATAACCCAATCATATGGCGAATGGTCGAACCCACTACATCTTGTTCCTAAGCAAAGTGGAGGACACCACTGCTGTGGGGATTACCGTGCATTAAATAGCATAATCAAATGTGATAGATACCCCGTACCCAACATAAATTCGTTTTTTACCATGAAACTCGCAAATAAGCAACAGTTTTCTAAAATAGATTTGATTTCAGCATACCACCAAATTAAAATGCACCCAGATGATATTCCGAAAAAGCCATGTTTATGCCTTCTCAGCAGCGACATTTCGAAGATATATGGACAATTTTTTTTTAGAGATTATAGACGATGGTTTGACCAGGTTTGTATTTAACATGCAATTATCTGACTCCATAAAATAAATAAGACAGACATTAAATTTTAAAAGTGAGAAAAGTAGCTTTATTTATTGCGTGGAGATTGTTAAGTGGAAAGTGTTCATTTTAGTGGTGGAAGAGAATCTTCGTGAATGTGTGAGAGAAAGGTCAATGTTCGTTTGTTTTATCCGTTGTCTTATCGGTTTAGGTGTGAATCAGGCAACAGTTAGTAAATGAAGGTGCCCAGCCCGTAACGTGGGAGCAGAGTTGGCTTCAGTCCACTTCGGTGTCTTCTTTCTTTTCTTCTTCACATATCTTAAGGTTTGGTGACAGAATCCGTCCGTACGTTCACTGACGTAGCGAGACGAATTCTCTTCTCGAATCCTCCTACTGAATTCTCCCCCGATTCGTAAAATCTTATGCTTTTATATTTTTTTTCCCCCCGTGGCTCCAAGTGTTTTTATATACACAGATGATGCATTAATTTTCAGAGACGACGAACATTTTCACAAGAAAGATATAGACACATTTTTTAGAATCTCACATGAAAATAACTTTAAAATATCAACACCCTTTTCTATTTTTGATATAACGTCACTGGATTTCTTTGACTTTAGGATTAATTAAAATAGAATCACACCAACTACATTTAAATTAAAAAAAAAACAGAATCCTTCTCGTGTCCTAAAGATGTCAAAAGTCTACGCAGATTTCTTGGAGTGGTAGGATTTTGATATGAAATCATGAATCTGTGATATGTCTCATGACAATCGATGATTGGGAAAGTTTTTTTTTATAAGTTTGCGACTTTTTAGTTTTTGTACGTTATATCAGATTATTTTCTAAAATGGGCAGCATCAAAATGACGTCATTTTTTTTTCAAAACGTCATAAACAAAATTGGAAAAAAAAAGACGTTGATTTTGATTTCTGGTCTTAATTAAACGAACGCGATTTCCGCAACAAAGCAAAATGGCAATTATTCAACAAAAACATTGTATCATTTGTGTAAACATTTCATGCGCTTATGTAGCGCTTCCACATGAGGACAGGGTATGACATGAGTTCAGTTTAATGTGGAGATATCTAGTTACTTCCAAAGGTGCAGCCTGGATTGGCACAAAAAATATTTAATTTCCGCAATCGACAATAGAGTTCACGTACCATACTTTCATTTCAGCTTTAAAGTCCATGAAATGTCTGCTATGAGGATAATTCCCCCACGAGGTATTTAAAAAAAAAAAAATTCTAATTTAATCAGGAATGTTAGAAAATTAGACTCGCTACTGAAATTTTTTTGAATTTTTTAGTTTGAATTGCGAGACTCATCTGATCTTGAGGAAAAAAGAAACGACTTGGGACATCGTCATTTAAAGATTTAATATCCCATCTAAAGAGATCACCAACGAAGAATTGTGGTCCAATCGTCGATTGGCAACATTCTACTTTTTCTATTTTAAACCCAACTTCCCCGTTACTTCCAATATTTGGTTACATGTAGTTTGTATTCGAAATATATAAAGATTATCTGTCATTACACGTTACAAACAAAAAATGAAATAAATAACTTTAAAATATCAACATCTATTTTTGATATAACGTCACTGGATTTTAAGCTGAGAAGCAACTTACTAAGATGTCTCAGGGAATACCAACAGTTGAAGGACAGGGTCCAGTTAAAGTTGCCGTAAGAAACAACATGCCTAACAAGGGTGCCCAAAAGAAGATAATAGAAATAAAACGTAAAATGGTTGTTCCACCTGCCGAAGCAGAGACCAGTTCTGTTGGCGCAGTCGGTAAAAACCAGGAGAAAAATGTGAACTCGTTCAGTAAGAACCATTTTGTACCTGTTAGGCCGCTACAGTCGCTACACACACAAAAGAAAGACGACAATGAAACCTCTTCAGTTCATTCTTCTGTTTCTTCTGTTTCTTCTGTTTCTTCTGCTTCTTCTGTTTCTTCTGCTTCTTCTGTTTCTTCTGTTTCTTCGTTTTCTTCGTTTTCTTCGTTTTCATCGTTTACTTCTTCACCCCCTTCATCTATCGATCCTGTTTCGCCAAATTATTGCCTTGCAATGTTTGAACCTTCACCAGACGTCGTAGTTCTTCTAGTGCTTATCTTTGCGTTTGTATTACTGTTGATATATCTTTGGTATAAGTATGTTTGGTATAACGACGAATAATGGCGATTACTCGAAATGGTAAACGCAGTAGAATGAAACTCTCTACCGATCCGTGTGACTTCTAAACCGAAACTGCGACCAGTGCCGTCATAGAAGGCATCAGAAGGCATTTCTTTCTATTCTGTTAGTGATGGTGGAGGCGGCAGTGGATTGTCGATAGTCTGTTGGCAGTTCGCTGTCTGTTGTTCGGGCTTATGTGATGTAGCAATAGAGGAAGTATGGGGGTTGTAGTCTGTCTTCATGGTTTAGGACATGAACAAATTCTCTTAACCGGCCTAGATGACATTACTCGATAGGGGCGCCTCGGGCAGGTAGCGATTAACTTCCTTCCCAAAGAGGGAAATCAAAACCTGGGAGGTGGCCCTCCTAGGACTACCCAAAACATATGGCCTAGTAACTTGCTTTCCTTATTTTGTCCTTAACTCTTCACATTCTATGAACGACAAGGGGTAAGAATAGCAGTTATGTGGGTCATAATCTATCCATCTAATGTTTATTGTTGCTTAGTTTTTGACCTTGAAGTATTTTTGGTTTTAGTTCCGTACATCAAATGGCTGGAGCAATTTTCATTAAAAACAATACCACAGTCCGACAGATAAAAGTTTCTGTCAAACTTTTTGTTTAAAACTCGAAGAGGCATCAGGCAACTTTCGTCTTAAAAATCATGCTCCAGGTCAAAACCTTCACTCCTGATCTGAAATGGAACACACATCAAATCTGTTGCCAAGATCGCTGGAAAAATTGTTGGATAACTCTACCACTCCAGAAAGTATCTCACTACCGATACAATCCTCTATTTGTATAAGAGCCATATACGTAAAATGGAATATTGTTGCCACATCTGGGCAGGAGTTGCTCGCCGTATCCTATCCAACCTTAATAGAGTTCAGAACTGACTTCAAAACCTAGTAAGTGATATCCTTTTCTCTTCCCTGAAACCTCTTTATCACAAAAGGGACATTGCGAGCCTGTCTCTGCTCTATCTATTATTTTCATGGCAAGTACTCATCTGAATTCAAATCGATGGTTCCCTCTTGCCAAATTCACAAAAAACATTCGACTAGCTACAACCACTATATGCGATTTCCCCACTCTCTGTATGTGCCTAAATCTAAGTGCAGATTCCATGAACAAAAGTTTTTCCCCAGATCTGCCCACCTGTGGAATACTGTTCAGCTGGCCTGCTTCCCAATTGAATACAACATGGTAGTATTCAAATCCAATGTAAACAAGTTCTTGTTGAGTTGTCGCCATAAATAATAAAATTCTACCCAATTTACATCATTATACTACCACCTTACATTCATTAACCCTTATCCTTGAGTGACCTTTGGGCCTTGATAAGTGGTGATTCCCAAGTAAAAAAAAAATGTATATGTAGCATATTTTACACTATTCGTTGCCTTCTTGCATTTAATACAAGATGGTGCCGATTCTTGCATAGTAAACGTCTAGAGCATTTTTTCTTTTTTTTTTAATCTTGTTCACCCTTCAAAACATATTGCCACTTGGATGTGAGGGCTATTATTTGGAACCATGCTTACAGGGGACTACGTAAGGAGATGAGTGAGATGTCTGTTTACAGTACATTTAAACTTCTGCATATCAATGAAGTCAGTGAAGCAGGAAACAGGGAGTGAATTCTAGTCTCGCAGTCCAAAGGAAGAAGCTATTGGAATAGAATGCTTTCTGGCATGTAGGGACATCTGCAGTTAAAGAGTGGGAGTTTTTGCTAAATTGATTTGTCACAGGTACGTATGTCAAGAGGGTACAAGTGCAATGAGTTCACCAAAGCATATTCCATTAAAATACTTGCAAAACAGGCACAAGATGCAGGGATTGGAGCTTAGTTGGCAGTTCAGGACCCATTAGATTGAGGACTCCTTTTTGGTTCCTGTCTAAGAGGGCGGGACTAGCGATGGATGCATCAGCCCAGATGTGGCAACAATACTCCACTCATGGGCGAATGGTGATTTTGTAGAGGTACAGGATACTCTCAGGTGTGAGTAATTTTGTAGCATGGTAAAAGGAACCCATCTTCTTTGCAGCAGCCTTAGCAATGTCCTCAATATATTTGTTCAAATTCATGTTGCCTATGAATGTTAAGCCTAGGAGTTTGAAGGAAGAGCTATTGGTGTCTTACAGATTGGCTTATAATGGACAAGGACGGATGGTAAAACAAAGTTGGGGTTCTTAATCCATTAACTATTGCTATTTGTTCCACGTCCATCCATTGTTTATTGCATAGGAGGCTCCGTAATGGCTCTGAAATATTAGCTAGGATGAACATGGATTTAGCGTGTTGATTTATTATACCTAGGAAACGTTGGAGTTTCATGACGTTTTTGGTGGTGATAGTTATCAATTGCTTCCATTTTTGTGGGATCTGGATTGATGCTGGTATTGTCAATAACGTGATCTAAAAAGCGCACATAGCTTTCAAAGAATGCTAGAATGATGTAGGCGTTTCAATACTTTGCAGAGCCAACGATCATGGTTGAGGGAATCTTCAGCATAAATGAGAATGTTATCCATGTATAACTCCTGCTACTTGTAAGGAATAGCACCCAGAGAATGTCAGTTATTATGGAATCAGTTTCAAGTCAGTCTCGGAAATTACCAAAGCAATTTATTACTTGAGAGCTGGAGGGGATTTTTTATAACCCTAACATAACTTTTCGTATTCTTAGTGTCGTCTGCCTTTTTATATATATATATATTTTTTTTTTTTTTTTGGCTTTCAAATTATAAACTGGTTTGATCATTCTGGGACTGACTCAAGATTATCTGTCAATACTCGCATTGTGGGAAAAGGCTAAAAAATAACCTTAGTCCTTTGCTTGATGCCATCTGCCTTTTTACATTTTTTCACAACTTTCAAATTGTACATATTTCAGCAATTTCCAGCCTTCATCAGGTGTTTTGTATCGAACTGGGGAACCGTTTGTTAGGAGTCTCGAACCCAACCCTTTATTATTATTACGGGGGTACCGTGTTCGGACTCCAGCTAGGCTCTGGGACATAGTTGCTGATTCTCTGTTTTGAATGTTACTTTTTACTGCCTTCGTTCAGGATTGAACTCAGCACCTTTGGGTAACTGTAAACTTTGATACAACGTCTAGGACCACTCGGCCATATGTCCTGCTCCTGCTCAGAGGTAGACATGCAAAAATTTCCATTATTTTGAACATTTGGTGATATGCCGAAAAGAATAAAGAAACAGTGTTATATTAATGAGTCAGAATCGGAGCAAATAAGCTATGAAGAGAATTGCTATAATCACAATACAGATCCAGAACCTGACACATCTTGCAGCAGTTTATAGTAAGCTCCCGAAAAAAGCAGCAAAGAAAATCCGAAACAATTAGCCAATCAACAGTCAGCTGCCAGCAAACGACAAAATTGTTTTCCTTAATAGAAAAACAAATCACGTTTTTTATATATACTCTTCATAAAAAAACTGTTTTCGATTATAGTCGTTTCGTTGAAAAAAAATGTTTTTGATTATAGTCGTTTCGATGAAAAAAAATGTTTTCAATTATAGTCGTTTCCATGAAAAAAATGTTTTCGATTATAATCGTTTCGATGAAAAAAAAATGTTTTCGATTATAGTCGTTTCGATGAAAAAAAATGTTTTCGATTATAGTCGTTTCGTTGAAAAAAAATGTTTTTGTTCATGTTTCCATCAAAGCAAAAGTCAATTATTTTTTTGAAACATTTGTTGAAAAAAAAAAACATTTAATATACTTTTGTTGAAAAAATTAAAATATTTCTTTTCATATAATTAAACTTACAATAAGTCTTATCTTCATGCGTCAACGTTTTATTTTGAATTTATCATTTGGTAATGAATGCTCATGTCGACCTTTTCCGGTAATTTGCAAGGCTGCTTACTGTAAACTGCCGAAAAATGCTGATGCAACCATAACCCAGATTTTGGATCACTATGGTAATCACTTTCTAGCAGACAGCGTGAAGGGAGCACATGCTATTCTGAAGATGAATTTCATACAAGAAGGATTAACAGCCCAACTATAACTGCATCTTGACACCACTAAGCACGATGTTAACATTCTGCCAATGTCACGTGATAAAAAGCTGAAAAGAAAAACGATAACCAACAAAATATGTTCCTCATCGTTCACTATCGACAGACTCCCAATTATGGGAAAAGTCATTTTTACCCTCAAAAGAGAAAGGCATATTTTGTGGAACCAACTTCATTAGAAGAAATGCGCAACCTGTATTAATAAGAAAAGTGCGTTTGAAAAGCTGAACTCAATTAAACGAGTTAAATATTATCCAAGAACTTGCACCAAAATAATGTAACAATCGTTCAGACGTGTAAATGCACAGTGAATAAAACCTACATATGAACACCATGCATTCTCTTATTTTCTGACTTCAGCCAATGTGTTGCATTTCCACAAGAATTAGATACGTGCAAGGTAAAATCGAAACTTATCTTTTTTCTCTTATCTTTCTAATTTTTTAGATGAGGATTGATAATTCGTTTTATTCAAACTACTGTTCTCATCTTAGATGTTGTTTTCACACGGTTTCGGTTGATGTAACCTCTGACCTTCTTCAAGTATATCTTGTCAAACTCAAGAATCTTTCTGTTAAACTTGGGAATTTTTCGGGTGATAGCCAAAATACAACTGTGAATTACTAAGGACTTTCACCCAGTCATAGCTGACAATGAGAGCATGCTACCCCCGGTTGATTAAATAAACAGTTCTGTTCGTAATTTCATGCAGATTCTCAAGTTTGGCAGAAAGATACCCAGGTCGTAGGTTACATCGGCCAAAATGTTGTGAAAAAAAAACACTCACTACAAGACTGTACAGTATTGACACAAGTCCAAATAATCCAAATAATACAGACTATTTTTCTTTCTTTTGATATTGTCTTGCAATTATCTCAGCATATTATTGATTTTTAGCAAACAGGTTCTTTCATAGACATAACTGAACATTTGGTACGAATTCAAAGTTGTTTTCTTCTGCTCAGGTGTTCAAACTTCAACCAACGATTATTTTATTTTTGACAACCAATCATATTATGTTGTTTTCTTCCATCCAAGTGCATGCCCATACCAAGTGCACCTACTCCAGTCAAATTATCTGTGAAAGAAGTGTCTTTGTTGAAGGTCCAGTCGCTTTCTGTTCCAACAAAAATATATATTGTATTACAATACTTAAACCATCAATGGATATTATATGTCTATTTCTGCTACTTTTATAGTTTTATTGATGTTAATTTTCCTTTGGTTGAAGTTTACTTAGAAATAAATACTATTTTTCAAAATGATGATCGCTCAAAAGCAAACACTCTCAAGCAAAGGCTTCATTTTTTAATATTTTATTAACTTTGAATCTATTAATTAGAATGTTACTTATTAACTGAAGACCAAGGCTGTGTAGGAAGTTCCGTGTAACGAGACCTATCACTCTACTTGTCTCCAGGGTGATCGATTGGAATAAAAATATGTCAAGAATAATAGCATATTCTAATTGCAGTCCTGGCACCATTGCATATTTAGGATTTGTTGTCAATTTCATTATCTACAAGACTGTACAGTATTGACACAAGTTGCGTTTCTGTTAGCAACCTGTTGTTTAGAAAAGAGAAAATATTTCCCCATTTGGATAGTTGCGAAACAGCATCGTATGCAGACAATAACTCCTTGACCAAGACATGATGCAGCTTGGTTCTGGCATTAAATCTTCTAAGATTAAAAATGCGATCTGTGGTTTGAAACTTTAACATTACCCCCTTATCGCAATCCCGAAACGCATGAGCAAGTAGAGCAGCAAAATATATAGAGAAAAGAGTAGGGGCAGGAATATCACCTTGTTTGACACCATTGTCAACTGGGATTTCATCAGACAATTTTCCGTTAAATGAGATTTCCTCAACAAAACCAAAGATAGAATTAGCAATATTCACACTTCCAATCTTAAGAAGTTCCTCCAGAACACCATCCAAACCAGGTGCCTTGCCACTGCTGACTCGTGCGATAGCCAACTGCACCTCAACCAGATTAGGCAAACGATTCATTCTGAATCTGATATCACATTGTGGTAGGCTATCAATTGCATCAGCATCTACTGCTGAGGGATTGTGAAACACATCAGTAAAGTGCTCTTGCCATCTTTTCAAGATATTTTCTGGATCCTTAATGACAACAGAACCATCTTTCGACATCAGGGGAGATATTGAAGAGGTAGGAGGACCAAATACTTGACGCAGGAGTCCATAAAATTCCCTTGAATTCTTTACGTAAAACACCTTTTGGATCTGCTCAGTTATATTCATCCACCATTGGTTTTTCACCTTTCTTAATTCACGTTGCAATGTGGCTTTGACCTCTTTGTATTGTCACAAATTAGTTGTATTATCAGAATGATCTTCATGAAGTAAAGATTCATAAATTATCAGCAATTGATTAATTTCAAGATTATTGTTGTCAAACCAGTCCTTGTTTTTATCCCTCTTGAAGCCAAGGATTTCAGCACCAGCAGAATAAACCTGAGTCTTAAAATTCACCCATGTACCATCAAATGCCGGATTATCAAGCTTTTCCGCCATACTCTTTTGAACTTCAGGCAACTTTAACTTGGTGACATCAATACGGCTAGCCACCTTAACACCACTATGATGAACTTTCTTACGGATTCGTAGATTAAACCTTCCTGTCACCAACTTGTGATTGGTGTCACATTCAGCACTGCATATGAAACCAACAGTATATGCACCTCGAAGGTCGCGCTTTCGAGTTATGATCAAGTCAATTAGGTGACCATGCTTTGAACGTGGATGTATCCCAGTATCTTTGTGCTTCAGTTTACAGCAAAAAAATGTTACAGATAGCAAGATTAAATTCTGAACACAGCTCTAGATACTTAAGGCCATTAGCATTCATGGTACCGATACCATAGCGGCCAAGAGGACTCCAGGTCTCATAGTCTTTCCCAACATGGGCATTGAAATCACCAAGAATAACAAGTTTGTCATTAATTGGTGTACATGCAACAACGGAGCGCAGAGACTCATAGAAACACAAGATGTCATCTTCATTCGCTTGAAGGGTTGGTGCATAGACCGAAAGAATAGTGATTAAACTGTTATGTGATCAGAGATACTCGAAGGAAATTCCATAGTGTCAACTAAGGATGTTTTAATCGCAAAACAAACTACACCACTTCTAGGGATACCCTCCGGTTTACCAATCCAGAAGAGAGTGTAGTCTGATGATACCTCTGTCATTTGATCTTCACATGAGAGACGGGTCTCTGACAGAGCGGCAATATCTATATCAAGTCTCCGTAGCTCTGCAGTGACAAGCACTGTCCTATGCTCGGGACTGTTCAATGACCCTTTATCAAGAAGAGTGCGTACATTCCAAGCGATACACACACATGCATACATACGAGGTGCCTTCATAAAGATTCCAAACTTCTTTTATACAAGCATTTAAAATTGTCGTAGACTCTTGAAAATCCAGTATGTTATTACTATACATCTTATGGGATTATTAACCAATTTTTAATGAATTCAGGTTCAAATGAACAGCAACAGCAGGAATTGGAATACATCCAACTAAAGCCTGATTATCACAGCTAGTGAATTGCAAAAATACAATCTGGATGCAAGAAAACTTTAGAAGAACAATATGTAATAAAATTCTGTTTTTATCTTGGAAAAAATGCCACAGAAACGTATGGAATGCTTCAGAATCCTTTTTTTTTTATCATCTTGCATGAATCGAGCATCAGCTTTTGAGTGGCATAAGAGATACAAGGAAGGCAGAGAGTCTGTCAGGGATGATGACAAGTGTGGGAGGAGTGAGGAAGTCAGAACACCAAAGTTGATTGACCAAATAAAGAATTTCATGGATAAGACTTGTCGTGTTAATAGAGACAATAAGTTTCATGTAAGTGTGGGAACTGTTCACACAATTATTTGCGAGGAACTGAAGATGCGGAAGATTTGTGTGAAGTTGTCCCCAGGGTGTTCAGAAAAGATCAGACTATTTGACCAAGATGGGCATCAAGACAGTTCCTCACCCTCCTTATAATACAGACCTTGCTCCCTGTGACTTTTGGTTATTCCCTAAACTCAAGGAAAGCCTTAGAGGCTGTCGTTATGAGACACTTGAGGAGATGAAAGAAACTGCGATGAGGGTCATTTACACACTCACACAAGAGAACTTCCAAAAGTTGTTGGAATGTTACAAGTGCATTGCAGCCGGAGGAGATTACTTTGAAAGGTACTAAAGTTTCATGTACGTACCATCACTAAAAGTGCCCATACGAAAAAAAAAAGTATGGAAACTTATTGAAGGCGCCTCATACTCTATAATAAAGATTAATGATCCTAAGAATAATTTGAATGTATAATTTGCATAATTATTTTAAAACAGCCCATAATGAATTAACTTTTAATGTTATACATTTGTAATTTTATTGTCCTATTTTGTCTATATACTAATAGCAGTTAATTAAAGTTATTTAATTTTTAAAAATGGACGATTAACTCTTCTTGAATTAAACTAATATTGATCACAAGAATTCTTAGAATAGTTTACTTTGTAGCATGGGTGAGCAGTGTTTCAATAGTAGTTGCGAAGGGGGGGGGGACGAATCTCATCTTAAAAGTTTGTCAAGGCATGAAAAGTAGAAAAACATTCCAACTTTTGTGAAAAACATTTGTTAGGATGAATTTTAAAATACTTAACGTCTGTTTGCCATAATGGTTCGGCGTCCGTTTTTGCCAACTGGCTGAAGCACTACACTATTGGCTGTTTATTTATTTATTTTTTTAATAGACCAGATCATTCAGATACCAACAATATTTTGTAATTATCTGATTATGCCCTAATAACTCATAATGAATTAATCCTCTCATGTCCCACCATAAAGAGAGCATAGCTTTCTTTGGGTGTAGTCCTTGTTTTGGAACAGGCCGTGAGCTTTAGTTTTGGTCTAACCATTGCCTTTTGTGTTAGGTATTCTTGAAAAGAACTCATCTTTCATCTCCAATCACAATTCTTTGCAAAAATGGTCCTCAATGATTCCTAGAAAGGAAAAATATGTAAGCAGTTAATCTTTGATTTTGTTGAGCATTAGTCAAATCGTAGGGAACCCAATGTTCACGTTTTGAAAATATTTCCTAACTTGTGAATACATGAAATGATTGTGGTATGTGGATTGAATTTTTTAGCTAATTCTCTGCTGATAAACTTTGGATTGGCATCTTTAATGGGATCTTCCCAAACATTGCCAATCTGACGGATTAAATTTTCCAGAAGAAATATTTTGCAAACCACCATTGACATTTTCAATAATTCAAAACATTCCTCCCATAGACAGTTCCAATATTTGTTGTAGCTTCCTTTTTTGAATTCATAGAACATGCAAGTCTCAGCTGCTCCTCGCTAATATCAATGTCTTGACGGTGTAAAAGTTAAACTTAATATTTTCCCACTAAGTACTATACCTGAAAGGCAAAGCAAGATATTAAGACACCATTCTATCAAAAAATCTAGAACTGTGTACAACTTAGAAAGCTGCAAAATAATGAAGTTAAAAAAACATTACTTTCTTTCTAATCAAGTATCATCTAAGGATAATCTCATAAATACAAAATCAGAAGTAATCCAAAATTGTATGCATCAATTAAAAATCACCTTCTTGAAATATAAGTTGAAATAAATCTAGAACATAATTTTAACTTAAACTCCGTATATTTTGGCGAAATTAATAATCTATAATATAAATCTCACCTGTCTGTTTAAATGTATGTATGTATGTTTGTATCTCTGCCTAAAACTTTCGCCATAAGCGACAGATTTTCACAAGATTGGTATCGATTCGAACAACAAATATCGAATAACTGGCTAAAAACAATTTCGTCACCTCAACTGGGCACTTTTCTACAAGGAGGAGTCGCTTTATTCAGTTATTTTCTGCCTCTTTTCGATTGACTAGCCTTAATTTAAACCTTCGTAACTTCTGCTTTGGTGCTGGACACAACAGCAAAGATGTCACTTTTTTTTTTCACATTCTTTTCCTCCTTCGTGGTACGGGTTTGAGCCTGCCTGCCTACTACCACTTTTTTTTTTTGCTCAACATACACTTCCACACACCCAGGCTTCTATATAAAGATCCAACCTAAACTATTTTGAAAATGGACTAGGATAATAAATGAGTTAAAAAAAGATAGTTAACTATATAAGAAAAATTGATAATAGAAAATCTATACTCCTATAACTTCGGTTTTATTTTGCGTGTATTGATATTCATATTAAAAACCCTCTTTTCTATTTATTTAAAAAGAAAATACAATTTTCTTATATATGGGTTGTGGAATTGCATTCACTAGCAAAAGATCTAGCTAATTTACATATTCTTTTAAACATTCATTTTAATTAATTCCCTATTAGTTTTTTCGGTTTTCTTATGGGATGATCATCTTTAGTTAACTATTACGTGAAATTATATTCATGCAGATATTCTACTTGATTTATACTTGCATAATATTTGCGTAAAAAGTTTACAGGAAACACAAAATTGTTTCCATATATATGTATGTATGCGTATGTATTTTTGTTTAATCTTTCTATCGAGATATCTAAACCAGTGAATTTGTCTGTCTGTGTGTCTGTGTACATTTTCCTACACAATAACTCTGTCAATATTCAGTCTACAGATTCGAAATTTGATATACAGGGTACCGAGATTTGGGAAAATCTTTGTAATTGGTTTTCGGCCAGGAATTTGGCTGTTAAGAGGTCAAAGTTCAACGATTTGACCTTTGAGAACTCTACCAAACTCCTCCGACAATTTTGAGTCTAAACAGTTGGAATTTTAGATATAGGTTCCTTGAACATGGATCTAACTTAATAAATTGATTTGAGCCCCAAACAACAAATGTTAAGGGGTCATAATAGGGGTCAAAGTTAAAAAAATTGCTCGCTTTTTTTTTTTTTTTTTTTGCTCAACATACACCTCCAAACCCCCGGGCAACGCCGGGTCAAAATGCTAGTGCAACTATACAAAACAAACTTTTAGCTGAAATATATTTAAAGTAATAAACTGTCTGAATTCTTAGATCATAAATATAATATAGAATCAATTTTTAAATGAATAAAAAGACATAAAATATAAATTAAAATTTAAAATAGTGCAATGATAAAAAAATCAACTGAAATATACTTTAAAATATAATTTAAAAAAATGGTTATTAGCATATTTTAGTATATAAGAAGAATAGAGATACGATTGCTTGACATTAAAAACTTTTCATAGGAGTATAAACATGTGGAACTAAAATAAAATTGAATTAGAAATAAAACAGTGAAACAATGAAACACATCTGGTTCATGGATATTAGTGACAGGGTGTTTCTTTATCTTGGTTCCAACGTAGTTTTGTGGAGAAAGTAAAAATGAGTCTGTTAAAATAAAACCCAAGAAGTTAGTGTGTAACTTTTTGTATTCTCTTTCGAACTATGTTTAGTACCAATGCAACTTTTGAAGCAATGTCACTTGCTTTAACTCTCTCTTGGCTGTGTTAGAACAAAACTATTTAATATTATGGTGCTATCATGGCAGTTCCCTTGTCAGAATTCAGCACAGAATAGAATTCAAGTTATTTTAACCATTCAAGATACAAAATGCTTTAACAAATATCGGACATTAGTTCTTTTTATATTACTTTAGAATTTGCCAATGTAGGTAATTCTGTAACATAATAGCTCTTCCATTCTTTGTGAGAGATAATGCCCTTACAAAAGTTTATAAAGTTCCTCAACTGGTTATGCATGATGTTGCTTCTTATAGTTATTTGTCATGATATCTTCAGTGAGGATGGCCGATTACAAAAAAGTAAAAGAAACATATGAGTCAACGACTTCATCTAAATGACAATGAAGCCTCGAAATTATATCAAGTTCTTGTGTATCAACTAGAATACAAGATGTGGACCATAGCATTTAGGTAGATACAATACTATCATTCACACAACCAGGTTATAACTGGCTTGTACATAACATAATTGAGCTTGTGTTTTCTCTTGTGAGTCTGCATTGCTTTGTTTTTGTGTACTTGTAAACCAGTGTCGAGATTAGAGTGGGGCAAAAACAGCCGTTTACAAATTACAACACAAATACACTCGACGTGTGCGTGTGTGATGTCACTAGATCTGAGTTAATTCCTCCAATTCTCAGCTAAGTTTGACTCCATTGTTCAACCCTTTTCGACCCTTTTCACCTATCTCAGTGAAGATTTGTCATCGTCCTTCATTTGTGACAATTCACTATCAAGTTCCATCACTGATTTACCTCAACAACTAATGTTCTCTAAATATATTTACTGGAAATCCTAGAAATCGTTTTTCTTTTTGTAAGTTTATTTCTACCAGAAATTAGATACTTGCTTCTGAATTGTCTTTCTTGACCGCTTCTCTTTGGCTAACTGCTCATGTGTTTCACTTTGTATAGCACGCCTGTGGAACTCTGTTCCGTCTGCCTGCTTCCCACCTGACTACAACTTGGATGTCTTCAAGCCCAACGTTAACAAATTCCTAATGAACCGCCCCCTTAAGTAAACACTTCATCAAATCTCCACACTAACGTAATGTACTTGCAATAATCCTTATCCTTGAGTGGCTTCCAGGCCTTGATAAGTGATGACCACTGTGTAAAAAAAAAAATTTAAAAAAAAAAAAAAAAACAATGGATTCATAGCTTTCATTTTGTTTTTCATTTTCCAAGCTAATTTCTCCCAGTGACGTTGCTTGTGTAAGTGGGGCAGTCTATAGTATCACATCTCTCTAAAAGTATTTCCGTTTCCCTCTCTTACTCTCCACGCATCATGGACAGATAAAAGACCACCCATAATCAAAACTATGGCTCCTCCGACACGATTTGAACATGTAATCTTCAGGAAGAACATAGATAATCAAACATATCATTTTAAAATGATTTTTTCGAATGAGATTTATTTAAAAATAATAAATGTAAACTGTTCTAATTTAGTATAGATGTTCTCCCTTTTTCTTAGGGGACTTCATCAGACTTATCACCAGCGATATCTTTTCAGTGTGCGTGCCCCTAATCTATTTCACAACCCTCATGATGCAGTTTTCTATCTCTTTAAATATTTTGACATTTTGAGCATCATTGGTGAGAAATATTGCATTTTTTCTAATAGAACAGAATAAAACAATGCTATTATTTTTACTGTTATTTCTATACTAGCATGACATCCAGCATTACCCGGTCATAAAATATGCTTAAATATGATATTTCAATTTATGCAGATTTTGTATTTATTATTATAGAGCCAATTCTCTATTGATTATTATATTGTATAGCAAATTCTCTATTAATTATATTGTACCCAATATATAATAGTGATCAATATATAATAGTGATCTCAACAGTTTTAAAAAGAAATATGACTTGGGTGCCATCAGCTAGAATCAAAATCATATACTCTAAGCAACATCAGTTCAGGATGTTATCAAACTTATCAAGAACCTTGATGCTAAAAAGACAACTGATCCTGACAACATTGTGCGTAAGAATTGGCTACTGGAACTTTGCAAAATATATTCAAAGCTATTAGTTGAAGGAGAAATACTTCCTATCAACTTGGAAAATTTTGGCCTATCCAGTATTTAAAAAACACTGGCGATTGGTCTTCTACATCTCAGTACAGACCGATCAACCTTCTGTGCATCATGAGTAAATTGCTTGAATCCAAACCAAGAAGTTGTCATTCACCTCAACAAAAGCAAAATACTTAGTGGCAACCAATGTGGATTTAATCTTACAAGATTAACAACTGATGTGCTGACTGTAATATTTCATAGGATCTGTGAATCTCAATATAAACTTTGTTGTTAGGGTGACAGCTTTTGACATATCGAAGGTCTTTGATAGCCAACAAAAGGTTGCCTTCACAACTTGTTAGCTATAAAATACTTGGCAATGCCTTCTCAATCAGCGAATCCTTTCTCTTTGATAGGTCTAAATAAATAAAAGTAGTTGTTGATGGGCAGAGGTCTGAAACAAATAGTGTGCAGCAAGAACCGTTTTCTGAATCCTATTTTAAAGATCTTTGGTTGAAATTTATACTGATGAAAAAATTGTCATGGCAACCATTTGAAGGCCAAGATCTTGTTTATTCTCTCGTGACTGAAAGTATGTGGTGCAATGAGGAAAAGGTAAATGTTCTGTGCACATTAATGGCGAATGTGCAGTTGTCATATGCTTGGCTAAAGAAAGAGGGGAGATAGATTTCAGAGAACTGAAAATATCTTTTGCCAGAGTCAGACCACCCCAGAAATATTCTTTTTGTTTGAAGTAAGCAAGACCTTCATTGAGTGAGAAGAGTTTTTTTTTTTTTTTTTTTTTATTCAATTTTCACCCCAAACAAGGCACAGTGCCACTTTGAATCAGGGGCTACTATTAGGGACTTAATTAGCGGGGTCATTATGAAGGGAGATGAGTAGAAAGATGTTTGTTGAAATTACACTTGAACTTCTGCATATCGTTGCAGTTGGGAAAGCAGAATCCCGGAAGGGAGTTCCAAAGACCCGCAGTTCTGGGGAAGAAACTATTGGAGTAAAAGGCTTTCTTGCACCTAGGGATCTCTACTGTAAAGGGATGAGACTTAGTAGCTTGTCGGGTTTGTCGGGGGTAGTTACGTTGGGGAGGTACAAGTGTTTGCAGTTCGTCAGAGCATTCACCATTGAAGTATTTGTAGAACAGGCAGAGGGATGCAACATCTCGTCGATGGGACAGAGGCTGAAGCCTAGATGACAGTTCAGGACCTATCAGGTTGGCGACTCTTTTGAACCCTGTCCAGGAGCGAGAGACAAGAAGCAGATGCACCAGCCCAGATGTGACAGCAGTACTCCATACATGGGCGAATGGTTGCCTTATAGAGGTATAGGATACTGGAATCAGCTTTGTGAGAGAAACAATGTCCAGAGACCGGCTAGATATTATTTTCAGTGAACAGCTCCTCTGGGTGGCTGAACAAAGGCCCAAGTTAGTCAGATATGAAGAGACCCCAGAGAAGTAGGAGCAAGTGTAGGAGTTGGAGTTGAACATTTGAAATGGGCCTAATGGTTTTCGAGAGAACTATGAGGCAATTGAATTAATGTACTTCTCCGGGCCTAAGTGTAATAGAACTTGGGTGTTTCAGTTTGGTCAAGTGAAGATCTCAGACTGTCATTCAACTAAGTAGATAGCTAAGACTGTAATCTCCATAAGAAAAAAAAAGTAATATCACCCTTAGAACAAGTTTCGAAAAAAACATTAAAATTTTTTTAAGGAAACAATATTAAAAAACATCAAAAAATAAAAAAAACAATATTAAAAACAAACAATATAAAAATAAAAAACTATAAAAAAATAAAAAAACTTTATTATCCAAGTTAATAACAAAGTTTGTGTATAAAGTTTTTTTTACTGTAATCTCCATAAGAAAAAAAAAATAATATCACCCTTAGAACAAGTTTCGAAAAAAACATTAAAAAATTTTTTAAGGAAACAATATTAAAAAAACATCAAAAAATAAAAAACAATATTAAAAACAAACAATATAAAAATAAAAAACAATATAAAAAAATAAAAAAAACTTTATTATCCAAATTAATAACAAAGTTTGTGTATAAAGTTTTTTTTATAAATATCACAATTGACCAAAAAATGATAAGATTATTTTATATTATATCCTGACAATGTTTTATGAATTTCTGTTTGCAAAGAATTTGTCCATTTAAATGAAGATGGTGTTTAATAAATATTTCACGTGATCTTGTATTTTTTTTTTTTTTTTTTTCTTATGCTATTCTTATTTTGCTCTCGTTCATATGGAATCCGAATTGAATGTGAAATCTTCCGTTTCTGGAATCAAATCCAAAGATTCATTAACATTTCTTTGTGTCCGGAGAGTGAAGTCTGGATTTCCAAGTTCCAAAGTGAAAGTTTCATCGGAATTGTCTTGTTGGCACTCGGAACTTTCAAAATATTCATCAAATTGACACGTGTTGCGGTCAAATGTTGATGCCGTTTCAAAATCATATCCGGTCGGATTGAAATGATGTGTCCATTGTTTCTCGTCACAGTTTAATGATTGGATGTGGTTGCTATTATTTAACTTTTCATCTTGCACTTTACAAGCATCACTGATGGGAGCAAAATCAGTGCTTTCGTGCGACTCAGAATCATTAAATACTTTATTTGGAAGAATTTCTTTGGAACTTCTAGAGTTAATTGGAAAAGTAGATGGAAATTTCGAGAAATCAGTAAGTGAATCTCCAACACTTTTTTCTTCAAATAAGTTATTTTCACCGAAGGTACTGCAAGATATGTTTCCTTCTTGGGGATTTAAATCAAAAACGCATTCTTTTACTTCATAATTATCGGATTTATAATCAAATTTATTTTTTGGCAACATTTTTCCGTCCGTGGTTTGTGAAGCTTGCTGCCTCTCAATCAATGTCTTTCTATTTGGTGACTTATCAGAATTCGGTACGAAAATTCCTACATCATCTTTTGATGTATGGGTTTCTTTTTGACAATCAGCCAACATATGTTTCTGACAATCGATCAATGTACCGTAGCAATCAATAGATGTTTTCAAGCCTGTTACATTTGGCGGATTTTGGTTAGCCAATCTTATATTTTTTGTTGGCGTGGAAGCATTTTTTGGCGAGTGATTATGAGGTAAAGAATTCTCTGACAATTCAAATTTATCATTAAGAATGCGGTTATTCTTCCCTTTAAAATTTTTTACTTCCGCAGCAGAAAAAGTATTCAGGACAGACAAGTTGGTTGTATCGAATAAAATAGAGTTCCGAACCAAATCGTGAGAAATGTTTTCTGTGTTCATTTCTTTTAACGTTTCAACAGAAATGGAGTCTTTTTCAGAAAAGAAATTTTCTTTTGAAAACTTCTTTTCAGAATGATCAAAATGTTTTCTTTTTAATTTTTCTAAATTTCCTCCATATTCCGAAGAACATTCATTTGGAAAATTGACATTATTTGTTGGCCGTTCACAACTTACAACTTGTTTGAATTCATCTGCATTCGTTTTTATGTTGGCCATGTTTTTCAAAGACGTACCATAAAAATCAGGGTTTATTGTCTCTATGTCTGGTCGTATTTTCTTTTCTACATCTAGGTTTTTTCCGACTCCAAACTTTTGTTCACCTGAAAATAAAAAAAAATATATGAAAAAATGTTTAGCATTTAAAACAGAAATCATCAGGAGTTCAAATTTTTTTGTTCCACTCTGTAAAACATTCAAAGCAAGAATTCATCTTCTTACCACCACTGAAAAAAACAAAAAAAAAAAAAACTTTCCTTTCTTTCCAAACAGAATCTACATGGATTAAATAAGAGTTCTGATTGAAATTCCATATTGATTCCCAAGTTCAACAAAATACACCTAAAAAAGATCGGAGGTTACATCAGCCGAAACATTATGAGAATCACATCCAAGATAATAACAAATAAATCATCATCAGTTTAACGTTTTACATGCCGACTCATGTTGGACGGCTTTTTACTATTGACTTTCAAACTAACTTACCTCTGTCAAGTATTTATTTATGCCTCTTTCTTGCAAATTTGTCCTTATCACTCCCTCTCATGTTTCCCTTGGCCTTCTCCTGCCAACCTTCCCTTCAACATCAACTCTTCTTCACCGACTAACCCAAATAATCCTACCCATTCTTACATCGTCATATTTGGTTTAACATCGGATTTATTTGCCTAGCAATACACATAGCCGTTAAAACGCTTTGGATAATCACAGATTTCAAGGGGTTTTTGCTAAAATAGTCATATTTTAAAAACCAAAGCACTTTAAGTTTT
The DNA here is from genome assembly GCF_053919585.1 of Euprymna scolopes. Lineage (NCBI taxonomy): Eukaryota > Metazoa > Mollusca > Cephalopoda > Sepiida > Sepiolidae > Euprymna > Euprymna scolopes. The sequence goes on from NC_136519.1 coordinate 54,384,927, forward strand.
CAAAATACCGTTTTGTTCAGAAATGAATATACTTTCAAATGAATTAGTAAATAATAACATACATTATATATTTTTAGAGTTTTAAGCAAATAAAGTGATAAAAATGTGAACATCATAAAACAGCATTTTCAGTAAGATTTTGTAAGGACCCCCCTGATTTCTAAACATTTGTACCGTGTTTCTGTAAAGAATTTTTTCATGAAATTTGGAAATTAGCCAAAAGAGATGTCATTTTTAATAATTTCGAGTGTCCGAAATTTATTTGACCACTCGTCTTTTTGTTGTGTTAAAAAAAAGATTTCAAAATGATGAGTATTGAAAATTTTGAAAAAAAATTTTCTTCGGACACTCACTATTAAATAAAACAATCTTTTTATTATGTTTATTCGTTAAAAAGATGATTGAACAGTGTTTTCTCTAGTGGTACGTAGCAATTTAAAAACATGATATCCGAAAAAATCGTTATGAATTTGAATCAAGACTTCTGTAGTATTAGTGATAGTAGCAGCAGCAGCAGCAGCGATAACATGGCGTAAACAGACATTTGTTTTTGTTGTTTATTTTTATCCCAAATAGATTTTTTTTTTTAATTGAAAATCTGGTTATAAAAATAATTTCTTACATGTTTAGCTATTTTGTTATCAACCATACAAATATTTTTAAAAATTGGGTAGTAGTAAATTTTAAAATATTTGAACAAGCGAAGATGTGAAATATGATTGTTTTGGTTCATGTGTACGAACGGTACACACACTTCTAATTTTCGTCCCTTAAAAAATGTTTTCAGTGAATTATTATCGAATGGAAACTAATCTACCCGATTATTAAAAAAATAATAAAATAAAAATACAATCAATATTTAAATATTTGTAGGAGGTGCTCAGTTAAAAAATAAAAACGGTAGAAAAAGACATGAAATGTAAATAAACATCAAAATAACATTAATTCAAAATATTTAACAATTTCTCAGCTTTAGCAAAAACTTGTTTCTTTTTTTATATTTAAATAGAATTTAAACACTTGATATTTTTCTGTTAGAGGGACGTCACTTTTTTAAATAACATTTATTTTTGTCTGTTTGTCATAATTCTTGTAAAGTTTCACAATGGGTATCAAACACTCGCTTAAAAAAATAAATAAATAAATAAAATAAAAAAACTCGCATAATTCTATGTCTAATTCTAGGTATGAGTGGCAAGCCTCCTCCTAAAACCTTTAGCCTTAACACTAACGCTAAGTACAAGTGGCAGAGCTCCCCACTAAACAAACTTCCTCTGTGAGCTCATATAAGTGTAAAAAAAAAAAAAAAAAAAAAAAAATGCATAAAAAACGTTTAAAGAAAGTGCACATGATTAATCTCCCATAAAAAAATAAATTGGTCAACTGCCCTAAAACGCTAGGATCGTCTTGAAACAGTGAATTATTTTACATTTATGTGAAACCAACACCCACTCTAAATTCTAAAATTGTTTTTGTTTTGTTTCTATCAAGTCTTCAAGATGTTCACACATTGTTTTCCTTAGCCCTATCATTAACCCCAAGTCAGAGTGGCAACCTCCCCACCTTCTCATAATTGCACAAAGACCCTCTTAAAACCACGCATAATCACCTTTTAGAAAACAAACAAACAAAAAACACCCAGGACTTATCTATCATAGGAAAAGGAGGGGGGGTAACTGCCCTAAAACGCTTGAATAATTCAAAATGGAAAATCATTTTACATTAAATTCTAAAATAATTTTTGTTTATCTTTTATTAAAGTTTTTCAAGTTGTTCACATGCAATTGTCTATAAAGGTAGAATCACATATTTTAGAGAGGTGGTCTGATGAGGAGGGGTAGCAGAAGGTATTAATCTACAATAATACCAAAGAAATATTGCAATATATTCATTTTTAACCAATCCTAGATTTCGATTTCAGTTTTTGGCACATAAAATGCATTACAACTAAACTTTGAGTTTAGTAACTTCTTTTCTTTTAATGAATACATGGCATTTTTAAGCAATCGCAGCATATTTATGTGCATTTACTGCAAATTATTTGGAAACCATTCATTTCTGGAGATTTTTAGTAGCATATTCTGATTCCTTGCACAAAAATACACTTATATGGCAAATTTCATTGCTTAGTCTTGTGTTTTAACAAAGATATAGCATTTTTACTGAAAAAGTAGTGCAAAAAATGTGACAAAACGCATATGGCCTTAAAGAGGGGAAAATATCCAAACGCGCAGGGCATAAAAAAGTCATAACTTCCTTGGATTTTAAAAATTTAAAGATTCTTTTTTAGCTTATCCAGCTCTTTCTATATATACCAATATTGAAATATTTTAAGCCATTTAAATTTTTACATGTGTATTGCTAATTTGCCAATATGTTGGATAGCTTTTAAAATGTAAATTTAAAAATTAAAAAATAATTTTACTTATTTTTATCACTCTTTCTCTCAAATCTACCCTCATCACTCCCAAGTTTTTCTACCAACTCAACTGTTCTACATGTACTAACCCAAGAACTTTCATCCAATCTTTTCAAATCAACGTCACTTGTTCCGCACGCATCTCCCTATACTGTCAGATCTAAATTTGTCTTTAAGATTCATTACACATCCTTCATATCATATGTACATCATATATTTAAATCATATGCATATCATTCCTCGTCATGCAACACATATCCTCAAGCCTCATCAGCCAGGTTTCACTTTCATCATTACACATGCTTGATAGACTTGTCTCTTATATCAATAGAGGCAGTGCTCTGTTGGTTTGTAATGGCAGAAGTTCCCTAAACTTACTCCATCCACTCTTAATTAAAAATTGCATACACATCTAAATTAATATACATATAAATATACATGCAATATGTACCCGTTTAAAAAGAGTTTTTTTCTTTTATTTGTTAATTAAAATAATGCAAAAAAAAAACAAAACACTTTTTAGTAAATAAGAAAGAAAACTAATGTGCATAAAAAATAAGTCAATTGTAATTTATGTGCGCCTTAAAATAAGCATGCAAAAAGTATTTGTCAAAAGGAAATTTACAAAGAAAATGTTTGCAAAAAAGTGACTTTTTAATGTTTTTTTTTTAAATTTCAGTAAAAGTATTAGTTATGCATTAGTAGGTTAAAGTGTTAATACAAACAAAATGGATGCAGTTTAACGTCTTGCCCAGGACTTTTTTTTTCTTCAATATATAGAAGTTTATATACATACAGGCCCGTGAAAAATTATTCAAAGTCGAATCCTCCAACAAGTTTTGAATTATAACGCTTTAACTTTATTCTTGTTGCGGGTTTTGTGAATACATCAACGATATTTTGTTCTGAGGATATGCAATTCAAAATAATGGATTCCTTTTTCACCTCGTTTTTTATGAAATGGTATTTTATATCTATATGCTTAGATCTTTGGTTGATTATCGTGTTCTGTGCTAAGACTATACTGGCTTGATTATCACAATTATCATGGGGCTTTTAGTTAATTCTGGCTCTAAAATAGTCTTTAGGGTATTTTTAAGGTAGAGTGCTTCCTGGGGGCGTGTGTGATCGCGATAAATTCTGCTGCACACATAGAGAAAGATACAATCTGTTGCTTCTTAGATTTCCATGAAATAATAGGCCCATTTTCTGATAATCTGAAATAATATCCAGATATACTTTTTCGATCTTCATCGTTTCCCCAGTCTGAATCTAAAAATCCTTCTAATTTTAGGAGACTTTTTGATTTTCTAAATACTAACTTCTGTTCCCCAGTTCCTTTTAAATAACGAAGGACTTGTTTAGCTCTGTTTAAATCCTTCATTGTCGGTCTTGATAATTTTTGTGAGTTTTGTTACTGTATAGCATATATTAGGTCTCATCGCAGTCATTAAATATACAAGACTTCCTATGATTTCTCGGTATAATTTATCCTCTATTATTTCAGATTCTGTGTGTATATTTTTATTAATATCATTTTCGACTGGTGTAGAGCATTTCTTGCACTCTCCCATTCCAAATTTTAATAGTATCTTGTCAATGTATCTTGATTGATTCATCGTAATAAGTCCTTCACCTTGAATAAATTCTATCCCCAAAAACCAGGATGTTTGGCTAAGATCAGTCATTTTGAATCTTAATTTTCTCTTAACATCTGTCAACATTATGTCACAATTTGATGCGATTAAAATATCATCAACCCATAAAACCAAAATCAGTAGCTTATCGTCTTTGTGTTAGGTATATAAACAGGGGTCCGCTGGGCATTGCTCAAATTGCTGCTCAATCATACAATCGTGAAATACTGCATTCCAACACTTAGAACTCTGCTTTAGACCGTATAATGACTTGTTAAGTCGCCACACGCTATTTTTATCTTTCACCATAAATCCCTCTGGAGGGGTAATATAAATTTCACAGTCTATTGGGGCATTCAAATAAGCATTTTTTACATCCATTTGATGTATGTTTAGGTTATATTTCAATGCGATTTGCAGTAAAATTCTGGTTGTCGTTAGGTTTGTGGTCAGTGAAAACGTAGAAAAATATTCTATACCGTAAATCTGAGAGTATTCTTTAGCAACAAATCTAGCTTTGTACTGTTCAATGCCTGATGCTGTAGTCTTTTTTGTAAAGACCCATCTTGTAGAAGTAACATGTTTATCTTTTAGGCGAGGTACTATCATATAGGTATTATTTTCGGTCAAAGCATCTATTTCTTTTTTCATGGCTATTTTCCATTCATCACAATGTTCTGAATTAATTGCTTCATTAAAGCATTTTCCATGGAATAGCAATAGTCGATTTGATAATCTTTCATATTGTTGACCACAAAAAAAAAAATCGGGCCATCTTCTATTTCTTTTGGGGTATCTTTCAACTTTAACATCATAATCATCATTATGATGAATACTCTTGTCCCCGTCATTTTCTTTGTCTTCATTTGTTTTAATAATTTGAGGAAATATAAATTCATCCTCTTCATAGAACGGGGTCTTGTCTTTAAAATTAAATGTGTCTGTGAATTTTACACATCTGATTCTTTTTATTTTATTTTTCTCTGGAAAAAATACTAAATTGGCTGGACTGTTTTTATCGTATCCAACAAATATACCTCTATCGGTTTTAATATTTAATTTACTCTTTTTGTCTATATATGCGAAGCAAGTTGAACCAAATACATGCATTCGACTTAAATTTAGTTTTCTACCACAGAAAGCTTTGTATGGGATTTTAGAGAGTGTTTTGTTAAATCACCTGTTGCGTATATAGGCAGCCGCCATAAGTGCGTATGTCCAGAAGCTTTTGGGGAGTTTTCATTCAATAAGTAGACATCTTGCTATTTCAAAAAGTGTCTTTCCACAGTCCCGTTTTGGTGTGGCGATCTAGGGATGATTTTTCATGCTTGATACGATGGTTAATTAGTAAAAGTTCAAAGTCTATAGTTATAGTGCAAAAATATTGTAACAGACATGAAAATGGTTAAGAACAATAAATTTACATTAAAAAAAAAATTGGGGATACTTATTTCTATTGAGATAAGTGAAACATGGTAGTTCAAAATAAAATAGCAGGAAAACTTATAAATATACTTAATTATCAGTGAAAATGTGAGCAAAATTTTAATAAAAAATAAAATTAATTTACTATTTAGAGTCCATGAAATCAGGATGACATTTGTATAAAGTCAGCATGACTTAAGGGATAATTTCATGAACACATCATACAATCTTGTCATTTTTTTTTTTTTTTTTTTACATAGGGGTCACCACTTATCAAGGCCCAGAGGCTACTCAGGGATAAGGTTTATTGAGTGTACAGTAGTCAATAGGATAATATCGTAGTAATCGTTAGTAGTAGAAATTTGGTAAATTGGATTACTTAAGGTTCATCAAGAATTTGTTTACATTCGACTTGAAGATAACCAAATTTAGTCAGCTGGAAAACGAGAGAGTTCCATAGGTGTGCAATTCTAAGAAAGAAGCTTTGCTTATGGAATCTACGTCTTGGGTTAGGCACAGATAAAGAGTGGAAAAAATTATTGACAGTGGTTTCAGCTAGAGGAGTGTTTTTCGTGAAAGTTTGGCAAGGGGAGGATCATAGATTGGAGCTCAGACAAGCACTTGCTATGGAAATAACGATAAAGCAGAGACAGGCTTGCAGCATCTCTTCTGTGTAAAAGAGGTTGCAGGGAAGAGAAAAGGGCATCCCCCACTAAGCTATGAAGTCTATTTTGAACTCAAGATGTGGCAACAGTACTCCATCCTTGGATGTACTTGGCTTTTATATATATTGTCATCTGGAGTTCATTGATTTTGAATAATAAATTAATTTTATTTTTTTATTAAAATTCTACTTTATAATATTCTGTAATTTTGGGTGTATACTAATATTTTTCACTGATAAATATGTCCATAAGTTTTCCTGTAATTTTATTTTGTACTTCCATATTTTATTTGAGTTTCAGTAAAATTTTATTGTTTATGCACTAATTTTTTTTAATTAATAAAAACAAAAATACTGAAAGTAGTCGATTTTATAAGAAACATGTTAGATAGGTTTTTCAAGAAACTACAGCAAATAAGATGTAATATAAACTTGGGAACTATGTGTAAAAGGCAAAAAATTGCTCTTTTTTTTTAAATAAAAAAAACAACAAAGCATGATTATATTTTCAAATGAAAACCAGTTTGAAAAGATCAGAGCAATAAGTTTGTTTTGTTTATTTTTCTTTACATTGAAAATAGAAAAAAAATTAAATTTCAGAAAAGTAAATACAAAAAAAACAAAAAAAAAAAACAAATAATAATAATAATAATTTACCAAAAGTGAAAACGAAATCCAGTAAAATTTGAAATGGAAAATTTGAATATCTATATGAGTGTAACATTATGAGGCACGGCACACAAATTAGAATTTGTCTGTATTACAGCATTTGGAAAATAATAATAATTTAAGGTCAAAAGAAAAGAAAAAAATATATTAAGAAATAGCAGAAATGTTAATAAGTTGAAAAAAAAAAATATGAACAAAAGATTAAAATACTGTTCTAAAAGAATTGTGGGTAACAAAATGGGTTGAATTAAACTGTCAAATGATTCAGTCAGCAAACCGACATCAATTCACGCAATCAGTTATTTAAGAGAAGAAACTAGGGGAATCAGAGAAGAGTCTGGAAGCGTAAAAGTATATGAACTGAATAGGGGATAGTTTGTACATTTGTAAAAGAAATTAATGAAAAATAAAATTTTTTTTTTTTTTTTTTAAACAAAATCATTTGGCTTGTTAAATTTGTCAAAGGAAATAACTCCATACTCCAACAAGAAACAAAAAGGTAAATTGGACTATGGCTGTTTCATCAAAATTTTTTAATTAATCAAACAATAAAATTGGTCTTAATCGTATTATATAATTAATTTAAATATTTAAAAAAAATTTATTTACCTTTTTGGACAAATTTAAGAATGCTTGTCTGGTGTTGATTGAGAGGCGCCATATTTTGCGTTAATTTTGGTGTTGACACAAATGAATAAGTGGCATGTTTATAAGCAATTGGATGTTTGCTTGAAACGGAAGGGCAAACCTGAAGATGAAGAAATAAAATAAATAAAACAAAAGTGGGTAAAGTATTTAAACAAGTGTTATATTAATAAATTAAAGTAAACCCCCCCCCCCAAAAAAAAATGAAAATATTTTGTATTAATATTAAAGTGGTGATTATGTGAAACTTTATCCAGAAAAATTTGACATAAAATACAAAGTTGCAGTTGAGTTTTGATTATACCCGAGCTTTGAATTTTATATAAATTTCAATTGGAAAAACAATTTTTTTTAGTAAGAAAGAGAGTTGCAGAGTCAGAGGTTTCAGTTGGAGTTGTAGTCAGGTTTCTAAGAGTAGTCGGAGTCAGAATTTTTTTATCAGACTCCGACTCCTTAAGTTCAATAAAGTTTTTTTTTTTTTTTTTTTTTTTTTTTTAAATAGTTTTCCTGTTTGGTTTTACCAGTTGCACAATTTAGCAGTTTTTGTATTGTTTTGCTTTTATTTTTGGAGATATCTCATATTTTGTATTGTACTGCAATGCTTCTACTTCATCAAGATATTTCAGTCCATCGGATCACTGCAAATCCTGTCTGGACAGCTGTTTTTGTTTTGGCTGTGGATTACATCGGATGACGATCGGATTGTAATCTGAAAGTTATCCAGTTCCTGAATCAAATAGAATTTGGTAATCGGATTAGTCTGGGATCGATCCGGAATTACAATCTAAAAAAAAAAAAAAAAAAAAAAAAAAAAAAAATCAATAAGCAGCAACCCATTCTACTATAGCTCTTTATAGCTTTTTCCTGTTTTTCTTTTGATCGTCTTTTCATAAAGGCAATATTATCTTTTAAAAAATTTCTTTTGTGTCTTTACTTCCCTCTTCTGATGAGAAGCATTTGACTTTGAAATGCCATGGCCTAAAGAGGTTACCCTATCCCTAAATATTGTATTCCCTTTTGAACTGATAGCATAATAAAAATTAATTGTAAATTTTGTATCCCTTTATTACCTTAACTCATTCTATAAAGCTGGTTGAGTGTTTATGTGAGTATATTTATCATAAAAGTGAATTTCAAATGCAAAAAATAATAAACATAAAAGTATTTATAAAATGCTAGCCAAATAGGTGTGGGAGGCTGGTATATGGGTCTGCAGAATAGATTTCCACATAGGGGTCAAAGAGTTGGGAGTCAAAAGTTGAAGATATCAAATAAGTCAGAGTTAGCATCCTAGGAATTCTAGGAGTCAGAGTCGGACTTTTACCATCCGACTCCATAACACTGGTAAAAAAACTATATTTTTTATGAAATCAGTACATCTATCATATAAATCTCACCTGTCTGTTTAAATGTATGTATGTATGTACGTTTATATGTCTGCCTAAGACTCTCAACAGAGGCGACGGATTTTCACGAGATTGGTATCGTCTTGAAGCTCAACCCTTCGGACGACAAATATTGAAAAACTAGCTAAAAACATTAATTCTTTCATTCTCAACTGGGCGCTTTTCTAAAGGGAGGGGTCGCTTTTTTCCCCAATATTTTCAAAAGTCATCCCCTCTTTTCAATTGACTAGCCTTAATTTTAACTTTGGCCACTTCTGGTTAGGTGATGGATGCAACAGCAAAGATACCACTTTTTTTTACGTTCTTTTGCTCCTTCATGGTACGGGTTCAAGCCTACTAATTTTTTTTTCTTTTTGCTCAACACACACCTCCAAACACTCAACAACGTCAGGCACCCAGGCTAGTAAGAAAGTAAAAATGAACAGCATTTGGAATATGATGATCTATGTTGAAACTCTAAAATAACTTTAAAAAGATTCAAAATAAAATATTTAATAAACTATTTATTGAATTACATTTTTGGAAAAGATGCAACTTTAGTTCACACTACACATGTTTGATTTTTTAATTAAATTCTTCAATTAATAGACTTCTAGTTCTTGTTTTTGATAATTCGTTTTCTCTTTCATCTTTTGTGATTGTTATTTTAGTTGATTTGGTGGAGGTCTGTACCTATCCTAAGTAAAAGTGATTTTTGTCAAACGAATTGGATTTGAACCTGGAACAGCCAGGCTTCCAGTCCATGTCACTTGACCACCTTTCCTTTCTCTGAATATGGCAAGATTAACAAATATGGGGGTTTACATTTTATATAAGGGAACTAATTTTCACAAGTAAAATTGGTTAGAATTGTTGATCACTGTCTGCATCTCTCCTACTGACAAGACAGGATTTAATATTAAATATAATAAAAATGAGTAATGTGATCCTTAAAAATAAGTTTCAATCTGATGACCAGAGGAAAATTAAACCAGGACAGATGTATGCAAAAGAGGAAACTTTGTTGGTTTGGTCATATTGAAAGAATGGGTGAGAGTGCTTAGGTTAGTAGATGTAGAACAGTTGAGGTAGTAGGGTCAATTAGCAAGTGAAGGCAAAGAAAAACATGAGAAAAAGCTATAAGTGCAGATTTCAGAGAAAGAGGTATAAACAAAGGCCTGGTCAGAGATAAATTATTTTGGAAGTCAATTTCTAAAAGCCATTAAACACATGCCAACTTGTATAACAGTGATGATTATTTTTTTTTTATTATAATTTTATTTTAGTTTTGATCAAGTCTTCTACACAAACTTCTGGGTTATAGTATTGACAGGTTTTGACATTAGATCTTTCATTCTGATCGAAGCTTGCAAGTAACTTTGGATGGTGTCTCTTCATTCTCTTTTCCTATCAATGCTGGGATTCCTCAGGGCTTGATTCTAGGTCCAACAGTGTTTTTTGTCAACATTAATGATCTTCCAGAGAATATCATTCAGGAAATTCACATATCGATGTTGATAACACTATGCTTTATTTTGGTCTTGCTTCTCATCCATTGTCATCGGATCAATTGAAATACGCAGCTTATCTAAAAGTTGATTTGGGTTCAGTTGTTGATTGGAGCACAAAAAGACTTGTTTCATTTAAGCCTGTTAAGACTTGTTTGTGTCTTTTAATCGTAGACATGTTCCTTTTCTTCCAGATATTCTGACAGATAGCTTGTTATTGAGGAGGAAAAAAAAATATTGACCAAAACTTTTTGATCTTTCTTTTTTATCAAATCTTTCTTGGAGTTCATATGCTTCTTGTAAAGTCTCTATTCATTTTAAACACTTTCTTATGCTTGAAGCTACAAATCTACTAGCTGGCCATCTTAGAAGTACTGTTGTCATATTTATGAATCCATCCTAGTTGAGGAGTTTTTGATAAGGTGCAGAAATGTATCTAATTTAACTGACCTCCCCATCTTTCTTCTTTGCAACCTCTCTTTCAGATGTGATACTGCTAGTCTCAGTCTTTTTTATAAATACAATTATGGCAGGAGTTCTTCAGAATTATGCGATCTATTCCCTGCTTCCTTTGTTCCAGCTCATTTGACTCGTTGGTCTAGTGGTCTCGATCAATTCACTGTTTTTATACTTGATTGGAATACAGCTTTATATTCAAGTAACTTCTTTCCAGGAACTGCAGTTTTGTGGAATTCTCTTTCTGCTGAATGTTTTCCTTTTATCTATAGCTTTGGTCTTGAAAGACCAAGATCAATAGACATCTGTCCTTGCAATAATCAGCTTTCATTCTTGTCAGCTCCTTACACCAAGTGGCTTCATGACTTGTCTGCAGTGATTTCCATAAAAAAAAGTCATGTTTCTATAAACAAATTATCCTCTTAGATGTCTCTTATTTTTATAATTTAATTTTAATCTACCGATCTATCACCCTCATCCATTCTTTCAACATGACTGAAATAAACTGATAAAAATGCTTATGTACAACTCGATAAATATCATTCTTTATATATTTTTAAATTATTACTGTTAAAAAAGAAAAAGTCTATTTGAGAACGGCTTCTAGTTTTCAAACAGAAAACTAACAAGCAGTGTTTATCAAGAAAACGGTCCCTTCATAATTTTGGATCAATTTTGGCGAAATTAAAATAAAATCAATTGTGTAAAAATATTTTAGAAGTATTTTCAAACAAACAAAAAAAATATATTTTTATAAAAAAAATTGTTTGATTTGATTATTTGTAATAAAAAAAATAAAAATTCCTAATTATAAAAATCAATTTGATTTTTTTTATCTGCTAATAAAAAAACTAATGAGAACAAATTATTAATTTCCCCTATCTAAAAAGTAATGGGTAACAGTTTCTTGATAAACACCGTTTTTTAATCCCAAACTGGAAGCCATCATCAAGTAGACTGTTCCCATTTACAATGCCTCCCCACGGGACAGAGTTAGACACCAGGGTCGTTTTTTAATGTGGAGAAAAGGAACAAAAATAAAAATTGCCTCAGTCGTAAAGGATTTCCCCTCCACTAACAGAACAAGAAATTGAAGTGTAGATCTGAAGAACAGATACTACACTTTGATCTTGACCCGAAGGCCAGGTTTCTCTTTTACTAAATTACTTTATAATAAAGACGTAATTATTTATGATCAGTGTGCGTCATGTCCATGTACATATGTCGGCGGGTTACAATCCAAAAATGTCTCTGAAGCAAGGGAGACAACTTTTCCTTTATTCTTTTCAAAATGGAAAGCTATACCATCTAATAATGACCAAACTAAATATCTTGTGCTGCACGCATCTACACATACTGTCCATATTTAATCTTTCTCTGAGGTCATCAGGTCTAAACTTACCTTTAAGACTCATATTACTCATCAAGCATATCAAGGTTATGCTGGGGAAAGCGGGAGGCATAGTTACTATACAATGCGACACAATGGAGTGTAAATATCTCCATTGGACGATTTGTAAGAAGTTGAATATCGAATGCAGCAACAAGTGCTGGGAACATGTTTACCAGAAAGAACAGTTGGAAATAAGTCATACACCGTCCACTATGATTATACAATTCCTACAGCTGCATACCTAGAAAACAAAGCTATTAAACTTGACAAAATGATATGAGACAAGAAGAAGAAAGAAGCAACCTTAGTAGAAGTTAGTGTACCTAACGATGCTGGGTTAAACAGAGATGAGAAGAAAAAGTAACAAAATACAAGTCTTTAATTTTTCAGAAAATCTCCATCATTCCAGTAATTATAAGAGTAATCAGACTCATAAAAACGAATTTCAAAAACTATCTGACAAATATACCTGATGAACCAAGTGCAAGAAAGATACAAACAATTGCACTTAAAGGGACGGTTAGAATATTAAAAAGATCTCTTGGCTGGAATATACAAGATAGCAGGTGAATGTCTGGCATCTGGTACAGAAGATATGGCGATTGAGCAAACAAAAACAAGAATATAGTTTTTAATAAAATGATTGAATAATGAATGTGTATTCAAGGTTTTAAAAATCAAATCTATTTGAAAAAAAAAAAAAAATGAAAATAAAAAAATTCCTCACTTTTTTCTTGTTTCTCGTAGACAACCATCCTTCACAATTTTCTTCATTTGAACGCCTTTTCATTTCTGCAATCTGTTTCATAAAAGCAAATATTTATTATTATAAAGATATTTTTTTTTAAACACAAACTTTTAGTTTTCAATCAAAACTGTAGAATAATGCACGCATCACTTTTAATGATTTAGAAAAAGATTGGACTTTTACTTCAGGATTTTTTAGATGAGGATTGATAATTTCTATTATTGGGACTACTGCTTTCATCTTGGCTGTTATTCTCATAACATTTTCAATCCTCAGTGCAGACGATACTAAGAATACAATTACAAATTATTCAAGTACCCTACCCGGTCATGGCTGACGGAAAGAGAGCAAGTTTCTCATGGATTAAATACAGGGTTCTGTTTGAAATTTCATGCAGGTTACCCAGACTGACAGAACGAATCTCAAGTCTGACAAGATACACTTGAGAAACCATTACAGAGTTGATATCTTAAGTAATTTGTAATTGTATTCTTAGTATCCTTCACACTGAGGATTTCAATCTTTCAACCTCAAAAAACTGTGACTTTTTTTTTTTTTTTACACAGTGATCACCACTTATCAAGGCCCGGAAGCCACTCAGGGATAAGGACTTTACGCCACATGTCTTTACTGATAAAAATGAGAACATCACGCCAAACAATATATGTACTTCATACTATTCAAACTTCTATTCTCATCTTGGTTGTTGTTGTTATCACGTTTTGGTCAATGTAACTTCTGAAGTCAGAATAATTCAAATAATACAAATTATCAATAAAAGTTTCTAAACATAAGATTGTTAGGATTGCAACGCATTCACCCTGTTGGGGTTGAGTTGACTTCTTTTCTGGCGTGCACTACATGTTAAATGGGTTACATGTTGAATTACATTCAATAAAAACAGACATTTCACCCGATTCTCTTGAAAACTGTTTATGAAAATTAGAAAGTTATCAATACCATTCTTGTACAAATTGTAAATTAAAGTTTCCCTTAACATGTTTAGATAAAAATCTGGTACTGATCCAGAAACTGACAAGCAGTGTTTATCAGAAAACAGTCCCTCATTATTTTTGGTCTTCTAGAGTTTGGCAGAATTCTTAATTTCATTAGTTTGAACATGTAGGTAATTTGTTAAACAGAAAATTTGTGAAGAGACATTTTTTTTTTTAAATATTTTGTTAAGAAAGTTAGTTCTTGAAATGGCAAACAATAAAATGGTTGGCAAGAAACAAAAATGCCAAAAATGCCAGTGGGCAATGTATTGTTGAAATCTAAAAATACAAAATACTTTCATAGCTATTTACTGTTGGCCATACACAAAATGCAATCAAATAAAAATATATTGGTTGAGTCCTTTTTTTGAATACTAGAAATTAAATATTTTAATTTTTTTACATTTCTATTTAGAAAGAAAAACTATTACACTATTTACAAAATAAAATAAAGTTTAAAATATAACTATTTAAAAATAAATAAAATAAAGCCAATTATAAAAACAAGTTCAGGCATTTTTCACAAGAGCCAACAAAACAAAAACATATGCAATAAATAAATGTTACTAAAGGCAAGATAAGTGACTCTTCTACTTACCTGTATATGCTTTAACTTATTTTAAAGTGTTTATTTACTTTGAAACCAAAGTTGTGTCAAGTCTGTTGAAGTTAGAACAAAAAAAGAGTCTGTTTTGTTATTGCCATGTAGACCCTCACTAATCGCTGAAAAATCGAAAATGAAAATACACTGGTAGAACATTACATTTTTGCATGATTGATGAGATTTATTGGATGGGTTTCTATCATTAATTTGTTTAATTTTCGATCCAATATTGAGAGTCCAAAAAGCTAAATTGCTGGGGGGTTCTTTTTTGTTCTAACTCAAACTTGACAATACTTTTTTTTTTCAAAATAAATCAATTCTTTAAAATAAGTTAAAACACAAAAGAAATTTATCCAGGTAGGTAGAAGAGTAATTGGCAGATATGCAGTTTAGGTAGTAAACATAGCCTCTAACCCTTGTATAACAAAAAGGGACCCCTTGTCATATTACACCATTTTGACATCACCTAAATAGTCGTAAATGATCGATTCATTCATTTCATTTTCTATTTTTCACTTAAAGCAATACATTATTTTATGTCTAAATCATGTTAATAAATTTTAAAAAGAAGAAACTGGCTGCTCATTTTACATTAAATTTATATACAAAAGTGATCCAGACTTTTTGAAAAAGTAATTTCCTTATATCATGAAAACTATTTCTCTGCGCCACTTTTAAATGTTATATTCGTTTTGAACATCCCCGAAAACTTATAAAAATCGTCATTGTAAAGAATCTTGACATTGACTTTTTTTTTTTTTTTTTTTTTTAAATTGTTAAGTGAAAGTACAACCCTCCCCCATTACCCAATTTTAATGAAATTGTCGGTATTTATCAAATAATGATCGCGGAATATAATGAATGAATTATTTTTTATTTAAATCTTAGTGGAAATGTATTATTTTGTTTAAACAAAAACTACCTTTATTAAAGTTATGGTTTTCAGTAGTAAATAAAAGATGCAAGAATTTATTTTTGCTTTTTGTATATAAATAAAGCATCGTAATTTGTAACAATAAAAATAAAATAAAATAATTTTTACAGGGACATTACGAAAAAAGCCCCTAAAGTCCGTATTAATGAATTCAATATAACTCACAGAAAAATTAATTTCTCAAACTACCGATATTACCATTTACCAATTAAGCATTGGTTATTTAATATTTTCACAAAAAAAAAAAAATTATAATTGCAAAAAAATATTTCCACTTTTTTTAAATTACAGGTTTCGCATAATTTTTATATGCAAGATTTTAATAATTTCCTTGCTCGCAAGAATGTGAAACTTTCGGCGTAACATATGTTTTGTATAATATTGAACAATAATTTTTTAAAAAATTAATTTAAAAACAGCAACATAGAAAAATAATTAAATTAAAAACTGGAAAAATTTATACAAACGTTCAGAATAGGAATGTATGAATGCACGTCTGGAAAAAAAAAAAAGAAAAATATCACACACCTTCCTCCCTTTTAATTACATGACGTCATGTTCAAAGTCTTTTGACTGCCTCAAATTTTGGGCCTTCGTATATTCTGTGTATGCAAAATTTTAGTTTGTTGCGTTTTGCAAATGGCAAAATCACTCGGCTTTGGGGCTAATTAATGTTGTATGTTTTGTACAAACAAGGTGCTTGTTTTTTTATTCAATTCAATATCTTAGGACTTCACTAATTATCTTTGAAATTAGACCCAGAAAACTAATATTTATCTTTTAAAGGATTTTTACAATTAATTTATTTAACTTCAAAATTTAGCTGAATTTGTGTAGCTCGCCGTGAAAACATTTTTCATAACTTATTTTTTCACGTGTACAAATATTTTTTTCCTTTTAGAAATTAAGTTTAGTCCTTAATCTTTCAAATACAATCAAAAAGAAGTCGGAAACCTACAAAAAAATTATGATAAATCGGTTTTCAAAACTAGGTTCCCTATCTTTGTCCGAAAACATTATTTTTATTTGAATCTTAGTGCAAATGTATTATTTTGTTTAAACAAAAATCACTTTTACTAAAGTTATGCTTTTCAGTAATAAAAAAAAGAAAGGTAAATGTTACCTTACGCTACAGCAAAAGACCGACCACTCAAATTTGTTTTTTTAGGGGTACTCGTGGTCACTGACAACGAATCTGATAATCAAACCCGTCGCAAATTTGCCGTTTACATGGTATGAACCCCTGGACCCTGGGATTATTTTGTGCCATTTCACTGCCTTCAGTAGTGTTTTCTTATAGTGAAGTGATTTATCACATCACGGAAGAATCTTTAGTAGACATTAATGTTACCTTACGCTACAACAGAACACCGACCACGCTAATTTGTTTCTTAAGGCTGCTGACAACGAATTTGATAATCAAACCTGGCCACCACCACCCCCACCCCTCAATGAAAACAGAATTTTTGTGAAATATTGAACAGTATTCTACTTGGTAAATGTCGGCGCCTTACTTATTGAAAAACGGACACCCCTAACATGAAACTGCGAATAAAATATAAAAAATTCGTAATTTCTCCTTTAAAAGTGGGTTATTTTTTTCTCTATACTTCCAAAATAAACTATTAAAGTTGTTTTAAAATTAATAGAAATTTTTTTTTGTTTTTTTTAAAACAGTAATGAAATTAATTGAATTTTACGAGCTCAGTATTTTTCACTTTTTAAACTTTAAAAATCTATCAAATTTTTTCTATTCATTCAATTTTTACAATATTTTCAGGGTCAATGTGAAATTTTATGCTCTTTCCAATAAACCGAATATAATATTTTAGACAAAGGTTTTTTTTAATTCATGCCCCCCCCCATTTTCAAGTGTCTATTAAAAAGTAAATAATTAATTTACTCACCAAAGTTTTATATATCACAAATTGAAGATAAAAGATCAATAAATAATATATTCAAATTTAAAACAAAAAAAAAGTAGTGTTTTTTAGAAATTTACCTGTAAAGTCCGAAGTTTAAAACCATTTTTTTAAAAAAAACATGTTTTTGTTTTTAATGAAACCTTGGTCCTTGCTCCTTTAATTGAAAAAAAAATAGGGCTTGAATTACATTTTTTGAGGAGTTATAACTCCTCAAAAAATGTAATTCAAGCCCTATTTTTTTTTTTGGAAAGATGGGGTGGAATTATTCAATATTTTTCACAAAATTTCTGACACACCTACAGAAGCACCTGTTAAACTACACAAGTTCTATAATTGAATACCCCCTCCCCCAAAAAATGAATAGAAAACATAAAAATATGCTTTTCTAAACTTGTGAAAACTCTTTTAGATCAATTAAAAAGCATTAAAAACTATGTAAAAAAAACAAAAACGAACCACATTTTTTAAAACTATATTATTTCAAATGTCCACAAAAAGATTCCTCCATGTGATAAGTCACTTCACTACGTGCATGCATCATGTAAGAAAACACTACTGAAGGCGGTAAAATGGCACAAAATAGTTCCAGGATCCAGGAGTTCATACATGCAAACGGTAAATTTACGACGGGTTTGATTATCAGATTCGTTGCCAACAAAAAACAAATTAGAGTGGTCGGTGTTCTGTTGTAGCATCAGGTAACATTTACCAAATAATTAAATTAAAAAATGGTAAACATTATACAAACGTTTATGATAGGAATGTATGGATGCACGACTAAAAAAAAAATTTTTTTTTAAAAAGAAAGAAAATTAGCACTCCTACCTCCCTATAACTACCCAACGTCATTTTCAGATAGCCTTTTGACTTTCTGTCATGTTGGGCTTCTAATCCACATGTAGACGGCTTTGTTTACGTTTGCTTAAGCAAAGTTAGAATCTCTCGCTTTTGGGGCTAATTAAAGTAATTTTTTTATTTTTGTACAAACAAAATTTAATTCAGTATGATTTTACTAATTATCTTTGAAATTTATGAACTATATTTTGGCAGAACATTTTAAGAACATAACAATGCCAAATTTGACCATAAAAAGACCAATCTGTCAAACCTTAAAAAAGGCCAAATTTTAAAAGCAATGCGGCGGCCTCGAATGTCGTACATTTAGTCTAATAAAAAAAATATGAAAAAATAATAAAAATGAAATTTTTTCTGGTTTTATTTCAACTTTTAGGTTTGATAATGTGTTTTTATATGTATGTTTTTCGAGCTGAATAAACATGTTACATTAAATAAAAATACTAAAAAAGTATCTAGTTAGATAGAAAAGTAACTTATCTCGCCTTTGATAGCATTTACTTGTTATATATTTGTTTTTTGACAACTTTTTCGATCTACGTGTACAGTAATACAAAACCGATATCTTTTTACTTTTTACGCGCGTTTATTCAAAGGGGTTAGGTTTTCCCTCGACATCGGTAACAGACCCACCTTTCCCCAAACTCAAAACAAGGCTGGTTTTTCGGACCACATTTTTATACAATAACCCTTCAGGCCATTAAATTGCGGTTTTACCAATTTTAAAACTAAAAATCGAATAATTGTTGCTTTTAAAAAAGCTATTTTTTTTTTTAAATTGTCTAAGAAAAATGAATGAACACGAAATCAACGATCAAATGAAACTTTGGTACTCACTACTGCACTAGCAGTATCAGAAATTTGGGGGAATTTTTGACACCCCTAACAGAAAACTGCGATTAAAATATAGAAAACTCGTAATTTCTCTTTCTAAAGTGGGTTATTTATTTTCTTTATAGAATATGCTTCCAAAATAAACTATTTAAGTTGTTTAAAAAATAATAGAAATATTATTTTTCATTGTTTAAAAAACATTGTTTACAAAGTGCGTGCGTACGTTCTGGGAAGCCATTTTGTTACGTAATGAAATCAATTGATTTTTATGAGATGAATATTTTTCAATTTTTAAACTTTAAAAATCTATCAAAATTTTCCTATTCGTTCAATTGTTACGTTTTTTTCAGGGTCAATGTAAAATTTTATGCTCTTTCCGATAAACTTTGCACTTTTTTTTTTTTTAAGTATTTTCAAGTTCAATTAAAGTTTTATATGCGTTTTTATTAAATTGTAAGGTACATAATAGGTACAAAACACCCTCCCCATGTTAAGAATGGCTTTCTAAATAATCACATTATTATTTCATCACGGACCAATAAGTGCACTAGTATCGAAACTTCATTTAATTTCTTCAAAAGCCATTTTCATACTTTTACATAATACGCACCGTACTTTTAAATACCATTTTCAAGTAAAATTCAGTTTTTTTACGGTAGCTTTTGTTTTATTTAATTGTTAGATGAAAATACAGAATAGTTACAACGCCTTTCGCCTCTCCCTATGTTAAAAATAGGTTTCTATATAATAATGTTCAGCACCGTCCGTGTTCTGTTTAAATATTGTCATTTTAAATAATAAAATATTTGAGAAATATGTTACAAACCTTGAAGAAAGTCGACCCACAAGCGACCGGTGATGATGGTGTGAAAATCTAAATTTCGCGCGTTATGCGATTATCTCCCCTTGATTATTTCTACCATTTCAAATTTAAAAGATTTTTTTATAATTTTTAAAATTATTAGATAATTCGAATGTATGTGTTTTTTTTTTTGTTTTGTTTTCGTTTCTTTTTTTCGCCTCTACGTGATTTGCACATAATTATTTTACTATTCACTATTAATTTATTATTGATTGAAATAAAATAAAATAAAAACGACTTTATTTTAAAATGACAGAATCAAATCCATTACAATGCATTTTGTTTTCTTTGTAAAAATAAAAAGTCAGCCATTTTAACTTTTTGTTAATAGCTAAGAAAAAAATGAATTAAATAGCCGAATAGAAAGTAACTTCAAAATTCCTAGCAAATTCAATTCAGTTGAATTTACTTGACAAAAAAATAAAACAAGCATGTTCTAATTGTCATATAAGGAAAGGATGGTAGAATTTACACAGAACTGTCCAAATTCACCTTCAATTGTTGTATTTAATACCTTACTTAGAAGTTTGTTCCAAGGGCCAGGGATTCTCATTTAATTAAAAAAAAAATGCAATTTTTGGAAGCTATGTAAATTTAATAACTTTATAAGGAGAAATAAAAAAAAAAAAACATTAGCTTAGCAATAATTAGTTATAGTTTTAACAATGGTGAATAATTTAATGACTGAACAATACCAAAATAATTAACTTCACTTTGAAGATCCTATTTAAACAAAAACATATATTTGGGTTATATTCAGCTAACATACTACTTCCTAACTTCCGGCATGGCTGCTACCGGATTGTTATGGTCTTTGGTGTGGTTTCAAGTGAGGGCCATATCATACAACTTCGGAAATGGTGACAAAGCAAATCAGTTCCTTCACTTTTATTGTTCTTCAATATTTCTATTGTGAAGCGAATTATTGAAATAAATATAAAAAAGGACATTATTGGAAAATATACAATAAAAATTAACAAAATTATACAAATAAAAATAACATATGTCTTTATTTGCATTTTTTATAGCAAAATTTAAAAATAAAACTTTTTGTTTTATTAGAAATTTTATAAGAAATATATTTATAAAATTATAAAAATACGTTTTTGTTAATTTAAAGAATAAAAGTTTTTTTATTTGGATTTATAAAATAAATATATGTTTATGAAAGTATAAAAATAAAATTATTGAAATCCAAATAAAAATAAAATTATTAAAATCAAAATAAAAATAAAATTATTGAAATCAAAATAACAAAATTTCAAACATCATCAAAAACTTATGCAATAAATAATATTTCCAAAATAGTGTTAAAAGATTTTAAGAATTGTTTTTAATAATTCTTTTAAAAAAGAGTGTAAAAAGTGTTTTCAATAATTTATGTAGTATCCGATATAGATGGCCGGAACAAATCTTCAGCAGAGACATTTTCATAAAAATCACTGTTTCAACACGCACACGTCACGTATGAAGAACATGCAAAGACACAACGTTGTAACTTGCCCATCCGCACACATGTGATAAAGGAACTATGTCACATTCTACGCACAGTGATACGACAGACAGACTAGAACATGCGTATATAAGATTTTGCCTACGAAATTCAAACTAGTCCAGGATGTAGTTTTATGAGCGAACATCACTGCTACCCATCCACAGTGCATGCACCGGACTCTTGATGAATTGAGCAGATTTGCGATTAACCTATCGCAACAAAGTAGATAAGTTCAATATAAGTTTCCCAAACTGGGAAATAATTCAAAAATCTAATTTAAGGGATAAGCCACAAAAGTCATGAGTTCCCAAGAATGCTTTTGTATAAACGAGGAGCAGGAAAAATCTTCCCATTGGATGCTCATAGAGACATGACGAACACATCTTGACAAAAAAACAACAAAATTGAAACAAACTAATTTGGCACATAAATTAATGTTGCATAATAGAAACTTCCACCAAGAACCTAAATCTCCCATTCGAAAGTGCTTGCAGCTAGAAGAATTTCAAGTTATCGAAGTCAAAAGGTGGATTCATAGAATAAAGTATCATCAAAAATATTTGTGTTGATTTGATTTAAATTTATTTTCTGTTAAAATATTATTTAACATATTAAAAATGTCCTCAAATAATCGTTGCATCCAAAAGAATCATCTAATTTTTTTTTTTTAATTTTCAATTCTATTGGTTTGACATAGATGGTTCATGTTATAAGGGACATAATTACGGATAGCACCGGATACAAAACGGTGTATAAAAGAGCGTCTTGAATTGTCTTGGAGTCAGTTCAGTGGTACGCACTAGCCCGACCGTCTCGCGTCTTACACTCTCCAAGTGTAGTCAGGATTAACCAAGCTCCCAGGACGAGCGTTCCGCTCACACACGTTAAGTTACCTTTTTCCTTTACCTTCATTTACGCGTATATCAACTTCAAGGCGAGCAGCCATTTTGTATTGTGTATTATTTCGAAGTACGAATAAACCTTTCTGTTACGCATTCCACTCGGCGTATTTTGTCATGTCAAAACGGGATATAACAGTTTACAATAAGTGAGTAGACCTCAAAGGAATTGGAAGCAGTTAGACATTTGGAATGGATGAATCAAAATGTGGTAGAAAATTGTGGAGACAAACACACATTGGTCTTTATTGAGTGGAAGACGATTTACATAAAAGTTATTTTTAACTTGAAATCTTTATATTAATACGATAGCGTGTGCGTTATATTCTGTGTCACATTTACATCCGGGTCGTTTAATTGTTATGTACTTCCATTTCTTGTCATAAATAATTTTACCAAGAATTCTTCATAAGTTTTGATTTCGGTTTTGATTATAACTGATGGAACTGCAGTAATCTATTTTTTTTTTTATAAATAATTTTATTAAAAATTCTTCATAAGTTTTGGTTTCAATTACGGCTGAAGGAACTAAAGTTATATATATATATATATATATATATATATATATATTTTCATAAGTTTTTATTTCGGTTTTGATTCAATCTGATGCACCCAAGTCATATGGATATATTTTTTTATTTTTAGAATCGCAACTTTATAATATATAAAAATTGATAGAACATTAACTCTATAATAATATATACGAAATCTGCAAGAATTAAAATATCCTATTTAAGCGTGTTTTACAACCAGGTTTTGCCAGGCGTCCGTGCTAGCTTAGATAAATACTTTTGCAGTTTTAACAAAAAAACTACAATAATATCAAAGTGTCACCAGTTACACCGAACATCCACAGAATGCTAACATCAATATATTACATATGAATTAGTCCCCTGTCGAATTTCCACAAGTCCAGCTAGTTATTATTATTATTATTATTATTATTATACTACTAAAACTGAGTAAGAGATGCATTATAGACTTCATGGTAAAATTGCATTAAAAATGGTGGTGACTATGTAGAAAAATAAATTCTGGAGCACAAAAGGTCGCTCATTTTAATGGTACGACACTCGTCTTCATAGTTCTTTTTGAGTTAAAAATAAATAGGAGGCTTTACTTGTGTAACAACCTTATATATACATTTTTTGTTAAAATATTGTTGTTTATTAGACATTCTATTATAAATTTTCCTAATGTCTTTCTGTATGTGTGTGTGTGACACGGTTTATCTCAGCCTACAGGCAATCTACCCAGGCAAGTAAGGTACTGAAATGGAGATTATAACCCAGCGGATGTTTTAGTGATAGTTATATTCACGTTTGGTGTATGGAAATGCAAAAAAAAAAAAAAAAAAAAAAAAAAAAAAAACGATTTACTAAACAACGTTTTATTTACTGGATATTTTTTTTTCCGGTACAAGAACACAAGTTTGCCCAGCCAGGCAAACTTGGGTTCTTGTATTATAAAATGTACTCAAATAACTTTGCACCCAGTAGAATCATCTAAATCTGGTTTTATTTTCAATTCTATAACTTCTGTAAAGAACATATGTGTATGTAGGAGCTGTCGATTAGATGTTAGGTTTGCATCGTATGAAAGTTGTATTATGTTCAAAGTGGTAGATTTATATTAAAAATTCATGGTAAAATTTAATTTTGTTTAGTAAGTCTATCCTCTGGAGAAAGGCTAGAATTTTGTCAGTGCTATGTATGAAATGAACTGACAGAATGTAATAACACATTCATCGATGGAAGAGACGGACAGCCAACTTAAAAACAAAAAGATAACAAAATTGAAATCATTATCATAGTCACAGTTTTTCATGAAAATATCATTCTAAGAGAAAAATGAATGGAGAATATTTTCATTGCTGATCATCAAGTCATGCGTGATAGAAAAATACGGAGACAACAAATGAAAAAGTGTTATAGTCAGCTAATGTAACTGCAAGCACTTGTGCCCCCTCGACATAAATACCCCCGACAAACCCGACACGCAGCTAAATCCCACCCCTTCACAGTAGAGATCCCCAGATGTAAGAGAGCCTTTTACTCCAGTAGTTTCTTCCCCAGGACAGCTAAACTTTGGAATTCCCTGCCGGGTCCCTGCTTCCCCAACTGTACTGACATGCAGAAGTTCAAGTGCAACGTGAACCAACATCTTGCTGCCCAACTCTCTACACAGTAACCCTGATGCCCATGTCCCCGATACAACAAAGTGGCAATATGCCTTGTTTGGGGGTGAAAATGTAATAAAAAAAAAATAAATAAAATAAAAAAAATGTACTTCCTAACTTCCGGCATAGCACTACTGGAAATGGTGACAAGGCAAATCAGTTCCTGCGCTTTTTTTTCTCTAATGTCTATACTTCCTTGTGTATGTATTTTTTTTTTTTTATGTTTTTCCAATCATTCTTTTTTATTAAATAATAATTGAAAAGTTTTTTAGGTCTTATTTTAATCAAGAATTATTGAAATTAATTCTAGTTTTAAAAGAATATTGAAAACACTTTTAACAATCTTTTAAAACTATTTTGGGAATATTATGTATTGGATACATTTTTATAATGTTTGAAATTTTGTTATTTTCATTTCAATAATTATATTTTTATACTTTCATAAAATTATTAATCATATTATTATTATATAAATTCAAATAAATTTTGTTATTTTCATTTCAATAATTATATTTTTATACTTTCATAAAATTATTAATCATATTATTATTATATAAATTCAAATAAATTTTGTTATTAAAAGTGCAAATAAAGACTAATTGTGTTATTTTTACCTTTTTTTATAATTTAGTTAATTTTTATTGCATACATTTTCAATAATTATATTTTATTTTAATAAAATGCTTTACAATAGAAATACCGAAGAACAATAAAAGTGAAGGAACTAATTTGCCTTGTCACTGCTTCCGGTAGCACTACACCGGAAGTTAGGAAGTAGATTAGCTGACTATAACCTGAAAAAAGTCTAATCCCATGAAATACACGTTGGTCTTTATTATTGATTGGAGAATGATTTACATTAGAGTCCTCATGAATGCAGATTGTCTAGATGCTATCCACAGTGGATGTCTCAAGTAGTCAACCTCTGTAACCATTAACAAAAGGGCTGAATCAGTCAGAGGTGAAAAGATTTCATGATGGGAAGGGGAGGCAGTCACAGGAAGGTTTTCAGTGGAGGAGCAGATTAAGAGTCAGAGTTGAATGTTTAAGGCAATTGATTTTCTTGAAAATTGCCAAGCAGTTGAGCCAGCGTGTCTCTCTGGACACGTTGAGTCCTTTGGGGAGCTCTTGGCTGAAGGACTGCATCAATGGGACTTTTGTGTTTCGGCCTGGTCATTCTGCAAAGCTGCCATTTAACCTATGTATTTATTCATTTAAAAAAAAGTTGCACTTCTTTTTGGTCTTTTAAACCATTCCAATTTAAGTGTTTATTAATTAGCAGTGGATTTTATATTATTTGTTTATAAATTGGGCTTTTTTGTTTTTTGTTTGGGAGGGAAAATTCCTTTTTTGCAGGACTGATTGGATCGAACAGCAACTTTGGACCGGCACAATGCATGGGGCGATCACAGCCAAAGCAATGTACATATAAAAGTAGCTTTTATGAACATTGGTTTAATTTGAAAATCAATTATTATACTAAAGTTGCATCAATCAATGTTTGTTTGTTTTTTTCTTATAAATTTTAATCATACAAACTACATGTTAAATATTGTTCAGCTTTGGAATTGAGGTAGGGTTGAAAAAAAGACCCATTTTAATTATTCTAATTAGCAAGTTACCTTCAAAGTGACCCATTTCTTACTAAAGTTTTATTACTCGCTTCTTCTTCTTCTCTTATTTCATACAATGTCTATTAATCTTGCTTCCATCTCTCTAAAAGTCAAAGGTAACAAAATCTTCTATATAAATAAAACAGTATATGTATGTGTGTCTGTCTGTGTGTAAATATTTAAGCGATAAACTCATAAACTATTGGTTACATAAATTAGCAGGAAATAGTAATCATACACTAAGGATGATTTATAACAAGATCTTTGTTAGGATAAATAATGCGTACAGACATATATGGGCAAGTTGAAATGCAGAATGTTCATTTCAACTTGCCGACGTTTGTATTATTTTACACATGCGTAAACTAATCATAGCTAAAAGTGGTTTAATTTTATAACTTTCTTATCTGTTAGGTTAGCTCAAACAGTAGCAAATGTGGCTGTGATGCTAAATGTTTTGGTTTCAATTCTAGTGACGGCACCCAAGTCATTTTTAAAAATCTTTTAAAACCACTATTATGCACGTATAAAATTCAATAGAGAATTTGCGGAGTAATAATAAATACAAAATCTACATGAATAAAAATATATTTTACGACTAGCAAGGCCCCCACCCCACCCCACCCTGGCTAATTGATTATAAAACAAGATTGGAATAGTCCAATATAAACAATCAGGAATATCACAAGTATTAATACTATTTAAATGATAGTTGGAGATCAAAATATAGAGTGAAAAAGTGAGGAGGGTATATAACAAATAGAAAGACTAATTTTTATTTTTTATATTTAATTCATTTTTTCTTGATGAAAACAATCTCACCCAAACTCAATGGATGACTGAAAAATTACTTATAATTCACTAAAAGTTCTTGAGTTAAAAATGAATAAATTGTCATAGTTATGTAAAGATCATGAGATAGACATATTTGTTACTTTTGTCCATATTTTTCATTGTTCCTTTCAGATTGTTGATAGACTTATTTTCTTACAGCATGGTTGGCAGGGGTTTTGCTTATGTGCAGAACGGTGTGGCTGCGAGTTGGAGTCCTTGTTGAAAAAAATGTCCATTTATTATTTTGTATGATTTTATCACTGGAATATTTGTTAGAGGTTGGCTAAAAAATATTGGTAACTTATTAAAAATAATTTCCAAATATATTTATAATTTACATGACTGAAAGATGCATATATATATATATATATATATATATATATATATATATATATATATTTTCGAGTGGAAAAGAAAATACACACTCAAGTTGGATGATTGTGTTATTTTTTTCTTACAATGAAGACATTCGCATTTCACAGAAACAGCAGCAGTCCTTTCTTCTCCAACAATGAAAACATGCGCGACCGATTTGCCATCCAAAAACAAAAAACGTCTATCAAACAAAAAAAATCCATCTTTTATTCTATTTCAGACTCTCAACAACACCTTAATTTGCATTAACTTTCCTCTTGTATCTTTAAAGGGTTTTACGTTCACATGTCACTGTTTCCTTACAGCAGGTACATGCTAACTGTGGCCACTTATTTCTATGTCTTTCCACAGTTACTACAGTGACCCAATGAGCTACATTTTTTTTCTAGTATTATTTTAAAAACAAGCACACACAAAAATGAATATTAAGCAACAAACAAAAGCCTGAATTCTTTCAAATAATGTTTATTAACTATTTACATAAAGTTTGTCGTTAAAAAAAAACAACCAGAATGTTTTTCATGATGGCAGTCATTTTGTAAAACTAATTTGCGTGCAGATGTGTTACGATTCAATAGAGATGATATCTGAATTATCTTTTTCACTCAAACCAGCCGGATTCACTTCAATTTTATTTATTACAATAACAGTTTGTTCTCCTTTAAACACTGAAAAATACAAAAAAGAAAATTTCATTTAAAAAATTATATAACAACCTAGAAGATTAATTTGGGTATAAGATAAACTGATGAAAGATTTGGTTTGGTTTACAGCATATCAACCATCTATGGTTTGATGCCGAATAAAGTTGTCAAATGTAATTCTATAATTATTTTATATTTTTAGAATACATTGCCCAATTCTTAAGAAACATTATTCTTAGTAAGAAGTTGGGATATTTCCTTCTTCTACTAACTTTAGCAGGTATTGCCAATCAAAAATTAGTTTATTTCTGACAATCTGTCATGTTTGTTTTCCATAACCAGGAGGTTGATTTCAACCAACAATTATTTTATTTTTGACAATCATGTTTTTTTTTTTTTATCAAATGATCCAGCCTGGATGTTTAACAATTTCGCAACATGGACCCTCGCTTTTAAGAAGCAATTATTCTTTTTAAAAAAAACAAGAATTTCCTGAGTGTTTTTTTCATATCACAAAAGTCTGTCGTTCGTAATAAGCATGCCTTTTATTTTTGCCACAAACAAATATGAATAAAGAGTAAAAAAGAAATTGCCAACTTACATTTAAACCTCCTGTTGTTTTTCCGAGCTCTGTAAGTCAAATAAGGCTTTGAATGGGTTAATGTTTTCTCTATCACTGTTGCTTCAACGTTGACCAATGTGCGACTATAAATTTAAGAAAAATAAATGAGGAACAAAAAAATATAGCAACACAATTTATTTATTGAAGATTTTACAAAATAAAACTAAGTCACTGTTTTAAGTTTCAGAATTTTTTGAGTTGAGGATTAATAATTTGGATTATTCGAATTACTATTCTCATATCACAATGTTTCGGCTGATGTAACCTCTAATCTTCTTCGGGTGCATTTTGTCAAATTTTGGAATCTTTATGTTGAATCAAGACACATGGTGGTAAGAGTATTTGTTAACAGTTAGTTCTAAGAGACAGTCTTCTGCAGGTTGAAGGTTCAATTCTTATTATGAATGACTGAAATAGGAATTACTGAAATACAAGGTGCCTTAAATAAGATTCCAGACTTTTTTGTATGGGCACTTTTATTGATAGTACAAACATGAAACTTCAGCCAATGAAGATGTGTTAATTTTTTTATTCTGCTTTGAACTTCCTCACCCTCCCTATAGTCCAAACCTTGCTCCGTGTGACTTTTGGTATGTAAATTATATAGTTGAGTGAACATACATTCCTGCCGCGTTATTTTCTTTTCTTCACCGAACACAAAGACATTCACTCTTAGTATCAGAAGTAGCAGTACTTCTTTCTTCTTTTCACTACCAACAACGATAAATGACAACAGTTCAGAACACATGTGAATGACATGACATCCAAAATAGAACTGATCCCCTTTCAACAAAATATGTTTCCTTTTATTCAGTCACATTTGTCATCCAACAACACCTACATTTGCATAATCATGATAATCTCGTACTACAAGTTCATGTGCAACGGTTTCCTTACAGCAGACACATGCCAACCATGGCCACTTATTCCTCTGTAACTCCTCATTGTTACCACACTGGGATTGTGCAAGATTAAAAAATACTCACCTTAAAAGTGGTTTCCCAATTAATGTGAAATCTTTACTGCCAACTAAAAGAACCTGTTGAAATAATGAAATAAGTTAAAAAGTAAATAAAACAAATAAAAAATATTGAAAAATATATACACACACACACATATATATATATATATACATACATATACTAGAAGATGGATCTGGTGTTGCCTGGTATTAAACGTAACATTAAATTCCTTTAAAAAATTTTTAAAAAATGAAGTAAAGAAACCAAAAAAAAAACAGAAAGAAACATGTGCATACGAGTATCATCTTTTTTCTAAACAGTTCACTTCTTGTAAGTAAAAAAAAATACTCAAGCTGTTATCGAAACCAAAACCCAAAGACAGTGAGTCAAGTACGATAATCATTAGACTAGTTTGCCATAATCTTTAAAAAGTGTTTTCAAACTTGTGAAACTGTTGACAAACAGATAAAAATCTGATGATCCTATTTACCACTTTTTCAATTTTAATCTCTTAGCAGCCCTTTTCACCAGATGAAAACGATTAAAAAATATCATTTTACAAACATTACATAAATTTATCAAGCAGTTTTATTTTTATATAAGAAAATAAAATTTTATGAGTATCTGAGGAGTGACTATCTCACCTGCCATTTTGAATAATGTTACAAAACAAAGGGAGATAACTCAACAATAATTCATACTTACTAGATTTATGTTGTAATGCCTATAAATTCTCATTAATCATTTAAAAATGGTTTTCTTCATAAAAATAAAACTACTTGATCAATTTCATTTTTTTTGTAATATATTTTCGTTTGGGTACATGCATACATCATACAGTTTTTTTTATTTTTGTTTTTTTATAGGAGGAATTCTGGATAAGAACTGATCATATTTATTTTTATTGTTTCTGTCCACTACTACAGTTGGAAAAAACTCCCAGAATTACATGGGAAGGTCAAGGAAGACTTTGGAGGAAGCGATAAAAATGGATTTGAAAGAAAAAAGGATAAATGAAGACCTGGTCAGAGATAAGTTAATGTGGAAATATTTTCTTAAAGCCATCCAACACATGCCAGTACATAAAATGAACAGGATGATGATGTGAATGATTTCATTTATAAATATATATTTTTTTAAATACATAATTTTAAAAAATATGTAAATATTATTTTATATAGAATTTTATAAATATATAAAATAAAAAAATATATATAAATAATTTTTTTTTAATATATAAATTGAAAATATATAAACATTTTTTAAACTATAATTTAAAAAAAACTCTTAATATATGAATAATTATTTTTTTAATATATAAAAAATTCAGAACATTCCACTTTTCCATCTTTAACAAATGCAGAGATGTTAAATTAACTTTTACCTTTTCCAATCGTATCCTATCTCCAATATTTGGAGGAAAAGTCCCTTGCACAATTATCAGATCCTCGGTTGTTATTTTCCTCTGTAGACCTCGGACATGCACCACAGCAAAAAGCCGACCAATGTCACTGCTACACATCTTTTCAGATACTCGATCAATTAGTTCTACAAAATAGAAATAAATTTTCAAAGATAATAAAAAGAAAAAAAATTTAATATTTAGAAGAAAAAGATGCAATATATTCATGTTTCTCTGATTTCTTAATTATAAATAAATATAAATTTCTTAATTATAAATAAATATAAATTTTTTAATTATAAATACATAGAGTACAGCAGAACCCCAGGATATGGTGGACCTAGGATGGGTTTTTTTCAGGTTACAAAATGGAATACAATGTTTTTCCAGCACCTGGTTACAGAACTTGCCCCGCCTTAGGGTGTTATTTACAATGTTATTTGATTACTAGCGGGGGTACCCGGCGTTGCCCGAGTGTTTGTTTCCGGGACGGGGGGGGGGGGTGAGTTTTAAAAAATGTTATGGTAGGTAAGTAGGAAGGATCAAACCCGGAGTCATGAGTAAAAGTAGGAAAATAAAGTGTGAAAAAAAACAAAAAAACATCTGCAACGTTAACAGTTCAGCCACCAAGAAAAGTCCATTCCAGTTGTTTAGGAAAAAAAAACCAAAAAAAAAAAAACGACTACGGTAGGTCGGCGCGAACGTGAAAATATAATGTGAATTGTCCAGCACGCTAACCACTACGCCACAGAGCACTGCAGCTTAGTTTAGTGATTTTAAATAACTTCACATGAAAGAACTATGAAGCCAAACCGGTGTTCTCTTCTCAACTGTTCCTTGTAAACGATCCCCAAACGGTGTTAAGTGGTGGCAGGGGGAGGAGGAATTTATTAGAGAGAAAATATTTTACCACTTCCATTGATCTTAACCGATTTTGGCCGTGACTTCTCAGCAGAAAAAGTATAGAAATCTAAGATTATCGAGGAATTTGAGAAATAATAAGCCTATAACACACCTCAGATATTGTTCTGCCGTTTGTGCATATTATATTTGCATGAAATATCTTGATTTTTAATCCTATTAATGTCAAAATTATACGGGAAAAAATGAGTTCATTTTATTTATACAGAGATAAACATGTGTATTATATACTGTACTCTATTCTGTTATTAATTTTTAATGCAGTATCCTGGGGTTCTACTGTGTATGTATGTATGTATATATATATATATTTAGATTAGTAATAACACATAGTAATAAATAATGAAACATAAACATATATATAGTTTAATGCAGTGTATGTATGTATATATATATATTTAGATTAGTAATAACACATAGTAATAAATAATGAAACAAACATATATATAGTTTAATGCAGTGTATGTATGTATATATATATATTTAGATTAGTAATAACACATAGTAATAAATAATGAAACATAAACATATATATAGTTTAATGCAGTGTATGTATATATATATATATATTTAGATTAGTAATAACACATAGTAATAAATAATGAAACATAAACATATATATAGTAGTGACATATAGTGATGTAGTACGATTGTACATCTAAAAGCAAAAAGATTCATATGAGAATTGTCCACAACTGAATAAAGTATTTGGTAAAATTCAGTTGTACAAATTACACTTCCTGAAGACTGCTATTTAGAACTGATTTAACTTAACACTTATCCATTGCACTACAGATACATCAGCCGAAATGTTATTCTCATAACATTCAAGATAAAAAGAGTAGCTTGAATAATAAAAACAACCAAAAAACAAAAACTTAAATTGTTTTTATACAAGAATTTTTCTTACAACATGAAGTTGTTACTTAAATGCAATTTTAAATAATTTCATCTATGTTGGAAATTCTTTTCTTTAACAAAAATCCCACAATGCAATTTGGCAAATGGTTTGGTTTGTTTTACAGCATGTCAACCATACATGGTTTATTTAATGGCAAAGCTGTCAAATAGATAAGTAGGATAATGACATTCTCAGAATACATTGCTTTCAGAAAATGTTGATCTTTGACATTAGTAATCTTTATTCTCAACATAAGTGACTCTCAGTCACCGCTTTATAGTATTTATTTAAGGAGAAAAAAAAAAGGAAAAGAATTTGATTCTCAGAAGAACCAGATTGAATAATATGGTTACAGATGAACTTATAGATACCAGAGCATGACGTTATCATCCAGTTGATCAAATCAGGCTTCTTTAATCTCCCATCTAACCGAAGTAAGGACTGAAGTGGAAAAATGTCTTAACCATCAGAATCCCATAGTAAGGTATCACAAGTCACCCATTACCTACAGATGGCCTCATTCTGGGGAAGGGGAAGGTGTTACTCTTCTGTATGGGGCAGTAGTTTGTAAATCCATGGCCCTACCAACAAGGCCAATTTGGCAAGTAGAAGTTTTTACTTAAAGTCATTTTCTTGTTCCCAACCGTCAAACTTTACACCTCATTTTGTTTTTGTTGTCCAATTACAGCTGAGCTTCTTTTCCTTTCTCATGTGATTGGTGAATTCTTCTAACCCTAATCCACCACTACCATACTTTTGTTGCACTCAGCCCACAAGACAGAAAGAAGAAAGTTGCCTACTGTATTCCCCTCTCCCACTTTTTGGCTCATGTCCTGGTAAATAGAAACAAAGAAAGCAGAAAGTAGGCTCTTGTATATGTGCATTATATTACATTACCCTAATCCTCTCCCTCTCTCTTGGCTGATATGCTCCTGTCACAATACGCATCAGAAACCCTGTTAACAAATTCTTTAAAGTACATCGTTTTTTTATTTATTCTTTATGGAAATCGTTCCAGACATTTAATGTCAAAAGCTAGCAAGAACAAAAGTTGATTATTGCAAAGACGCGTGATGCCTTTGACTAGTTTTGAAAAGATCAAGGCTATAGGTAGAAGTAAAACGGTCAGCAAAAGGGACTTACTTTCATTCTCTGCTTCACTTAAAATGTTGGCTGGTTCTCTTTTGATTAATGGTTTTACCGTTCCAAGTTGAACAATCTTTTTTCTGAAACAAAATTAAACAAAAATCTTTCACTGAAATAAATAAAAAAAGATATAAACAAAAACGATAAATCTTCTCTCTAGATTTATATATAAACTAGAAAATCTTTAACTTGTTGGGTCACACATTCAGTTCAGATTAGATTGTTTGAATCAGGAAAAAGGGAGTTTGTAAAGCGAATTAAATTTTAAAATTAAAAGAAAAAAAATCCCAAATTAATCACCCCTCTCTCACTCATCCGTATAACAACTATCAGTACAAAGCTGGGCAGAACAAAAATTTGTTAACATTGAATTTGTCATTTACTTTTGACTTTGCCTTTGTTCGTGGCTTTTGGGCCAGGATCACAGTGTAGTATCTGTTCTGATGCTACACTTAACCTTTTCTGCCTTCAATCAGTGGAGGAGACAATTTTTATTTTTGTTCCCATTCAGAGTACCCCTTTTTGGGGAGCTGAATTTTCCCCATATTTTAAATTGACCTTGTGTCTGCTCTCATAGGGAGGGAAGTAAATAGGAACTTATTTGCATACTCCAGAGAGCTTCACCACAGGCTTGAAAACAAAATCGTACCATTTATCAGTCTTTGGCTAGTCTTTCAGCTATCAGATTTGTCATACCAGTCTAAACCCTTATCTGATCGGCCCATCTTTTTAATGGTCGTCCTCAATCCTTCTTGAAATGTTTTTTTATATGATTTCTTTACATAGCTGGAGTCTAGTAAGAGAGAAAGACATCCAAAATTTTTTTTTTTTTTTGGATAACGTTGTTGATAAATCTGTTAATGTAAATACTCTTTCTGATATTTGCTTTTCTTAGTTTCACAAAGTTACTTCAAGGATAGTTCTTTTTCATTTATCATCATAATTAAATATTAGTAAAAAGAATATTGTTAAGCATCAGTGTTGATTGCAGACCTTCCAGTTCTTTCATCACAAATTCCACGAAAACATTGAAAAAAAACAAGAGATAAGAGACAGCGCGAGTGTATCTACACATACTTCAAACCAATTTGTGATTTTTGTCCTTAATAACTGCACACTTTTTGTATCAATTTTACTATTAACTCCAATCACCATTAGCATTTTTCATAGGTTGAAAATGAAACTTTAGCAATTATTAATAAATACTCTGTTAAATTACCATTTTCAACACCTATTAGCATCAATTATTAGGTTATAATAATAATGCTAAGATAAATAAAATAACTGCAAATGGTGGAAGGAATATCCTTCCAAATCCTGAACCCAAACGTAATTGTCAAAACATAAATGAATGAATGTAGTGTATAAGTGCAATATTGTTGAAAGAAATAGTAGGTATCCCAAACTAGCCTAGTTTAGGATGTGAAAACTGGTAAATAAAGTTAAATTTCCCTTAACTTCAACTTGCGATATCTCATTTATTTTTTGGGTTATTTTGATAAAGTTTTGATTTAAATAAAATTTAATCTTTTTACTTTATAGATATATAATTCTTTTTGTGTCTTTAATAGTTTTTTTCAAGGCTACTTCAAGTAATGTCACTAATTTTGTTGAACGCCACTTTATTTTTTACACAAAAAAAATGTTGGTGTTTTTCAAATTTGGTGCGCGTGATATTGTGAGTCTCTACGTTTAAAAAAATGGTACCATTTTAAAGAAAAAAGGTCACTTATCAATATGGTGAGCTTAAAAAAGGGGTTTAAGTTGTTTTTCATTAAAAAAATCCAACTTGAAAACATCAGTGAAAGAAATATGAAAGAAATTCAATTGAAAAAATTCCGAAAATGACACCGTTTTCTCGACAAATATCTCCTCTTTAATAATCTGTTGATGTCATATTACTACGCTCGTAAATCAAGGAGTGCTACTAATAAAAGTGACTGTACCTACACATCGAGATTTAAACTTAATGCCAAATGATGAAGTAAGAAGTATCTGTTACGAGAACAGGTCCCCTGTTCTTGTAAGTAAAATTCGAGAATTCGAACCTGGGAAGCTAGGTTTAGAATTAAGATTCAGTAGAATTCAAAATAAATAAGCAGATATGTTTATTGAAAAGGAATTCTCCAAACTCTACAACAAATGCCTTAATGAAGCTTGCTTTCCGGGCTGTTGGAAAACTGCTTCTGTTGTACCAGTATTCAAGAATTCTGGCGAAAGGACTGACCCATCAAATTATCGCCCCATTAGCCTCCTCCCACTTTTTGCCAAAATATTTGAGATCTTAATTAACCATGCTCTAGTCCATCATCTTACAGATGCTAAACTTCTGACTGACAAACAATATGGATTTAGACAAGCCCGTTCCACAGCAGACATTCTAACTGTGATCTCTGAACGTATATACCATTCACTGGACGGTCCTGGATATGACCTTAAACTATATCCGATGGTGAGGGCCTTAGCTTGCAGGCCTTAGGGAGTGTGGAGCCACCCATTAATTGCCATTGCTCCCAGGTCCACTCTGACCCGGAGTGGTAGCACCTGTTAGGGTCCCAACTATGGGTTAAATAGAATACGACCTAAAAAACAAATATACTATATTAAAAAATCGTTCTTCAAAATCACCAGATTCGGTATTAAATAACCTGAAAAGGGTTGATATGCCGTAAAACAAAACAACCAACCAACCAACCAACCATTCACTGGACAAAGCGGGGGAGGGCAGAGCAGTAGCTCTAGATATATCTAAGGCTTTTGACAGGGTATGGCATGAGGGTCTCCTCAGGAAAATTAGATCATACGGTATCACTGGTAGAATACATAATTACATAATTAAATCCTTCTTAGATAAGAGAAAAATCCAGGTTGTCCTCGACGGTCGTACATCTAAACAATGTGATATAAATATGGGGGTTCCCCAGGGGTCTATCCTTGGACCTCTATTGTTCCTGATATTCATAAATGACCTCCCCGACAAAATTGCCTCTGAGATGGGTATATATGCTGATGACACTACACTCTATGGCAGGCACGACAGGAAGACGAATGAACACATTTCTAAAGAAATGGCAGAAACAATAGAGGAAGACCTCCAATCTGTAGTGGAATGGGGACAAAAGTGGTTGGTCGCGTTCAATGCTGCCAAGACTAAACTAGTTTCATTTAATAATTACAAGAAACCCTCTCTACCACCTATAGCAATGGGCAACGACTCTTTATCTGAGAGTCCATCTTTCAAACTCCTTGGCCTAACGTTCACAGGAAACATGAGTTGGAATAATTACACTGAAGGCATTGCCAGGGCCGCTGCAAGAAAGGTGGGCTCTCTCTACCGTGCTAGAAAACTACTAACACCCGAAAGTATCCTGTACCTCTATAAGGCCACCATTCGCCCATGTATGGAGTATTGCTGTCACATCTGGGCTGGTGCATCTGCTACTAGTCTCTCACTCCTAGACACGGTTCAAAAGAGAGTCGCCAACCTGATAGGTCCTGAACTGTCATCTAAGCTTCAGCCGCTGTCCTATCGATGACATGTAGCATCCCTCTGCCTGTTCTACATGTACTTTAACGGTGAATGCTCAGACGAACTGCAAGCACTTGTACTCCCTCGACGTAAATACCCCCGACAAACCCGACAAGCAGCAAAATCTCACCCCTTCACAGTTGAGAACCCTAGATGTAAGAGAGCCTACTACTCCAGTAATTTCTTCCCCAGAACCGCTAGACTTTGGAACTCCCTTCCAGGTTCTTGCTTCCGCAACTGTACTGACATGCAGAAGTTCAAGTGTAACGTGAACCAACATCTTGCTACCAAACTCTCCACATAGTACCCCTGTAGCTTATGTCCCTGATAGTAGCCCTTTACATCAAAGTGGCAATGTGCCTTGTTTGGGGTGAAAATGTAATTAAAAAAAATAAATAATAAAGAAGGGAGATAACCAACTTAGTTTTTTAACATGAGTTGCTACCCTTGCATTTGTTTTCATAGTCATTTTTTGTGTTTTGAACAAGAGTTCCTTAAAATAATATATAATAAATATTGAAAAATAAAAATAATGATTCTATTTTATCAGCTGATAGTAAGCCAATTCAAATCTTATAGATTATATTAATAACTCAGAACAATGTAAAGGTTTTTTTAGTACATTGTATACTGGTTATGGTCGGAAGAATTTATATTTCGTTACACGTTTGTTAATTGTATTAGTATTTTTCTTCATACCAAGAATATTAAAATGGTTGCTGATAACTTCATAAATTTTTCCTTTCATTTTCTAATGCATATACGCAAATTTGCTGTAATTTAGTTCTCTTAAAATATCTTGGTTTTTTTTCCATAGAGTCATATGGTTTCAGATATCTAAACTTTGAAATAACTAAACTTTAACTCATTGCATATCTTATATAATGATTATCTATCTATATATAAAAATGACCTTGTCTGTTTGTGTGTGGGATGGTCTCTATCAAAAATTTTTGGCTTACAGACTTGAAACTTCATATATAAGAGATTTGGGCATGTGGAATAAATTCAATTTGGTTTTTAACCAGTAAAAATAATTTCTAAGGGATCAAAATTGAAAAAAATTCGAACTTGGCAGGCATAAGTCAATTAAATATATTACTTTTACTCATGTGCAAATATACATTGATACGTTTAACAAATTTATTTTTTTAAAGTTTTATACATGTACAAACTTAGCTCAGATGGTAATGATTAATGCTTGAGAGCTATATGTTTTGGTTTCAATTCTAGCTGATGGCACCAAAGTCATATTTTATTTTTACTTTTGAAATCACTACTATGATTATATAGGTACAATATAATAATCATTAAAGAATTAGCTCTGTAATAATAAACACAAAATTTGCATATATTAAAATATATTTAAGTATATTTTATGACATTTTAATGCTGGGCAGTCTGCTAGTAATTTAGAAATCGCTTAAAGTATTTTTAATAAAATTTTTTGGGTTAACCTTCTGCCAAGTTATACATATTTCTCAGGTTCAAAATAAAAAAAATAAATTTTCTTTTATGGATCTGTAAAATTTATATTTAAATTTCTCAGACACATTAGAAAAGAATTCCACTCACTTTGTAGAATGAAATCGACACTGTGGCATAAATCTTGCACAATTTCCAAGAAGTGTATTTTGTGATGGCAAAACTGAAAAGAAAGTAAAAAATAAATAAAATTATAAATGGAATATAATTTATAACAATTCTTCAACATTGTGAAAAAAAAAATTGAATGCGATTCATAAAAAGGAAATTTTTAAAAACTTCCTTTGCTTTGGATATTTTGGATCATTCCGACAATTGTTCTCATCTAGAAGGTTATTCTCACATTTCAACTAATGGAACCACTGAACTGGATTCAGGTGTGTCTTGCAAAACTCAAGAATCTTTACAGAATTTCAAACTGAACCATTTATTTAATCCACAGGGTTGATTGTTTTTGTTACATCAGCCATGATCTAGTAGAATTCTCACGTAATTTTTATTATATTCTTAGTATCACCGATGGTGAGGATTGAACCTTCAACTTCTGTCATTCAGAACAGATTATACTTAACAACTTTATCCATTGCGCTATGTGTCAAATTGTAGTATGTATTTTGGGAGTCTTAAACCTAATCTTGTTTTAAATGTGTAATGATACAATATGTACATTATATATATATATATATATATATATATATATATATATATATATATATATACACACGGGTTATTGTAAAAGTAAGGCTTCCTATTTTTTAACTCAAAAACTAAAACATTGAAGACCTATGAAGATGGGCATGGTTACGGCAACCTTTTGTGCTCTAGAATATATTTTCCTACCTCCCACCATTTTCAATGCATTTTTGTCAGCCTCTTTTGATGCCTCGATTGTAAAAGTCTGAAGCACACTTTGTCACTCACATATCTATCACCACTCTGAAATCAACAAACCCATCTCCTAACTGTGCTGACATCAACTGCATCGGCTTTATAAACATTCAACAACCATTGTTGTATTATTGGACCCCTATACATTGTTAAGTTACCTAAGTGATTATTGTTATTTTATTTTTTTTCTTTTTGCAAAGGAGTCACCTCTTATCAAAGCCCGGAAGCCACTCGAGGATAAGGGTTAATGAGTGTACAGTAGTCAATAGGACAATATCGTAGTAATCGTTAATAGTGGGAATTTAGTAAATTGGATTACTTAACAAGATGGCTCATCAAGAACCTGCTTATGTTGGACTTGAAGACGACCAATCGGAAAGCAGGCAAACAAAAGAGAGTTTCACAGTCGTGCAGTTCTAAGAAAGAAGCTTTGTTCATGGAATCTATGTTTAGGTTTAGGCACAGATAAAGAGTGGGGGAAATTATTGATAGTGGTTTCAGCTAAACAAGTGTTTTTCGTAAAAGTTTAGCAAGGGGTGACCATAGATTGGAGCTCAGATGAGCACTTGCCATGAAAATAACAATAAAGCAAAGACAAGCTCGCAACATCTCTTCTGTGAGAAAAAGGTTGCAATGAAGAGAAAAGGTCACCCCCTACTAAACTACAAAGTCTATTTTGAACTCTGTCAAGGCAGAATAAGCTGTTTCTAGCTACTCCTGCCCAGATTTGGTAACAGTACTCCATCCTAGAACGTACTTGGCTCTTATACAGGTAGAGAATTGCATCAGCAGTGAGATATCTATTGACATGGTAGAATGATTTACCCATTTTTCAAGTGACTTTGACAATAGATTTGATGTATGTGTTCTATTTCAGATCAGGAATAAAGGTCAAACTAAGAAGCTTGTCAAAACATGAAGCCTCTCCAAGACGAGAGCCATTCATTTCAATTGATGCCAGATGAGGTTCAGAGCATTGATGATGGAAAGATAGAAGCTTGGTTTTAGATGAATTAATATTAACCTGCTACCTCTTTCCCCGTTGCATCACATTCTCAAGATCAGAGGAGAGAGAATCAGAAAGAACTTGATCATTTACAGCCTTTGAAATGTTGCCATAGATGGTAGCATCATCAGCATAAATATTTACAAAGGATCTAAGGATGTGATTTGGAAGATCATTGATGTAGATCAGGAAGAACCCTTAAGGGACTCCAGCATTAATACTGTGAGCTTTTGATTTCTGCCCATCAACCACTACTCTTATAAACCTATCAGAGAGAAATAATTGAATAATTGAGAATACATTTTCAGCTATACCATAGCTGGAGATCCTATGGAGTAGATCTTTAAAACAAACCCTATCAAAGGCCTTTCACATATCAAGAGCAATTACCCTAGAAATGAAATCCCCGTCAAGAGATTCACTAATCCTAGGAGATATAGCAGTTAGCACATCTGCTGTAGATCTAACAGAACGGAAACCATATTGCATGTCACTAAGAAGGTTATTTCTGCTGAGATGGCTGACTAGTTCTCTATTTAACATAGATTCAAGCAACTTGCTCATGACGCACAGGAGACTGACTGGTCTGTACTGAGAGGGAGATGACCGATGACCTGAATTTTTAAATATGGAGTATACTGATGAGGTTTTCCAGGGTGTTGGGAAGCATTTATCCTTTAGACAACGCTTAAACAGCTTTTGGAATTTCTTTCAATGCAGTTTGCAATTTGGAGACAGAATTGTTTTTGTTGAGATAAGTGATTTCAATCATGCTTTTTATTTTAGATTTAAAATATTAACAACTCCATTTTATTTCAGTATTTAATTTGTGTATTTCTGTTTTATTAAATACTAGCTTTTTCTAGTCCAATACCGGCTTCCATCTTATCTTGAAATTACTTATAACGGCACCAACTTACTTTCGGAAGAACCCCCCCATCAGCCTTTTCTTTTATGTCGTAAGCTTCTTAAAACGTTACTAGCTTAAGTTCAGAATAAAATCACGACTTTCTTTAATGGCTAATTTAAAAAAAAAATGTTTTGAACGCTACTAACTGAATTTCTTTCAATGCAGTTTGCAATTTGGAGACGGAATTGTTTTTGTTGAGATAAGTGATTTCAATCATGCTTTTTATTTTAGATTTAAAATATTAACAACTCCATTTTATTTCAGTATTTAATTTGTGTATTTCTGTTTTATTAAATGCTAGCTTTTTTCTAGTCCAATACCGGCTTCCATCTTATCTCGAAATTACTTATAACGGCACCAACTTACTTTCGGAAGAACCCCCCCACCCCCCCACCCACCATCAGCCTTTTCTTTTATGTCGTAAGCTTCTTAAAACGTTACTAGCTTAAGTTCAGAATAAAATCACGACTTTCTTTAACGGCTAATTTTAAAAAAAAAATGTTTTGAACGCTACTAACTGAATTTCTTTCAATGCAGTTTGCAATTTGGAGACGGAATTGTTTTTGTTGAGATAAGTGATTTCAATCATGCTTTTTATTTTAGATTTAAAATATTAACAACTCCATTTTATTTCAGTATTTAATTTGTGTATTTCTGTTTTATTAAATACTAGCTTTTTTTCTAGTCCAATACCGGCTTCCATCTTATCTTGAAATTACTTATAACGGCACCAACTTACTTTCGGAAGAACCCCCACCACCACCACCATCAGCCTTTTCTTTTATGTCGTAAGCTTCTTAAAACGTTACTAGCTTAAGTTCAGAATAAAATCACGACTTTCTTTAACGGCTAATTTCAAAAACAAAAAAAAAAAATGTTTTGAACGCTACTAACTGAATTTCTTTCAATGCAGTTTGCAATTTGGAGACGGAATTGTTTTTGTTGAGATAAGTGATTTCAATCATGCTTTTTATTTTAGATTTAAAATATTAACAACTCCATTTTATTTCAGTATTTAATTTGTGTATTTCTGTTTTATTAAATGCTAGCTTTTTTCTAGTCCAATACCGGCTTCCATCTTATCTCGAAATTACTTATAACGGCACCAACTTACTTTCGGAAGAACCCCCCCCACCCACCCACCATCAGCCTTTTCTTTTATGTCGTAAGCTTCTTAAAACGTTACTAGCTTAAGTTCAGAATAAAATCACGACTTTCTTTAACGGCTAATTTAAAAAAAAAAATGTTTTGAACGCTACTAACTGAATTTCTTTCAATGCAGTTTGCAATTTGGAGACGGAATTGTTTTTGTTGAGATAAGTGATTTCAATCATGCTTTTTATTTTAGATTTAAAATATTAACAACTCCATTTTATTTCAGTATTTAATTTGTGTATTTCTGTTTTATTAAATGCTAGCTTTTTTCTAGTCCAA
The DNA here is from genome assembly GCF_053919585.1 of Euprymna scolopes. NCBI lineage: Eukaryota > Metazoa > Mollusca > Cephalopoda > Sepiida > Sepiolidae > Euprymna > Euprymna scolopes. The sequence continues at coordinate 54,428,130 of NC_136519.1, forward strand.
TACCGGCTTCCATCTTATCTCGAAATTACTTATAACGGCACCAACTTACTTTCGGAAGAACCCCCCCCCCACCCACCATCAGCCTTTTCTTTTATGTCGTAAGCTTCTTAAAACGTTACTAGCTTAAGTTCAGAATAAAATCACGACTTTCTTTAACGGCTAATTTAAAAAAAAAAATGTTTTGAACGCTACTAACTGAATTTCTTTCAATGCAGTTTGCAATTTGGAGACGGAATTGTTTTTGTTGAGATAAGTGATTTCAATCATGCTTTTTATTTTAGATTTAAAATATTAACAACTCCATTTTATTTCAGTATTTAATTTGTGTATTTCTGTTTTATTAAATACTAGCTTTTTTTCTAGTCCAATACCGGCTTCCATCTTATCTTGAAATTACTTATAACGGCACCAACTTACTTTCGGAAGAACCCCCCCCACCACCACCATCAGCCTTTTCTTTTATGTCGTAAGCTTCTTAAAACGTTACTAGCTTAAGTTCAGAATAAAATCACGACTTTCTTTAACGGCTAATTTCAAAAACAAAAAAAAAAAATGTTTTGAACGCTACTAACTGAATTTCTTTCAATGCAGTTTGCAATTTGGAGACGGAATTGTTTTTGTTGAGATAAGTGATTTCAATCATGCTTTTTATTTTAGATTTAAAATATTAACAACTCCATTTTATTTCAGTATTTAATTTGTGTATTTCTGTTTTATTAAATACTAGCTTTTTTCTAGTCCAATACCGGCTTCCATCTTATCTTGAAATTACTTATAACGGCACCAACTTACTTTCGGAAGAACCCCCCCCCCCCCACCATCAGCCTTTTCTTTTATGTCGTAAGCTTCTTAAAACGTTACTAGCTTAAGTTCAGAATAAAATCACGACTTTCTTTAACGGCTAATTTCAAAAAAAAAAAAAAAAAAAAATGTTTTGAACGCTACTAACTGAATTTCTTTCAATGCAGTTTGCAATTTGGAGACGGAATTGTTTTTGTTGAGATAAGTGATTTCAATCATGCTTTTTATTTTAGATTTAAAATATTAACAACTCCATTTTATTTCAGTATTTAATTTGTGTATTTCTGTTTTATTAAATACTAGCTTTTTTTCTAGTCCAATACCGGCTTCCATCTTATCTTGAAATTACTTATAACGGCACCAACTTACTTTCGGAAGAACCCCCCCCCCAACATCAGCCTTTTCTTTTATGTCGTAAGCTTCTTAAAACGTTACTAGCTTAAGTTCAGAATAAAATCACGACTTTCTTTAACGGCTAATTTAAAAAAAAATGTTTTGAACGCTACTAACTGAATTTCTTTCAATGCAGTTTGCAATTTGGAGACGGAATTGTTTTTGTTGAGATAAGTGATTTCAATCATGCTTTTTATTTTAGATTTAAAATATTAACAACTCCATTTTATTTCAGTATTTAATTTGTGTATTTCTGTTTTATTAAATACTAGCTTTTTTCTAGTCCAATACCGGCTTCCATCTTATCTTGAAATTACTTATAACGGCACCAACTTACTTTCGGAAGAACCCCCCCATCAGCCTTTTCTTTTATGTCGTAAGCTTCTTAAAACGTTACTAGCTTAAGTTCAGAATAAAATCACGACTTTCTTTAACGGCTAATTTCAAAAAAAAATGTTTTGAACGCTACTAACTGAATTTCTTTCAATGCAGTTTGCAATTTGGAGACGGAATTGTTTTTGTTGAGATAAGTGATTTCAATCATGCTTTTTATTTTAGATTTAAAATATTAACAACTCCATTTTATTTCAGTATTTAATTTGTGTATTTCTGTTTTATTAAATGCTAGCTTTTTTCTAGTCCAATACCGGCTTCCATCTTATCTCGAAATTACTTATAACGGCACCAACTTACTTTCGGAAGAACCCCCCCACCCACCCACCATCAGCCTTTTCTTTTATGTCGTAAGCTTCTTAAAACGTTACTAGCTTAAGTTCAGAATAAAATCACGACTTTCTTTAACGGCTAATTTCAAAAAAAAATGTTTTGAACGCTACTAACTGAATTTCTTTCAATGCAGTTTGCAATTTGGAGACGGAATTGTTTTTGTTGAGATAAGTGATTTCAATCATGCTTTTTATTTTAGATTTAAAATATTAACAACTCCATTTTATTTCAGTATTTAATTTGTGTATTTCTGTTTTATTAAATACTAGCTTTTTTCTAGTCCAATACCGGCTTCCATCTTATCTTGAAATTACTTATAACGGCACCAACTTACTTTCGGAAGAACCCCCCCCCCCACCATCAGCCTTTTCTTTTATGTCGTAAGCTTCTTAAAACGTTACTAGCTTAAGTTCAGAATAAAATCACGACTTTCTTTAACGGCTAATTTACAAAACAAAAAAAAAAAATGTTTTGAACGCTACTAACTGAATTTCTTTCAATGCAGTTTGCAATTTGGAGACGGAAATGTTTTTGTTGAGATAAGTGATTTCAATCATGCTTTTTATTTTAGATTTAAAATATTAACAACTCCATTTTATTTCAGTATTTAATTTGTGTATTTCTGTTTTATTAAATACTAGCTTTTTTTTCTAGTCCAATACCGGCTTCCATCTTATCTTGAAATTACTTATAACGGCACCAACTTACTTTCGGAAGAACCCCCCCCACCACCATCAGCCTTTTCTTTTATGTCGTAAGCTTCTTAAAACGTTACTAGCTTAAGTTCAGAATAAAATCACGACTTTCTTTAACGGCTAATTTCAAAAAAAAATGTTTTGAACGCTACTAACTGAATTTCTTTCAATGCAGTTTGCAATTTGGAGACGGAATTGTTTTTGTTGAGATAAGTGATTTCAATCATGCTTTTTATTTTAGATTTAAAATATTAACAACTCCATTTTATTTCAGTATTTAATTTGTGTATTTCTGTTTTATTAAATACTAGCTTTTTTCTAGTCCAATACCGGCTTCCATCTTATCTTGAAATTACTTATAACGGCACCAACTTACTTTCGGAAGAACCCCCCACCACCACCATCAGCCTTTTCTTTTATGTCGTAAGCTTCTTAAAACGTTACTAGCTTAAGTTCAGAATAAAATCACGACTTTCTTTAACGGCTAATTTCAAAAAAAAATGTTTTGAACGCTACTAACTGAATTTCTTTCAATGCAGTTTGCAATTTGGAGACGGAATTGTTTTTGTTGAGATAAGTGATTTTAATCATGCTTTTTATTTTAGATTTAAAATATTAACAACTCCATTTTATTTCAGTATTTAATTTGTGTATTTCTGTTTTATTAAATACTAGCTTTTTTTCTAGTCCAATACCGGCTTCCATCTTATCTTGAAATTACTTATAACGGCACCAACTTACTTTCGGAAGAACCCCCCCCACCACCATCAGCCTTTTCTTTTATGTCGTAAGCTTCTTAAAACGTTACTAGCTTAAGTTCAGAATAAAATCACGACTTTCTTTAACGGCTAATTTCAAAAAAAAATTTTTTGAACGCTACTAACTGAATTTCTTTCAATGCAGTTTGCAATTTGGAGACGGAATTGTTTTTGTTGAGATAAGTGATTTCAATCATGCTTTTTATTTTAGATTTAAAATATTAACAACTCCATTTTATTTCAGTATTTAATTTGTGTATTTCTGTTTTATTAAATGCTAGCTTTTTTCTAGTCCAATACCGGCTTCCATCTTATCTCGAAATTACTTATAACGGCACCAACTTACTTTCGGAAGAACCCCCCCCCCCACCCACCATCAGCCTTTTCTTTTATGTCGTAAGCTTCTTAAAACGTTACTAGCTTAAGTTCAGAATAAAATCACGACTTTCTTTAACGGCTAATTTAAAAAAAAAAATGTTTTGAACGCTACTAACTGAATTTCTTTCAATGCAGTTTGCAATTTGGAGACGGAATTGTTTTTGTTGAGATAAGTGATTTCAATCATGCTTTTTATTTTAGATTTAAAATATTAACAACTCCATTTTATTTCAGTATTTAATTTGTGTATTTCTGTTTTATTAAATACTAGCTTTTTTTCTAGTCCAATACCGGCTTCCATCTTATCTTGAAATTACTTATAACGGCACCAACTTACTTTCGGAAGAACCCCCCCCACCACCACCATCAGCCTTTTCTTTTATGTCGTAAGCTTCTTAAAACGTTACTAGCTTAAGTTCAGAATAAAATCACGACTTTCTTTAACGGCTAATTTCAAAAACAAAAAAAAAAAATGTTTTGAACGCTACTAACTGAATTTCTTTCAATGCAGTTTGCAATTTGGAGACGGAATTGTTTTTGTTGAGATAAGTGATTTCAATCATGCTTTTTATTTTAGATTTAAAATATTAACAACTCCATTTTATTTCAGTATTTAATTTGTGTATTTCTGTTTTATTAAATACTAGCTTTTTTTCTAGTCCAATACCGGCTTCCATCTTATCTTGAAATTACTTATAACGGCACCAACTTACTTTCGGAAGAACCCCCCCCCCCACCATCAGCCTTTTCTTTTATGTCGTAAGCTTCTTAAAACGTTACTAGCTTAAGTTCAGAATAAAATCACGACTTTCTTTAACGGCTAATTTCAAAAAAAAAAAAAAAAAAAAATGTTTTGAACGCTACTAACTGAATTTCTTTCAATGCAGTTTGCAATTTGGAGACGGAATTGTTTTTGTTGAGATAAGTGATTTCAATCATGCTTTTTATTTTAGATTTAAAATATTAACAACTCCATTTTATTTCAGTATTTAATTTGTGTATTTCTGTTTTATTAAATGCTAGCTTTTTTCTAGTCCAATACCGGCTTCCATCTTATCTCGAAATTACTTATAACGGCACCAACTTACTTTCGGAAGAACCCCCCCACCCACCCACCATCAGCCTTTTCTTTTATGTCGTAAGCTTCTTAAAACGTTACTAGCTTAAGTTCAGAATAAAATCACGACTTTCTTTAACGGCTAATTTCAAAAAAAAATGTTTTGAACGCTACTAACTGAATTTCTTTCAATGCAGTTTGCAATTTGGAGACGGAATTGTTTTTGTTGAGATAAGTGATTTCAATCATGCTTTTTATTTTAGATTTAAAATATTAACAACTCCATTTTATTTCAGTATTTAATTTGTGTATTTCTGTTTTATTAAATACTAGCTTTTTTCTAGTCCAATACCGGCTTCCATCTTATCTTGAAATTACTTATAACGGCACCAACTTACTTTCGGAAGAACCCCCCCCCCACCATCAGCCTTTTCTTTTATGTCGTAAGCTTCTTAAAACGTTACTAGCTTAAGTTCAGAATAAAATCACGACTTTCTTTAACGGCTAATTTACAAAACAAAAAAAAAAAATGTTTTGAACGCTACTAACTGAATTTCTTTCAATGCAGTTTGCAATTTGGAGACGGAAATGTTTTTGTTGAGATAAGTGATTTCAATCATGCTTTTTATTTTAGATTTAAAATATTAACAACTCCATTTTATTTCAGTATTTAATTTGTGTATTTCTGTTTTATTAAATACTAGCTTTTTTTTCTAGTCCAATACCGGCTTCCATCTTATCTTGAAATTACTTATAACGGCACCAACTTACTTTCGGAAGAACCCCCCCCACCACCATCAGCCTTTTCTTTTATGTCGTAAGCTTCTTAAAACGTTACTAGCTTAAGTTCAGAATAAAATCACGACTTTCTTTAACGGCTAATTTCAAAAAAAAATGTTTTGAACGCTACTAACTGAATTTCTTTCAATGCAGTTTGCAATTTGGAGACGGAATTGTTTTTGTTGAGATAAGTGATTTCAATCATGCTTTTTATTTTAGATTTAAAATATTAACAACTCCATTTTATTTCAGTATTTAATTTGTGTATTTCTGTTTTATTAAATACTAGCTTTTTTCTAGTCCAATACCGGCTTCCATCTTATCTTGAAATTACTTATAACGGCACCAACTTACTTTCGGAAGAACCCCCCACCACCACCATCAGCCTTTTCTTTTATGTCGTAAGCTTCTTAAAACGTTACTAGCTTAAGTTCAGAATAAAATCACGACTTTCTTTAACGGCTAATTTCAAAAAAAAATGTTTTGAACGCTACTAACTGAATTTCTTTCAATGCAGTTTGCAATTTGGAGACGGAATTGTTTTTGTTGAGATAAGTGATTTTAATCATGCTTTTTATTTTAGATTTAAAATATTAACAACTCCATTTTATTTCAGTATTTAATTTGTGTATTTCTGTTTTATTAAATACTAGCTTTTTTTCTAGTCCAATACCGGCTTCCATCTTATCTTGAAATTACTTATAACGGCACCAACTTACTTTCGGAAGAACCCCCCCCACCACCATCAGCCTTTTCTTTTATGTCGTAAGCTTCTTAAAACGTTACTAGCTTAAGTTCAGAATAAAATCACGACTTTCTTTAACGGCTAATTTCAAAAAAAAATTTTTTGAACGCTACTAACTGAATTTCTTTCAATGCAGTTTGCAATTTGGAGACGGAATTGTTTTTGTTGAGATAAGTGATTTCAATCATGCTTTTTATTTTAGATTTAAAATATTAACAACTCCATTTTATTTCAGTATTTAATTTGTGTATTTCTGTTTTATTAAATACTAGCTTTTTTTCTAGTCCAATACCGGCTTCCATCTTATCTTGAAATTACTTATAACGGCACCAACTTACTTTCGGAAGAACCCCCCCCACCACCATCAGCCTTTTCTTTTATGTCGTAAGCTTCTTAAAACGTTACTAGCTTAAGTTCAGAATAAAATCACGACTTTCTTTAACGGCTAATTTCAAAAAAAAATGTTTTGAACGCTACTAACTGAATTTCTTTCAATGCAGTTTGCAATTTGGAGACGGAATTGTTTTTGTTGAGATAAGTGATTTCAATCATGCTTTTTATTTTAGATTTAAAATATTAACAACTCCATTTTATTTCAGTATTTAATTTGTGTATTTCTGTTTTATTAAATACTAGCTTTTTTTCTAGTCCAATACCGGCTTCCATCTTATCTTGAAATTACTTATAACGGCACCAACTTACTTTCGGAAGAACCCCCCCCACCACCATCAGCCTTTTCTTTTATGTCGTAAGCTTCTTAAAACGTTACTAGCTTAAGTTCAGAATAAAATCACGACTTTCTTTAACGGCTAATTTCAAAAAAAAATGTTTTGAACGCTACTAACTGAATTTCTTTCAATGCAGTTTGCAATTTGGAGACGGAATTGTTTTTGTTGAGATAAGTGATTTCAATCATGCTTTTTATTTTAGATTTAAAATATTAACAACTCCATTTTATTTCAGTATTTAATTTGTGTATTTCTGTTTTATTAAATACTAGCTTTTTTTCTAGTCCAATACCGGCTTCCATCTTATCTTGAAATTACTTATAACGGCACCAACTTACTTTCGGAAGAACCCCCCCCCACCACCATCAGCCTTTTCTTTTATGTCGTAAGCTTCTTAAAACGTTACTAGCTTAAGTTCAGAATAAAATCACGACTTTCTTTAACGGCTAATTTCAAAAACAAAAAAAAAAAAATGTTTTGAACGCTACTAACTGAATTTCTTTCAATGCAGTTTGCAATTTGGAGACGGAATTGTTTTTGTTGAGATAAGTGATTTCAATCATGCTTTTTATTTTAGATTTAAAATATTAACAACTCCATTTTATTTCAGTATTTAATTTGTGTATTTCTGTTTTATTAAATACTAGCTTTTTTCTAGTCCAATACCGGCTTCCATCTTATCTTGAAATTACTTATAACGGCACCAACTTACTTTCGGAAGAACCCCCCCCCCCACCACCATCAGCCTTTTCTTTTATGTCGTAAGCTTCTTAAAACGTTACTAGCTTAAGTTCAGAATAAAATCACGACTTTCTTTAACGGCTAATTTCAAAAAAAAATGTTTTGAACGCTACTAACTGAATTTCTTTCAATGCAGTTTGCAATTTGGAGACGGAATTGTTTTTGTTGAGATAAGTGATTTCAATCATGCTTTTTATTTTAGATTTAAAATATTAACAACTCCATTTTATTTCAGTATTTAATTTGTGTATTTCTGTTTTATTAAATACTAGCTTTTTTCTAGTCCAATACCGGCTTCCATCTTATCTTGAAATTACTTATAACGGCACCAACTTACTTTCGGAAGAACCCCCCCCCCAACATCAGCCTTTTCTTTTATGTCGTAAGCTTCTTAAAACGTTACTAGCTTAAGTTCAGAATAAAATCACGACTTTCTTTAACGGCTAATTTTAAAAAAAAATGTTTTGAACGCTACTAACTGAATTTCTTTCAATGCAGTTTGCAATTTGGAGACGGAATTGTTTTTGTTGAGATAAGTGATTTCAATCATGCTTTTTATTTTAGATTTAAAATATTAACAACTCCATTTTATTTCAGTATTTAATTTGTGTATTTCTGTTTTATTAAATACTAGCTTTTTTTCTAGTCCAATACCGGCTTCCATCTTATCTTGAAATTACTTATAACGGCACCAACTTACTTTCGGAAGAACCCCCCCCACCACCATCAGCCTTTTCTTTTATGTCGTAAGCTTCTTAAAACGTTACTAGCTTAAGTTCAGAATAAAATCACGACTTTCTTTAACGGCTAATTTCAAAAAAAAATGTTTTGAACGCTACTAACTGAATTTCTTTCAATGCAGTTTGCAATTTGGAGACGGAATTGTTTTTGTTGAGATAAGTGATTTCAATCATGCTTTTTATTTTAGATTTAAAATATTAACAACTCCATTTTATTTCAGTATTTAATTTGTGTATTTCAGTTTTATTAAATACTAGCTTTTTTTCTAGTCCAATACCGGCTTCCATCTTATCTTGAAATTACTTATAACGGCACCAACTTACTTTCGGAAGAACCCCCCCCACCACCATCAGCCTTTTCTTTTATGTCGTAAGCTTCTTAAAACGTTACTAGCTTAAGTTCAGAATAAAATCACGACTTTCTTTAACGGCTAATTTCAAAAAAAAATGTTTTGAACGCTACTAACTGAATTTCTTTCAATGCAGTTTGCAATTTGGAGACGGAATTGTTTTTGTTGAGATAAGTGATTTCAATCATGCTTTTTATTTTAGATTTAAAATATTAACAACTCCATTTTATTTCAGTATTTAATTTGTGTATTTCTGTTTTATTAAATACTAGCTTTTTTTCTAGTCCAATACCGGCTTCCATCTTATCTTGAAATTACTTATAACGGCACCAACTTACTTTCGGAAGAACCCCCCCCCACCACCATCAGCCTTTTCTTTTATGTCGTAAGCTTCTTAAAACGTTACTAGCTTAAGTTCAGAATAAAATCACGACTTTCTTTAACGGCTAATTTCAAAAACAAAAAAAAAAAAATGTTTTGAACGCTACTAACTGAATTTCTTTCAATGCAGTTTGCAATTTGGAGACGGAATTGTTTTTGTTGAGATAAGTGATTTCAATCATGCTTTTTATTTTAGATTTAAAATATTAACAACTCCATTTTATTTCAGTATTTAATTTGTGTATTTCTGTTTTATTAAATACTAGCTTTTTTCTAGTCCAATACCGGCTTCCATCTTATCTTGAAATTACTTATAACGGCACCAACTTACTTTCGGAAGAACCCCCCCCCCCACCACCATCAGCCTTTTCTTTTATGTCGTAAGCTTCTTAAAACGTTACTAGCTTAAGTTCAGAATAAAATCACGACTTTCTTTAACGGCTAATTTCAAAAAAAAATGTTTTGAACGCTACTAACTGAATTTCTTTCAATGCAGTTTGCAATTTGGAGACGGAATTGTTTTTGTTGAGATAAGTGATTTCAATCATGCTTTTTATTTTAGATTTAAAATATTAACAACTCCATTTTATTTCAGTATTTAATTTGTATATTTCTGTTTTATTAAATACTAGCTTTTTTCTAGTCCAATACCGGCTTCCATCTTATCTTGAAATTACTTATAACGGCACCAACTTACTTTCGGAAGAACCCCCCCCCCCAACATCAGCCTTTTCTTTTATGTCGTAAGCTTCTTAAAACGTTACTAGCTTAAGTTCAGAATAAAATCACGACTTTCTTTAACGGCTAATTTTAAAAAAAAATGTTTTGAACGCTACTAACTGAATTTCTTTCAATGCAGTTTGCAATTTGGAGACGGAATTGTTTTTGTTGAGATAAGTGATTTCAATCATGCTTTTTATTTTAGATTTAAAATATTAACAACTCCATTTTATTTCAGTATTTAATTTGTGTATTTCTGTTTTATTAAATACTAGCTTTTTTTTCTAGTCCAATACCGGCTTCCATCTTATCTTGAAATTACTTATAACGGCACCAACTTACTTTCGGAAGAACCCCCCCCACCACCATCAGCCTTTTCTTTTATGTCGTAAGCTTCTTAAAACGTTACTAGCTTAAGTTCAGAATAAAATCACGACTTTCTTTAACGGCTAATTTCAAAAACAAAAAAAAAAAATGTTTTGAACGCTACTAACTGAATTTCTTCCAATGCAGTTTGCAATTTGGAGACGGAATTGTTTTTGTTGAGATAAGTGATTTCAATCATGCTTTTTATTTTAGATTTAAAATATTAACAACTCCATTTTATTTCAGTATTTAATTTGTGTATTTCTGTTTTATTAAATACTAGCTTTTTTCTAGTCCAATACCGGCTTCCATCTTATCTTGAAATTACTTATAACGGCACCAACTTACTTTCGGAAGAACCCCCCCCCACCATCAGCCTTTTCTTTTATGTCGTAAGCTTCTTAAAACGTTACTAGCTTAAGTTCAGAATAAAATCACGACTTTCTTTAACGGCTAATTTAAAAAAAAAAAAAAAAAAAAAAAATGTTTTGAACGCTACTAACTGAATTTCTTTCAATGCAGTTTGCAATTTGGAGACGGAATTGTTTTTGTTGAGATAAGTGATTTCAATCATGCTTTTTATTTTAGATTTAAAATATTAACAACTCCATTTTATTTCAGTATTTAATTTGTGTATTTCTGTTTTATTAAATACTAGCTTTTTTTCTAGTCCAATACCGGCTTCCATCTTATCTTGAAATTACTTATAACGGCACCAACTTACTTTCGGAAGAACCCCCCCCACCACCATCAGCCTTTTCTTTTATGTCGTAAGCTTCTTAAAACGTTACTAGCTTAAGTTCAGAATAAAATCACGACTTTCTTTAACGGCTAATTTCAAAAAAAAATGTTTTGAACGCTACTAACTGAATTTCTTTCAATGCAGTTTGCAATTTGGAGACGGAATTGTTTTTGTTGAGATAAGTGATTTCAATCATGCTTTTTATTTTAGATTTAAAATATTAACAACTCCATTTTATTTCAGTATTTAATTTGTGTATTTCTGTTTTATTAAATACTAGCTTTTTTCTAGTCCAATACCGGCTTCCATCTTATCTTGAAATTACTTATAACGGCACCAACTTACTTTCGGAAGAACCCCCCCCCCACCACCATCAGCCTTTTCTTTTATGTCGTAAGCTTCTTAAAACGTTACTAGCTTAAGTTCAGAATAAAATCACGACTTTCTTTAACGGCTAATTTCAAAAAAAAATGTTTTGAACGCTACTAACTGAATTTCTTTCAATGCAGTTTGCAATTTGGAGACGGAATTGTTTTTGTTGAGATAAGTGATTTCAATCATGCTTTTTATTTTAGATTTAAAATATTAACAACTCCATTTTATTTCAGTATTTAATTTGTGTATTTCTGTTTTATTAAATACTAGCTTTTTTCTAGTCCAATACCGGCTTCCATCTTATCTTGAAATTACTTATAACGGCACCAACTTACTTTCGGAAGAACCCCCCCCCCCCCAACATCAGCCTTTTCTTTTATGTCGTAAGCTTCTTAAAACGTTACTAGCTTAAGTTCAGAATAAAATCACGACTTTCTTTAACGGCTAATTTAAAAAAAAAATGTTTTGAACGCTACTAACTGAATTTCTTTCAATGCAGTTTGCAATTTGGAGACGGAATTGTTTTTGTTGAGATAAGTGATTTCAATCATGCTTTTTATTTTAGATTTAAAATATTAACAACTCCATTTTATTTCAGTATTTAATTTGTGTATTTCTGTTTTATTAAATACTAGCTTTTTTTTCTAGTCCAATACCGGCTTCCATCTTATCTTGAAATTACTTATAACGGCACCAACTTACTTTCGGAAGAACCCCCCCCACCACCATCAGCCTTTTCTTTTATGTCGTAAGCTTCTTAAAACGTTACTAGCTTAAGTTCAGAATAAAATCACGACTTTCTTTAACGGCTAATTTCAAAAACAAAAAAAAAAAATGTTTTGAACGCTACTAACTGAATTTCTTCCAATGCAGTTTGCAATTTGGAGACGGAATTGTTTTTGTTGAGATAAGTGATTTCAATCATGCTTTTTATTTTAGATTTAAAATATTAACAACTCCATTTTATTTCAGTATTTAATTTGTGTATTTCTGTTTTATTAAATACTAGCTTTTTTCTAGTCCAATACCGGCTTCCATCTTATCTTGAAATTACTTATAACGGCACCAACTTACTTTCGGAAGAACCCCCCCCCCCCCACCATCAGCCTTTTCTTTTATGTCGTAAGCTTCTTAAAACGTTACTAGCTTAAGTTCAGAATAAAATCACGACTTTCTTTAACGGCTAATTTAAAAAAAAAAAAAAAAAAAAATGTTTTGAACGCTACTAACTGAATTTCTTTCAATGCAGTTTGCAATTTGGAGACGGAATTGTTTTTGTTGAGATAAGTGATTTCAATCATGCTTTTTATTTTAGATTTAAAATATTAACAACTCCATTTTATTTCAGTATTTAATTTGTGTATTTCTGTTTTATTAAATACTAGCTTTTTTTCTAGTCCAATACCGGCTTCCATCTTATCTTGAAATTACTTATAACGGCACCAACTTACTTTCGGAAGAACCCCCCCCACCACCATCAGCCTTTTCTTTTATGTCGTAAGCTTCTTAAAACGTTACTAGCTTAAGTTCAGAATAAAATCACGACTTTCTTTAACGGCTAATTTCAAAAAAAAATGTTTTGAACGCTACTAACTGAATTTCTTTCAATGCAGTTTGCAATTTGGAGACGGAATTGTTTTTGTTGAGATAAGTGATTTCAATCATGCTTTTTATTTTAGATTTAAAATATTAACAACTCCATTTTATTTCAGTATTTAATTTGTGTATTTCTGTTTTATTAAATACTAGCTTTTTTTCTAGTCCAATACCGGCTTCCATCTTATCTTGAAATTACTTATAACGGCACCAACTTACTTTCGGAAGAACCCCCCACCACCACCATCAGCCTTTTCTTTTATGTCGTAAGCTTCTTAAAACGTTACTAGCTTAAGTTCAGAATAAAATCACGACTTTCTTTAACGGCTAATTTCAAAAACAAAAAAAAAAAAATGTTTTGAACGCTACTAACTGAATTTCTTTCAATGCAGTTTGCAATTTGGAGACGGAATTGTTTTTGTTGAGATAAGTGATTTCAATCATGCTTTTTATTTTAGATTTAAAATATTAACAACTCCATTTTATTTCAGTATTTAATTTGTGTATTTCTGTTTTATTAAATACTAGCTTTTTTCTAGTCCAATACCGGCTTCCATCTTATCTTGAAATTACTTATAACGGCACCAACTTACTTTCGGAAGAACCCCCCCCCCCACCACCATCAGCCTTTTCTTTTATGTCGTAAGCTTCTTAAAACGTTACTAGCTTAAGTTCAGAATAAAATCACGACTTTCTTTAACGGCTAATTTCAAAAAAAAATGTTTTGAACGCTACTAACTGAATTTCTTTCAATGCAGTTTGCAATTTGGAGACGGAATTGTTTTTGTTGAGATAAGTGATTTCAATCATGCTTCTTATTTTAGATTTAAAATATTAACAACTCCATTTTATTTCAGTATTTAATTTGTGTATTTCTGTTTTATTAAATGCTAGCTTTTTTTTTTCCTCGTACATATTTTTATTTATCTACCGAGTTGATAGCAAAAATTACGAATTATACTCATTTTTAGTTCGTGTGAGGGGAATCTATCACCATACTTTCCCTTAAACACGTCTGTTGGACTTTTACTTAGTACAATACTTAATAGTTTTTTTTTTTTTTTAATGGAGAGTAGAAAACGCATTGTGGATGCGTTATCGGCAGCTCCTGTTACTCTCGCTTCTTCTTATTTGTCCCTCAGTCTTCATTTTTTAAATGAGTGATTTTTCGGACAAAGGGAGAAGAAAAAGCTGTTTTCTAGGTTGGCAGTATTTTTGCGAACAGTTGGCTGAGATGGCGGAAATTTTCTGTTTCTATGTCTATCCTTGTAGCCATGTCACTAGTAAGGGTGCTGGAGGTAAACGTTTTGTCTGGGCTGACGTTATCCGCCTGATAGTCAGGGACCCGAACCTTGGATTAACCACTAAGGAGGCTGTCCTATCAGCAGGTGCAAAGTACTGGGGCTGCTGTATTGCCATTTGGTGAATGGATTCTGGACCATGCAGTAGCTTCTGGTGGGGCCTCTCGATGCCATACTAGTGGGTAATTGTTACGGCTTTACCTTATCATTAGCTACAAATAAAAAAAAATTCTTCGTTTCTTTTTCTCTCTTAATTTCCCCTCTCTGTCCTGCTCTAAGTAAATCTGTCGACCTAGTCCACAAATTCCAAAATTTGATCATGACAAGTTTCAAGAAAAAATACACGATTAAACCCGGTTCTCCAACTTCCAACGTAGACCCCTACTACCATGTCTCCTTCTCCAACATCAGGGGTCTTCGTTCTAACCTTCCAGAGGTTGAAACCCAATTACAGGAGACTAAACCAGACCTTTTATTTTTAAGTGAAACTGGCATTGGACAGGCTATTTCCCTAGATGAGTTTGCAATTTCAGGATACTCTAACTTAACTTCTAAAACTGACCCCCAAGATCGCCATGGGCATGGAATATGTGCCTATATTAAAGATAGCTTTCCATGTGGGAGGGACATCTCCAGGGAAGATCCTAACTTACCCTATATGTGCTTCTGGGTTGCTTTAGCTCACACTACTGCATTTATATTTACTCTCTATCGCCCCCACAACAGCGGAGTTACTATCTTTCAAAGCATATCTGAGAAAATTGACCAAGTCCTTTCTACTTATCCTTCAGCTAACATTCACATATGTGGAGACTTCAATGTTCACAACGTCGAATGGTTGACCCACTCAAACAAGACCGATGATGAGGGGAGGTTCTGTCATGATTTCTCCATTGCCTATGACCTCACTCAGATTGTTCAGGAACCTACCCGTGTGCCCGATAATGACGGCCAGTATGCGAGCCTACTAGACCTTTTTCTCACAACTTGCCCTGAACTATGTTCAGTTTCTGTTCTGTCGCCTCTTGGATCTTCCGACCACTCTGTTGTATCAATCAAGATAAAAATGAAATGTAATAAGTCCCCAGACGTACCTCTTCATCGTACAGTATATCGATACACTAAGGCTGACTGGGATAGCTTCCGTACATTTATATCTGATCTACCTCTGCATTCCATGTTTAAAAAGGATGTGTCCTCTATAGTATTAGACCTAACTGAATGGTTAATTGTAGGTATTGACCATTTCATACCCTCTAAAAAGTTTCAGCAAAAACCTAACAGCCAGCCATGGTTCTCTCCAGAATGTGCTGCTGCCATTGCGCACAGAAATCACTTTTTCCACTGCTTCAAACGTAATAGATGTATGGAAACTAAAGCCGTTTTCAGGACTGCCAGCAACCATTGTAAGAAAGTAATAAGGAACGCAAGAGTGTTGTATGCTCAATCTGTTAAGTCCAAAGTAGCTGAGCAGCGGCTTGGTTCCCACCAGTTTTGGCAAATAGCAAACAGAATCCTGAACAGAAGCGTGTGCTCCATCCCAACTATTATCAATGGACCTGAGGTAATCTCGTCAGCATCAGACAAAGCCAAACTCTTTGTCAAGAACTTTGCAGCTAATTCTACCCTTTGCGACCAAGACCGCCAACCCCCAATATTTCCTCCTGTATCAGAAAACACGCTATGTGATATACGTATATCTGTATGTGATGTTGCGAAGCTAATCAAAAACCTTGATTCGAGTAAAGCAACTGGCCCTGACGGTATTCCAATTATAGTACTCAAAAAACTTCAACCTGAATTAGCGCCCATACTTACAAAACTGTTTAAACGTTGTCTTAAGGAGAATAGTTTCCCATCTCCCTGGAAAATCTCATCAGTATGCCCTGTATTTAAGAATTCAGGTGATCGCTCATCCCCCTCTCAGTACAGGCCAATAAGTCTCCTGTGCGTCATGAGTAAGTTGCTAGAATCTGTGTTAAATACAGAAGTAATCAAACATCTCAACAAAAATAACCTTCTTAGTGACACTCAATATGGTTTCCGTTCTGCTAGATCTACAGCAGATGTCCTTACAGTTATATCACATAGGATTAGCAAATCTCTCGACGGTGGCAATCTTTCTAGGGCAATTGCTCTTGACATATCTAAAGCCTTTGATAGGGTATGGCATAAAGGTTTACTTCATAAGATCGCTAGCTATGGTATAGCTGGAAAAGTCTTCTCAATTATTAAATCATTTCTTTCTGATAGGTTCATAAGAGTAGTAGTTGAGGGGCAAAAATCAGAAGCTCACAGTATTAATGCCGGTGTCCCTCAGGGATCCATCCTGGGCCCAACTCTTTTCCTGATCTACATTAATGATCTTCCAAATCATATCCTTACATCATTTGTAGACATTTATGCTGACGACACTACCATTTATGGTACCACATCTAAGACAGTAAACGACCAAGTTCTCTCCAATTCTCTCTCCTCTGATCTTGAGCACGTAGTACAATGGGGAAAGGAGTGGCTGGTTACTTTTAATGCATCTAAAACCAAGCTTCTCTCTTTACATCATCAACATTCTAATTCACATTTGTCATCAATTGAAATGAATGGCTCTCGTCTTCAGGAGGCCTCAAGTTTTGACAAGCTTCTGGGCTTGACCATTACTCCTGATCTTAAATGGAACACGTATATCAAATCTGTTGCCAAGGCCGCTGGAAAAATGGTGGGATCTTTCTATCGATCCAGTAGATATCTCACTGCTGATGCTATTCTCTACCTATATAAGAGCCAGGTACGTCCAAGGATGGAATACTGTTGCCACATCTGGGCAGGAGCTGCTAGAAAGGACTTGTCCTGCCTTGATAGAGTTCAAAATAGACTTCGTAGCCTCGTAGGAGATGTCCTTTTCTCCTCCTTGCAACCTCTATCTCACAGAAGAGATGTTGCGAGTTTGTCTCTGATGTATCGTTATTTTCATGGAAAGTGTTCAACTGAGCTTCAATCTATGGTCCCCCCCTCGCCAAACTTTCACAAGAAACACTCGTCTAGCTGTAAACACTATCAATAATTTCCCCCACTCTTTATCTATGCCTAAACCTAAACGTAGATTCCATGAACAAAGCTTCTTTCTTAGAACTGCACGCCTGTGGAATTGTCTTCCGTTTTCCTGCTTTCCGACTGACTACAATATGGTTGTGTTCAAGTCTAAAGTAAATAAGTTCTTGATGAGCCGTTCCATATAAGTTATTAAATTTACCAAATTTTCATTACTAATGATTACTATATTGACCAATTTCTACTGTACACTCTTTAACCCTTATCCTTGAGTGGCCTCTGGGCCTTGATAATGTGGTGACGCCTTTGTAAAAAAAAAAAATTAAAAAAAATAAAAAAAAGTATGGGATCTAGTTCTAGTTGAATTATGATTGCAATGCCATCAGAATCAGAATTACTGGAATCAAGGTTTTTGATAAGCTTGGCGACATCACGCACAGATATTTGTATGTCATATAGCATGTTTTTCAGACACAGCCTAAGTACATAAGGTAGAATTAGCTGCAAAATTCTTGGCAAAGAGTTTGGTTTTGTCTAATGCTGACGAGATTACCTCAAGTCTTAATGCTGGAGTCCCTCAGGGGTCCATCCTGGGCCCAACTCTCTTCTTGATCTACATCAATGATCTCCCAAAACACATACTAAAATCATTCGTTGACATCTATGCTGATGACACGACTATCTATGGCAACAAATCAAAGGCTGTAAATAGCAACGATCTCTCTGATTCTCTCTCCTCAGATCTTGAGCGCGTGGTTCAGTGGGGGAAGAGGTGACTGGTTACCTTTAATGCATCTAAGACCAAGCTCCTATCATTACATCAAAAACGCTCTGATCCCCATCTGGCATCGATTGAAATGAATGGCTCTCGTCTAGGGGAGGCCCCATGTTTTGATAAGCTTCTGGGTTTGACCTTTACCCCTTGATCTTAAATGGATCACATACATCAAGTCTGTGGCTAAAATCGCTGGGAAAATGGTGGGATCTTTCTACCGCTCCAGAAGATATCACACTAAGGATGCAATTCTCTATCTATATAAAAGCCAAGTACGTCCAAGGATGGAGTACTGCTGCCACATCTGGGCAGGAGCTGCTAAAAACAGTCTATCCTGCCTTGACAGAGTACAAAATAGACTCCGTGGCTTGGTGGGGGATGCCCTTTTCTCTATCATGCAACCTCTCTCCCACAGAAGAGACGTTGCGAGCCTGTCTCTGTTTTATCGTTATTTCCATGGCAAGTGCTCGTCTGAGCTCCATTTTCTGCCCCCCCCCCACCAATCTCTCACGAAAAACACCTGACTAGCTGAAACCACTGTCAATTTTCCCCACTCTTTATCCGTGCCTAAATCAAAACGTAGATTCCATGAACAAAGCTTCTTTCTCAGAACTGCACGGCTGTGGAACTCTCTGCCACTTACCTGTTTCCCCCCCCCGAATTCAACTTGGATGTCTTCAAGTCCAACACAAACAAATTCCTGATGAACCGCCCCCTTAAATAATGACACCTATCAAATCCCCAATACTAACTATTACTACGATACTATCCCACTGATGTGTTTACACACAATAACCCTTATCCCCGAGTGGCTCCTGGGCCTTGATAAGCGGTGACCCCCATGTAAAAAAAAAAAAAAGTCCATTGATGATGCTGTTCAGGACCCTGTTTGTTATTTGCCAAAACTGGTGGGAACCAAGCCACTGCTCAGCTACTTTGGACTTGAAAGACTGAGTAAACAACTCTCTCTTGTTCTTTATTACTCTTTTGCAGTGGTTGTTGGCAGTTCTGAAGGCAACTTTAGTCTCAGTACATCTATTTCATTGAAAGCAATGGAATAAGTGATTTTTGTGCACAATGGCAGCAGCACATTCTGGAGAGAATCACGGCTAGCTGTTAGGTTTTTGCTGGAATTTTTTGGAGGGTATGAAGCAGTCAATACCGACAATTAACCATTTTGTCAGGTCTGATACTATAGAAAACACATTCTTTTTAAATATGGAATGCAGAGCTATATCTGATATAAATGTACGAAAGCTATTCCAGTCAATCATAGAGTATCAATATACTGTGCGACGGAGAGGTACGTCTGAGAACTTATTACATTTTGTTTTTACTTTAACTGAGACAACCAAGTGATCGGAAGATCATAGACGAGAAAGAACAGGGTGAACACAGTTGACGATAAGTTGTAAGAAAAAGGTCTAGAAGACTTGCATACTGATCATCAGTGTCAGGTACACAGGTGGATTCATGAACAATCTTCATCATAAGCAATGGAGAAATTGTGACAGAACCTCCCTTCATCATCTTTCTTGTTTGAGTGGGCTAACCATTCCACATTGCGAACATTGAAATCTCCACAGACGTGAATGTTAGCCAAAGGATGAGTAGACAGAATCTGGTCAGTTTTCTCAGATATTTTCTTAAAAATAGTAAAATTGCTGTTGTGGGGGCAATAGAGGGCAAATATGAATGCAGTGCTGTGAGCAAATGCAGCCTGGAATCACATATAGGGTAATTCAGGAGATGTCCCTACCATATGGAAAGCTATCTCTAATGTAGGCACATATTCCATGCCCATGGCGATATTGGGGGTCAGATTTGGATGTTATATCAGAGTATCCTTTAATTACAAACTCATCTAGGGAAATAGTTGGTCCAATGCCAGTTTCACATAGAAACAATAGCTCTGGTTTAGTCGTCTGTAATTGGGTTTCAACCTCTGAAAGGTTGGAACATAGACCCCTGATGTTGGAGAAGAACTGGTAGTGGGGTGTCTACATTGGAAGTAGGAGTTCTGGGTTTAATCTTGTATTCTTTCTTGAGAATTTTCATGGCGGAGTTTTGGTATTTGCGGAACAGGTCAACAGAGTTGGTTAGAGCAGCGCAGAGAAGGAAAGTAAGGGAGGAAAAAAAAACGAAGAAATATTTTTTGTAGACCATAATAAGTTAAAGCCCACTAATATGGCATTAAGAAGCCCCACCAGAAGCATGGTCTGAAATCCATTCACCAAATAATACAGCAGCCTCAGTACTTTGCACCTGCTGATAGAACGGCCTCCTTAATGGTTTATCCAAGGTTCAGGTCCCTGACTATCAGGAGGATAATGTCGATCCATTTAAAATGTTCACCTCCAGCACTCATATTAGTGACATGGCTACAAGGATAGAAATAAAAACAGAAATTTTTTTTTATTATTCAATTTTTACCCCAAACAAGGCAGAGTGCCACTTTGAAGTAAGGGGCTACTATCGGGGCTATAAGTTCCAATATCTGATGTGACTGCTCACTCCTAAGCATTGCCAACCTAGAATACAACTTTTTCTTTTCTTTTTGTCAGAAAAATCACTCATCATTGTATAGAAATATAGATGTTATGAAATAGGAACAATTGCGAGAAAATGTTATGAAATAAAGGGAAATGTTGAAAAAATAAAACAATTAGTTTGAGTCATAAAAGAATTTAATATTATAAATAAAAACTCATAAAAGAATTTAATATTATAAATAAAAACTCATAAAAGAATTTAATATTATAAATAAAAACTCATAAAAGAATTTAATATTATAAATAAAAACTCATAAAAGAATTTAATATTATAAATAAAAACTCATAAAAGAATTTAATATTATAAATAAAAAATCAGATTGGAATGTAGATAAACAAAACTTGGTTTGGAATAACAATAAGATTGAATTCTAACATAAGAGAGTTGAACAAATGGGGGATAGATTTTATATATACATATATAAGTTAGAGAGAGGTCAAGTTAGAGAGCGAAAAGGGATTGGTTCAAGAGATTTTGTCTCTTGAGGTCTGTTGAAGCTAACAGACGCATTATAGCAAGCAAGTGCCAGGAAATAAATTTGTATAAAATCTAATCTAAGTATCGAATGTTGTTCCTTCAGATGGAAAAAAATTTTCATTGCAGCTTTAACAGACCGTTAGTCAAGACCAACCAATGGAAGAAGATATGCTTCCCCACAGAAAGATGTTATTTGTCCCTTTGTTAAAAAGAACTGTCCTTGTACATTATTGTCCACGTTTGGTGGACTGTTTATTGAATGTATATACACCAACCCATAATCAACATTCACTTGAACACTATACATAAACAGAAACAGAATCATTACAATAATACAAACTGACACGTATCGACACGTACATACACTAAAAAAAAAAAAACTAGAGATGATCACAGACATGTTTACATATACATACATTATATATATACTTGAGATCCACAGTATATAACAGTGTCTGTGAATGTTGATTGGTTCAATTTTTTTATAATATCGGGGGGGGGGGGGATTCTGGCAAAAACTAAACAACATAACACAACATGCAATCCATATATATATATATATATATATATATATATATATATATATATATATATATATATATATATATATTGGGGAAAAAAAAATGAATTTTAACAATAACAACAAAAATATAGACACTTCATTAATGATTGGGTAATCACTAACAGTAAATACCGATTACCATCCCAGACTAAGGATCAGTGGTTGAGTTAATGAAGGACATTAAGTGAACCGATTCTATATTCGCTAACACAGCGGCTTTTTAAACTTTTATGAAACATTAACTGATCTATTTACATTGTTGCATTTTTTTTGTAAATTGCTTTTTTTTTTTTGTTATTTCAATATTGGCATGAATGTTTCCAATTGCAATTTACAGAACAAATAAATAAATTAATTATTTCAAAAACCTTTTTTTTTAAATATTTATGTACGTTTTTTGTGCAAGACAAAAAATGTCAATTGTTAACTTTTTGGGAAAATTTAACATTTAAAATTTAATCAAAAATAGAAAAAGTTTTACATTATTCTGTTTTCTATATGATAAAATTCAGGGTTTTATCTTTCTGGAAAAAAAAAGTTACTCAGAAATAATGGATTTTAATAAATGCAATTTCGTTTTAAAAAACAACAACTTGATTTTTCGCCCATTTTTGGCGGTGTCTACTATTGAGAAAACTTGAAGCACTTACCTGCGACTCTCAGGAAGAGTCGCAGCAGAAACCTTTCGTGTGGGTGATGACTCTTTTTATATTGGTAGTTGTTACGTTTAACTTATTTGATTGGCTAACTGGATTATAAGAAGGATGGAGTGAACTGAATTTTGCTTGTGATTTCAGTTTGGGATTGGAGTTGAAGGAAATTGAATTGTTACCCTTATTACCAGACCAACAAGGTTCTACAATTTTTACCTAGTCACAGGTCGCAACAAACCATTGTTGCAAAATCCTTGTTAACCTCTACCTTTCAGTGGAGAAAGTTTCCACATGTTGCAACATTGATCTGCAGACCTTGTGCATTTTTTTTCCTTTTCTTCTTCTGTATTTTTTATTATGGCCGCGGAACAAATGTCTTCCCTTGAGGATTCCTTAGGAATGACAGAAAGAACGGATCACCTTTTTGAGGCCCTTTTGGATACGGAGGAAAGATATAAACACATTATCAGATACACATTAGGAAAATTAAAGAAAAGAGTCGCAGTGGATGCGTGTGCCTTGAAGAACACCACAGGCAACATAAACGAGTGGCTTTCTAAAGTGGACCAAGTTCAGGAAAACTTGGTTAAATTCCTTCCTAGAGATAGGGTGGCACCGCATGCTTATGACCTTATCGAATTCAAAGAAGAAGTGGAAAGAGATTTACAAACCTTAACCGCAGAGGTTCACAAGGATGATTCTCCTCCTCCCTTCATGCTCCCAAATATAATGCAGCCATCTCAAGTTGACACCTCTATGTTTAGGCCTAAGGTCAAATGCCCTAGTTTTGATGGCCTGGACTTAGAGAACAAATTTGCATTGAGAGATTTTCTCACTAGGTTTGACTATTTCACTTCGGAATTAAAATCAAGGAGAGAAAAATTAACCTACCTCAAGACTTGCGTTACGGGACGTCCGTTTCGTCTAATCCATCATCTTGAGGAGACATCCAATAATTATGATGCCGCGATAAAAATTCTTAAGGATAATTATTGGGATGAAGAGGGCATTAGAGAGGAGATATTCTCTAGCCTATTCAAACTGTCCACCCGAGGCAGATATGATATTGAATACCTTAAGAACTATTTGTCTCGGGTTAAATACGAGTTGTCGGAGTTGGACTATGTCAGAATATGAACCACAAGAGGATGGTCCGGAACCTTATTATGATGACTGGGAGTCCATAGAAGGAATTTCTTGGTCAGAAACCAGTTTTGAGGAACCCACTTTAGTACAGGAGAGTGAGCAGGTTTGGATTTGTCCCGGATGTAATAAACCTGATGACGGATCGGCCATGATCTGCTGTGATCAATGTGATAACTGATTCCATTTTAGATGCGTTGGGATCAGTGCAGCTCCACCAGATGAAAAGGATTGGGTTTGTCACCACTGCTCTGGTGATCAAGAATGAGGAATGTGTATATTAAGAAGGCTTTACAAAATCAATAACGATTGATTTTGTTTTCTGTTGAGTGGGAGAGTATTGAGAAAACTTGAAGCACTTACCTGCGACTCTCAGGAAGAGTTGCAGCAGAAACCTTTTGTGTGGGTGATGACTCTTTTTATATTGGTAGTTGTTACGTTTAACTTATTTGATTGGCTAACTGGATTATAAAAAGGATAGAGTGAACTGAATTTTGCTTGTGATTTCAGTTTGGGATTGGAGTTGAAGGAAATTGAATCGTTACCCTTATTACCAGACCGACAAGGTTCTACAATTTTTACCTAGTCACAGGTCGCAACAAACCATTGTTGCAAAATCCTTGTTAACCTCTACCTTTCAGTGGAGAAAGTTTCCACACTACAAAATACTGTTAGAAACCTATCCAATGTGTTCCGTGAAATTTATTGGGTGGATTTCTAACAGTATTTTGTTTTATTTTTAATTCTATGTCATTATAAAACTTCAAATATTTAGGTGTCAATTCGCGGCCATTTTTCTTGTTCTCACTTAACACTAGATACTATTTGTTTTCCGGACCGAATAAACATGTTAAAGTCAACAAAACCATTAAAATATTTTCCAAGATAGGTAGAAGAGTAAGTTATCTAGCCTTTGATAACATTTATTTGTTATATACATTTGGAGTTTTGGCCACTTTTTCATATTAACGTGTCTTGTAAAACAAACCTAAATGCAAAAATGGGCACTTATGTCCCTGTGATGAAATAATAACGTTATTATTTCGAAAGCCACTCTTAACATGGGGAGAGTATTTTGTAATTATTCTGTGTTTCCACGTAACAATTAAAAATAAATAAATAAATATATCGTAAGCGTGAATTTAACCTGAAAAAAAAAATACATTAAAAAACGACCCTGGTGTCTGTCTAACTCTGTTCCGTGGAGAGGCATTGTAAATAGGAACTATTTAAAAATAACGCGGTGACAAAAGTGCACAAGCACCAAAAAGAGTGCAAGTTCAGATTGACATTCATGGCGGCATTTAAAAATAAAGAAAATACAGAAATCGGGTTTGTTTTACTATACACATAGATTCGAAAGTTGTCAACAAACAAATATATAATAAATGTTATCAAAAGCAAGATAAGT
Source organism: Euprymna scolopes (assembly GCF_053919585.1). NCBI lineage: Eukaryota > Metazoa > Mollusca > Cephalopoda > Sepiida > Sepiolidae > Euprymna > Euprymna scolopes. The sequence goes on from NC_136519.1 coordinate 54,453,125, forward strand.
TACTTTTATTTATCGTGTTAATTGCTATAAATCGTAAATTTTGATTTTCTTAGTTAAAAAAAAAAAAAACTTGATAGATTTACGTAATTTTTGGAATATGCCACCTTCGTTTTGTAAAGAATATGTACACGATAAAAGTTTTTCTTCATTTTGTTTATCGCTATGTCAATCGGAACTTGCACTTGCAGAAATACCATTTATTTACATTGCGACCTAAAGAGACAACACTAATCCTTATCCACGAGTGACTCTTCTCCACGAGTGCTAACTTCAATAGTAACAAATAAATTCATTTAACCATAAAATATCTGCAACCGTAAAAATAGACAAAAAAATGGAGAAAAAAAAAGTATTTTCTAATAAAGGACGATTCTTCAACCTTGAACTTTTGAAGAGCCCTTGCTTTTTAAGCACGATTTTCCTTTTTGTCCTTGAAGCAAACGTAAGCCTCAAATTGCGATTGAATTACAATTGTTATGTAAAATGAATATAATTGTTCTTTATAAGACGTTCACTTACCATTACTAATGTTCAAATTACGAAAGTTTTTCGATAAACAAGCAAGTGTCCTGAAGGAGGTCGCCATGTTGAAACCGGTGTTTTCTCGATTAGTTTTGTCTGGTTTGACTGCTTATTCACAAATCGATTATTCATGGCTGACATTTCTTAGTTGGTTTTTGAGTTGGTTGGGAATTTTAAGAAAACGGTGTATGAGTGAAATCTGTTCCCGGTATTTTATTTCCGCGAATCTACAATTTCCATATAATTTAACTACGGCAGCTAACCTGTGTTTTTAATAAAACACAGGTTAGCTGCCGTAGTTAAATCTTTAAAAAAATTTACTATAGCGAATAAAAAAAAAAAAATTTTAATGATAAAAAGAATAAATATACACCAAATAAATGGGTGTTTGTGCAGAATGGTGGATTTGGAAATAAACGCATTTAATTTTTGTAGAAATTATTGACACCCCTAACACGAAACAGCGATTAAAATATTAAAAAAAAAAAATTCGTAATTTCTCTTTTAAAAGTGGGTTGTTTATTTTCTTTATGGATTATACTTCCAAAATAAACTATTAAAGTTGTATAAAAAGTAATAAAAATATTATTTTTTTATTTTAAAAAAAAAAACAGTAATGAAATTAATTGAGTTCAGTAGTTTTTAATTTTTAAACTTTAAAAATCTATCAAAATTTTTCTATTGATTCTACTTTTACGATATTTTCAGGGTCAATGTGAAATTTTATGCTCTTTCCAATAAACCGAATATAATATTTTAGACAAACTTTTTTTTTAATTCACGCCCCCCCCCTATTTTAAAATGTCTATTAAAAAGTAGATAATTAATTGATGTGCCAAAGTTTTATATATCACAAATTAAAGATAAAATACCAATAAATAATATATTCAAATTTAAAACAAAAAAGAAGTGTTTTTTAGAAATGTACCTGTAAAGTTCGAAGTTTAAAACTTTATTTTTTTTAAATCACATTGTTTTTTTTTGTTGTTTTTTTAAATGAAACCTTGTCCTTGCTCCTTTAATTGAAAAAAAAAAAAATAGGGTTTGAATTACATTTTTCGAGTAGTTATAAGCTTGGAAAGACAGGGGTCGAATTAATTCACGCCCCCCCCATTTTGAAATGTAAATAATTAATTTATGTGCCAAAGTTTTATATATCACAAATTGAAGATAAAAGATCAATAAATAATATATTCTAATTTAAAACAAAAAAAAAAAGAACAGTTTTTTTTGGAAATTTACCTGTAAAGACCGAAGTTTAAAACTTTATTTTTTTTTTAACCGCGTTGTTTGTATTTTTTTTTTAGTGAAACCTTGGTCCTTGCTCCTTTAATTAAAAAAATTAGGGTTTGAATTACATTTTTCGTGTAGTTATAAGCTTGGAAAGACAGGGGGTCGAATTATTCAATATTTTTCACGAAGCTTCTTACACACCTAACGCATTACATGCTATAAATTCCAAAAGTTACGAAAAAATGATCAAGGAAAAAGTGCTTCTTCGTTATTAGAGTGAAAATCAAAAGTCGAAAAACTGAATTTTCATTAAAAACCAATGGTATTATGGACATACTTTTCACAAACTGATATGCAAATAGGTATGTCATGCACCCATGCACACGGACGTTACTCAATACGCACCGGTTATTTACCCTTGTCGTGGTTTCCAATTTGTCCAACAGATGGCATCTTCTCTACTTCTCTATCTACCTCCGTTCTCTACCTATATGTGTCATTTTTCGTCTGGATCGTCAATGTAGACAGACATACATTGTGTGCGCCTCGATAGGGTACTTTACTTTTTATATCAATTTTAACTAAAAGCAATGTTATCTACTTAATTGTCATATCATAATTAGTAAAATATTACCGCATTATTACATGTATTTTCATGATATGCGAAACAATTGTCGACCATATTTGTTTTGGACCTGGAACGTAAACGCAAGAGATGTAACGCATTGTTGCCAGACTAAAAAATATTTACATAAAAGTTACCACTTATCAAGGCTTGAAGGCCACTTGAGCATTCAACTACAGATTTAATGATCCTGTGTTAAAGCCCGGGTGTACCTCACCATTTTATTTTAATTTTTTTTTATTAATGAGTGTAATTTACAATAAAAGAAGAGGTGTCATTTAAAATCGCCACAATTCATTTTTTCCTTTGCATATTTTAAAGTAAACATTAATCAGAAGTCATTTTTCCAGGGCATTCATCGTGAAGCCTGAATATCAGCTGACGTGATATTTTAAACAAACAGACAGAATTTGATGAACAATATTATCATTTTTTAATTTTTTTAATTTTAATTTAAAAAATTTTTTTGTGAATTAGTCCACCGGGTAAATTATTCCTCATTTTATTCAATAGATAATTGATTCTATAATAATGCATACTTAATCTGCATAAATTAAAATATCATATTGAAGCATATTGTATGACCGGGCAATGCTTGGAGTCCAGCTAGTGCTTTATAAAAGAAAAATAGCTATATTAAAGATGTTAACTCTGTGCTATATTGAAGATGTTAGCTCCCAAACATCTGTGTCTTTTTTTCATTATTAGTTTTGTATTGTTTTCTAACAGTGATGAAGTAAAAACATTAATTATAAATCTTTCTTTTTGTATCCTACCGCCAAGGAGAGTGGATGTGTGCTTCACTGCTTGCCATGGACAAGGGTTCCTGAGCCTTTCTTTCTGGCAAGAAGAAAACACCAGTCATGACAAAGTGAACATTTCCTTACAACTTTTATAGATGCGGTTGTAAACATAACACTGAGTTATGTACCTTTAACCCGAGCTCTCCAGGAGGGAGAGGGAGAAAAGGAACTGTCATGGCGGACCCAATAAAGGTACACATGTACGTCGCTTATCGAGGCTAACTACTGTGTCTTGTTGTCTTTCCCTTATGAGTGAAGTCCTTCCCTCATAATTATACATGGTGTCAGGAGTCGGATAAAAACAAAAATAACGAAACAAAGGAAAAATACAACGACCCATCCTAAAAATAAAACATGAAAATACGTATGAACGATGAAGGACGCACCCTCACCACGTGGTAAACTTTTTTCGTTTCTTTGTTTGTTTTGTTTTTAATATCCAGTCAGTATACATATTCAATACTTTTTGACACTCTAGTTAAACACAAATATGTCTAACCCAAACGAAGCTTCACCAAAACATGCCGAAATCGACCCAATTTCTTTCATGTTACAAATGCAACAACAACAACAACAACTCACCATGCAAGAACAGATGACGAACCTCATGGCACGCCTTCTGCCCACCGGGCAACACGCCCCCACCCCATTGTCGCGCCATTCACGGGTGAAGCCCGAGCGACCAGTAATAGAACCTGACTCGTCAGACAATAAATGGATCATTTTTAAGGATGCATGGCTTCGTTATAAGGAGATGACACAACTTAACGACCCCACAGAAATCCGGAATGAGTTACGATCTGCATGCAATTCATCTGTCAATGAGATGTTATTCAATTTTATTGGTCCGGATGCCCTGCATAATGCTACAGAGGAGCAGCTGCTGGAATATATTAAATCCATTGCCATGAAAACCGTCCATCCCGAGGTATACCGTCAGCAGTTCTTTGTAATGAGGCAAAGTGATGGGGAGACTATCACATCCTTTATTTCCCGGTTGAAATCACAAGCGATGCTCTGCGCTTTCAATTGTGGTAACCAGCAATGTACAATGTCATTTTCCGAAGACATGATCAAATCTCAAATCATTGCCGGATTACGGGACACCTCCCACCAGAGCAAAATTTTAGCAGAGATTACGTCCCTGCCAACTCTAAATGACTTAACTAGACGTCTCTTGACTCTAGAATCTACCGCCAGAGCATCAAATCACTTCCGACCAGCAGAGATCACACAAGTGGCCCAATTTAAATCTGCATCATCAAGAAAGTTTCCACCACCAGACAAGACCAAAAATGATAATGGCAAATGCAAAGGTTGTGGACACAAGGCACACCCAAAAGGACAAAGACAATGCCCCGCTTGGGGCAAATCATGCCACAAATGTGGCAAAGAGAACCACTTCTCAACCACATGCCATGGCACAGCATCGTCAAATGCCATAATGGGAGACTACCCAAATGACAGCCAAGATGAAGATTCTTCGTTCATATCGACAATGACTGTGCAACCTAAATGACTAGAAGAAGAAGAGGGGATCCCGCATGGGTCATGGACCAACAACAAGTTCACACCAAGCCGACCAGAGCCACCTCCATTTTTCAATGTTACTATCACATTAGATACAAAGGCCCACCAACATCTCGGACGATTCAGACATATAAATATGAAACACCAACCCGTCCAATTGCTCGCTTTGGTAGACACAGGAGCTCAGACAAGTACAGCTGGTGTGGACTTATTGAACAATCTGGGGTGCACTTCTGAACATCTGCTGCGCACCAGACATCGGTTACGTGCCGTTAATGATGACAACCTGCCCATTAAGGGGGCCTTAATTGCCACGATGTCACTCGGTAAGGCAACATGTTCGGAGGTGATATACATCAGCCCAAGGGTTAAGGGCCTGTATATATCACAAACGGCCCTGAAAAAACTCAAAATTATCAATGACGACTTTCCAGCACAAATTAATAGTCTGGTAGCTACAACGAAGATGGACCACAAACCAACTGACCGAATGTTAGCCCCATGCGGATGCCCATACAGATCACCATGCCCACCACTGCCAGACAAGCTCCCGTTTCCTGCCACACCGGAATATCGAGGAGAGATAGAGAGCTGGATCAAATGCTATTTTGCCAGCAGTGCATTTAATACATGTACACACCAGAAATTGCAGACCATGACCGGAGAACCGCTTACTATCACATTCCTTGACAACCACCAACCTAAGGCTGTTCACAAACCAATCCCTGTCCCTCACCACTGGAAAGAAGCTGTCAAATCCCAGCTTGATGCAGACGTAGCACTGAACATCATTGAACCAGTGCCAGCAGGGACACCAACGACATGGTGTTCGAGAATGATCACCGTACCCAAAAAAGATGGCAGCCCACGTAGAACGGTCGACCTCCAAAATTTAAATGCAATGACAAGACGAGAAACACACCACACACCCTCCCCATTCAATCTTGTCAATACAATACCCCCAGGAAAAAAGAAAACTATTCTGGATGCCTGGAACGGATATCACAGTGTTCCTCTGGCTGTAAAGGCACGGGATGCCACCACTTTCATAACAGAATGGGGCAGATACAGGTATTTGCGAGCCCCCCAAGGTTTCCAAGCGTCCAATGATGGTTACACAAAGAGATTCGACACCATTACAGAAGGTTTCCCTCGTGTTGCTCGCTGTGTGGACGACTCTATCTTGTGGGATGATGATATGGCACTATCCTTTTGGCACACCGTTAGATACATCATACTATGTGCTGAAAATGGAATAGTATTTAACCCAGAAAAATTCCAATTCGCAAAAGACAATGTAGAGTTTGCTGGCTTCGACATCAGCTTAACAGGGTACAAACCATCTCAAAAATTACTTGAGGGCATCAGAAACTTCCCATCACCGACAAACATTACAGGAGTTAGATCTTTCTTTGGTTTGATTAACCAAGTTTCATATGCGTTTGCCCAAGCACCCATCATGTCACCCTTCAGAGAACTACTGAAACATAACAGCAGGTTTTACTAGGACGATACATTGGAACAACTCTTCCAGCAATCCAAGGAAACAATCCTAGAAAACATCCGGGATGGCGTTCGAACATTCGAAATAAATCGCCCAACATGTCTGACTACAGACTGGAGTCGAACAGGAATAGGATTTACCCTACTCCAAAAACATTGTGCATGCCCGTCCACAATGGACCACCGTTGTGGGCCAGGACATTGGAAAGTTGTATATGCTGGCTCCCGATTCACTAGACCTGCTGAGAACCGGTATGCACCAATTGAAGGGGAAGCTTTAGCTATAAAGTTTGGATTGGAAAGCTGCAAAATGTTTGTTTTAGGCTGCCCCCACCTGATACTTGCTATTGATCACAAACCCCTTGTGCCGATATTCAATGATCGTAGCTTGGACGAAATAAAAAATCCCAGGATTTTAGATATCAGAGAGCAGTTCAGGGCCATATCAATACCAGGCGACGCCAATGGTGGAGCAAATGCCATGTCCCGTATCCCTACACATAACACCAAGGTCGCAGCAGCGGAATCGGATAGCATGGAAGAAGCGTTGCAAGCTGGAATAGAATCCCGATACAACCAAGAAACATCTCCTATCAAGATGGTGCACATACAGCAAGAAGCCGCGATGGATCACCAATACATGAACCTCATGGAAACAATAGAACAAGGATTCCCTGAACACAAGGATCTTCTACAGCCAAATATTAAAGAGTTTTGGAATATGCGAAGCGACCTATACACAGTTCAGTCTCTAGTATTCAAGGAAGGCCGCATATTAATTCCAAAAAACCTACGTCGCGAACTCATCGACCAACTCCATGTTGGCCACCAAGGGGTCAACAGTATGAGAAGCAACGCCAGACAACGTTTTTTTGGCCTGGTATGGGAGCACAATTGCAGGAAAAGCGCAATCAGTGCAAGCGCTGTAACGAAATTGCCCCATCAAACCATAAAGAACCTGCAATGGAGCCTGTCCACCCAGAATACCCTTTCCAGTCGACAGTAACAGATATTTTCAACATGGCGGGACGGAAATATATGATATATGCTGACAGATATTCAGGTTGGACAGAGGTATCTTCAATGCAACAAGACGCCAGGATCTCCACAGTATGCAACATCTTACGCAGGTATTTTGTGAATTATGGTGTGCCGGAGGAAATTGCTTGTGACGGTGGACCCCCATACAACTCTGATGAGTGGAGGACATTTCTCAAAACATGGGGCATATCCCTCCGAGTCTCATCGGCATATTATCCACAAAGCAATGGCAGAGCTGAGGCAGCTGTCAAGCATATGAAGAGGATATTAACAACAAATGTTAGCCCCAATGGTTCACTGGATACGGATGAAGTGGCAAAAGCACTGCTACTCCATCGCAACACACCACCATCTGACATAGGTGCATCACCATCAGAACTTCTATTCGCTCGTCCCCTGAATGACCACTTACCAAACCCCACAAAATTTCGCCGTGAATGGTTGGAACTCGCCGACATGCGCGAGAGGGCCATTAACCAGCGTTTCCTCAACAACATGAAACACACTGAAAACAGGCAACAACTCAACCCACTAAGAATTGGGGAACATGTGTCAATTCAAAACCAACATGGACACAAACCACTGCGCTGGGATAACACCGGCACGATTGTTGAAACTCTCCCCCACAAACAATACTGTGTATTAGTTGATGGCAGCAGAAGAACCACACTCCGAAACCACCGTTACCTTCGCAAAATAAGCACGGATAGCCGCAACCTGGCTCATGATGACACCCTACCAGATGACCTACCAAACAGAATCAGGATCCATTCCCCACAGTCACCTACAAACTCAAACCCAGTACGCCCAGACAGCCAACAACACCCTCAAATACAAATAACACCAACCCCACCTTCCACACCAGGTAACTCAAATAAAGAATGAACCCCTGAAAATGACAGATACAGGGCAGAATGAAAGATCTGAAGCGAGGTCTAGACCTATCCGTAACAGACGATTACCGTCTAGATTTAAGGACTTCCAGCTTGGATGATAATAATAATAATAGTGGTAATAATAATAATGATAATAATAAAAAAAAAAAAAAGACTTTAAATAAAAAAAAAATAAATAAAAAAAAAAATAAAAAATAAATAAATAAATAAAAATAACATGTAAACATAACACTGAGTTATGTACCCTTAACCCGAGCTCTCCAGGAGGGAGAGCGAGAAATGGAACTGTCATGGCGGACCCAATAAAGGTACACATGTACGTCGCTTATCGAGGCTAACTACTGTGTCTTGTTGTCTTTCCCTTATGAGTGAAGTCCTTCCCTCATAATTATACAGCGGTGACAGTACACGCATATTTTAAGGGAAACAAATTTGGAGTAATTTCAAAGCTTTTAAACTGACAATTAAAAAACGACAAATGACTGTACAGTCTTTATTCAAACTTGTGAATACATTCCATAAAATTTATTGAATTTCAACCTATTTTGTAAATAAAATTTTTTCTTCATTTTGAAACAAGACCTCTTTTAACTTCAGTCGTTTACTCCTCCCCCTCTTTTATTTTATCCATTTATTTTGTGTGCAGCAAATTTGTTTCTCATCAAATTTATCTGAAAATGGATAAATTTCCGACACATGTAACCAAAATTAATCTTCCTCAAAATAGTTCAAAGCAAAAAAAAAAATCAACTGAAGTAAAATGGATGAAATTATGGTATGTCTGTTTCCTTATATGTATTTTTCCCTGTTCCTTACAAACATTTATTGTTCACATACAAACTCTTAAACTTTTTTTCTTGTCCAGATTCTTGGACTTACACGAGGACCCTCCTTTTATCACAAGATGAATTTCATATTATTTGAAATATTCAGACTACTGTCCTCATCTTGAGTGTTATTTTCACAACGTTTCGGTCGATCTAACCTCCGGCCTTCTTCAGGTGTATTTTGTTGAACTTGGAAATCTTTCCGTCAAGCGAACAGACACGCAAATGATGTAGAAATAATCTAAGCTGAATATTACCAATGCTTCTGTCTGTCTGAGCATCAACCATTTTTATTTGATAGAAAGTTAAGCATTAGTCATTAGCCTCTCTCTCCATGAGTAAATTCTTCTCAATAAAATCTTCTTGTGTTTTTCATGCATGAGTAGTTTATTCATATAAATAAACAGACGAGGTGATCAACAACAATAAGATGACATGGCCACTCATGAATCAGTGATCCTGAAGCGACAATGAAAAAAAGGCAATAATGCTAAGAGTAAGAGATCACATGTAAACAACCCGCACACATTATGTATAAACAGACTTTATTTGATTTCATGATCACTCTCAAGTGAAAACGTAAAAGATTATTTTTTACATATCATGCTGTATCGGTAAATTTATTTTTTCTTCAGTTTCCTCATCAGGGATTGAGTCTAAAATATTTATTAACCAACGTTTGTATCCACTTGGCCATGCGCTACTAAATGTCTCAAACGCATGAAGTTTGAAATTAAAGTAATGTACCAAAGTGGATTAAATAAATGCTTCTTTTTCTCTGGCAACACACTAAAATGCAATGAACGCCTTCTTCTAAAATCCGTGTTCTTTAGTTGTTACTTCAACTCTGGTCAAAGTTCTTGTCAGTCACTAGCATATTCATAATAATAATTTATACAGAGTGATCGAAACGAAATGCTACACTCTTCCTTTGGCATTTCCCTGATATGAGCTGTGATGGCCTTCTTTAGTTTAGAAAACGTTTGGAGATTGTTCTGAGACACATTTTCTTCAAAATAAGTCCAAATATAAAAATTTGGAGGTGTTAAAGTTCAGTGAGTGTAAAGCACACCTCCTACTGATGAAACGATCACCAAAGTGTTCTCACAAACAGTGATAAAAATTTAATGGACAAGTCAGACATAGACTGAAATTTATTTGCCATGGATGACATGAAAATGTCTATAGATGATATTTAAAAGTTAAAAGAGAGAGTTACAGAATAAAATTACCTTCTGCTTTCAAGTTAAGAGAATTAATTAGTAAGATTTCATACAAGTATTACTCTTTTATAATCATGAAATTACTGTTCATAAGTTTGATATTATAAGACGACCTGTGACCCATTGAACCGATTGTGAATCCCACTCATGGAATTATAACTAAAATTCACAATTCAACCATATTTAAAACAAATAAAACTTGACTTCTCCACCAAGTTTAACTTATGAACGTCCAACAGTTTCTGTTTTATTGTTCAAATCTAAGCACACCTGCAAAATGTAAAAATGGAAATAACTGACACACTTCTCTCTCTACGTTGCCTGATTTTGACTGTGATAATCATGTCAGGAATTGTCTGGAAATTGGTTTTATGGACATTAGCTTTTGAAATAACTCCACAGATAAAAAATTTAGAGATGATAAGGTGAGCGTGAAGCCTAATCAGGATTTGAATACTAAATAGTTAACTTCCATGTTTTGACAAGCTTCTTGGTCTGACCTTCACTCTTGATCTGAAATGGAGCACATACATCAAATCCATTGCCAAAGTCACTGGAAAAATGGTTGGATCATTCCACCGCTCCAGTAGATATCTCATTGCTGATGCAATTCTCTACGCGTATAAAAGCTAAGTACATCCTAGGATGGCATATTGTTGCCACACTTGGATAGGAGCTGCTCGGAGCATCCTATCCTGCCTTGACAGAGCTAAAAATAGACTTCATAATCTGGTAGGTGGTGCCCTTCTCTGCAACCTCTTTCCCACAAAAGAGACATTGCAGGCATGTTTCTACTCCATCACTATTTTCATGGCAAGTGTTTGGCTATGGTCCGCCCTCGCCAATCTTTTGTAAAAAACACTTGTCCAGTCAAAATCACTATCAATAAATCCCCCCACTCTCTATTGGTGCCTAAACCTAAACGTGGATTCCATAAACAAAGCTTCTCTCCGAGAACTGCCACCTATGAAACTCTGTTCTGCTGGTCTGCTTTCCAGCTGACTACAATATCATCATCTTCAAGTCCAACATAAATAAGTTCTTATCAAACCATCTTCATAAATAATCTAATTATACTAAATTTCCATCACAAACGATTACTACATTACTGTCCCAATACACACATTAACCCTTATCGTCAAATGGCCTCCAGGCCTTGATATGTGGTAACCCCTTTGTAAAAAAAGTAAAAAAATCCCAAATTCCAATGGTACAAAAAGCTTCAGTCCATATTTGACTTTTTCACACAATTTTTGTAATAAATTTTGAAAACCCTTAACTTTATCTCAATGTGCAAGAATCCTTTGGTGGTCATCTCATCATTAAGAATTATGATTTTGATAAGCTTCACAATTATTGGAGCTAAATTTTTTATTGGTGGGGTTATCTAAAAATAAAGTTATATCAAAACAATTCACAACTGTTTTTGCAATGCAACCATATTTTGTACATGTCTGACTGGACCACCAAGTTTAAGTTACGAATGAACAACAGTCCTCTAGTTTGAAAATTGATTTCAGTGGAGTTGTAAAGTGGTGTTCTGTCCCGCCTACAATTTTTTGAGTCAGCTTCAATAATCTTGATAATACACACGTTCATTTGCATAACACTCCAACTTTCAACTCGCCGGTCATTGCTTTTACAGTTTCTTTTATGTCTCTTGTATAATCTAATTTGCTTAGAGTTTGCGCTCATCAAATACAAAAGGAACGTCGCCATTTTAGCTTTCTTTTTATATTATTTTTTCCTTAAGCAAATCAACATGACACTTACACTAGTCAAGTGAGCCACGATTTTCCTACAATTTCTTGGCATTTCATCTAGGAAAAAAGTACAGTTGTTCTGCCTTACATAGTGTGGATCTCCTATTATTTATCTCTCTTGATCAACCCTTTATTTCTTCAGGGATTGCCCCAGAGACGTCACTGGTGGGTTCTTCTGATGCCTATGATCTGATCTATACTAGCTTTCTCTTTCACAATCACGTGATGATGTTTTCTATCTCTTTAAACATTCTGTCTTTTTGAGAGTATTGTTAATAAATATTACCTTTCTTCTCTCTATAAATGTTGTTGTTGTTGTTGTTGTTATTTCATTCAAAACCAGTTGGCGCAGGTGAAACATGAACAAATTCCGATTGCCAGAGTTCTCGGTCGGCCATAGCAGCAACCATCTCAGTTCCTGCCAGACCAGTTTCCTCTTCAATAATGCATTTCAGTGTTACACATGGACGTCCAACTCTCCTTTTTGCGTCTGGAGCTCAAAGTAGGAGCTTTCCTGCTGGTTCATCATGGCGACTAATATGACCGACAAGTGTTAGACGTCTCTGTCTCACAATATTGGGAACGCGAGATAAGGAACCATACAATGACTTGTTTGTTGGGTGACTTTTCCAGGATATGTTGTAAGCTAGTCGAAGCATTCTTGCATATTTACTATCAAGATGTTTTCAGCGGGATACACTTAGCGTCCTTGATTCTGAGCCGTACAGAAGAATTGACTATGCGGGCTTTTTTTTTTTTTTTTTTTTTTTTTTTTTTTTTTTTTTTTTTACAAAGGCATCACCACATTATCAAGGCCCAGAGGCCACTCAAGGATAAGGGTTAAAGAGTGTACAGTAGAAGTTGGTCAATATAGTAATCATTAGTAATGAAAATTTGGTAAATTTAATAACTTATATGGAACGGCTCATCAAGAACTTATTTACTTTAGACTTGAACAAAACCATATTGTAGTCAGCCGGAAAGCAGGAAAACGGAAGACAATTCCACAGGCGTGCAGTTCTAAGAAAGAAGCTTTGTTCATGGAATCTACGTTTAGGTTTAGGCACAGATAAAGAGTGGGGGAAATTATTGATAGTGTTTACAGCTAGACGAGTGTTTCTTGTGAAAGTTTGGCGAGGGGGGACCATAGATTGAAGCTCAGTTGAACACTTTCCATGAAAATAACGATACATCAGAGACAAACTCGCAACATCTCTTCTGTGAGATAGAGGTTGCAAGGAGGAGAAAAGGACATCTCCTACGAGGCTACGAAGTCTATTTTGAACTCTATCAAGGCAGGACAAGTTCTTTCTAGCAGCTCCTGCCCAGATGTGGCAACAGTATTCCATCCTTGGACGTACCTGGCTCTTATATAGATAGAGAATAGCATCAGCAGTGAGATATCTACTGGATCGATAGAAAGATCCCACCATTTTTCCAGCGGCCTTGGCAACAGATTTGATATACGTGTTCCATTTAAGATCAGGAGTAATGGTCAAGCCCAGAAGCTTGTCAAAACTTGAGGCCTCCTGAAGACGAGAGCCATTCATTTCAATTGATGACAAATGTGGATTAGAATGTTGATGATGTAAAGAGAGAAGCTTGGTTTTAGATGCATTAAAAGTAACCAGCCACTCCTTTCCCCATTGTACTACGTGCTCAAGATCAGAGGAGAGAGAATTGGAGAGAACTTGCTCGTTTACTGTCTTAGATGTGGTACCATAAATGGTAGTGTCGTCAGCATAAATGTCTACAAATGATGTAAGGATATGATTTGGAAGATCATTAATGTAGATCAGGAAAAGAGTTGGGCCCAGGATGGATCCCTGAGGGACACCGGCATTAATATTGTGAGCTTCTGATTTTTGCCCCTCAACTACTACTCTTATGAATCTATCAGAAAGAAATGATTTAATAATTGAGAAGACTTTTCCAGCTATACCATAGCTAGCGATCTTATGAAGTAAACCTTTATGCCATACCCTATCAAAGGCTTTAGATATGTCAAGAGCAATTGCCCTAGAAAGATTGCCACCGTCGAGAGATTTGCTAATCCTATGCGATATAACTGTAAGGACATCTGCTGTAGATCTAGCAGAACGGAAACCATATTGAGTGTCACTAAGAAGGTTATTTTTGTTGAGATGTTTGATTACTTCTGTATTTAATACAGATTCTAGCAACTTACTCATGACGCACAGGAGACTTATTGGCCTGTACTGAGAGGGGGATGAGCGATCATCTGAATTCTTAAATACAGGGCATACTGATTTGAAGACCTTGGTCTTGATTTCTTTGTTGATTAGAGATTTCCATACTTTCTCGAATGAAATGCACTCCATGCTGGCACAATCCCAACATTCATATCAGGTTCGCTTTTGGAATAGCCTCCCAAGTATTTATAGTCATCAACACAGTCAATTTTTGATCCATCTGATGAAAGCAATGGTGCGTTAGAAAATCGATTTAGATGTATGTACTTTGTTTTTGGAGCATTGAGATACAGCCCAACATCTTGATAAGCCTTCTCAACTTGTTTCAGAAGATCCTGGGCAGCCTCAATACAATTCTCAAGAAGTACAATGTCGTCAGCATAGTCCCAAGTCCATAGCAGGGTGCCTACTTCTATGGCATTGTTTCAAAGTAAGGCCATTACTACTGGTGATTGATGTGTGAAGCGCATAATCGAGAACCATTATGAATAGAAAAGAATGTTATTATATAGTTTAGTTAAAAATGAAGAAAACGAAAGGAATCTCATTTCAACATTTAATAAACAAACTTTATTTGTTATTTTCGTTAGTAGCTTTGGTAGTTGAAGAGAGAAACGTATTAGTAAGAGAGTTCATTAAAAAAGAGAGAAAAGTGTTCAATGTGTTTTAAGATGGATTTAATATCATGCCGGCTGGTTGAAGAAGAGAATAGTTCAGTGTTCATACGCGCACATATTTATAGCTGGGGCAAAAGAGAAAGAAAGGACGAAGACTTCAGTGTGTTGACATGTTGCCATGAGTGTGCGTGAGTTGTATCATCGAGGACAGTTCTTTAGCATGGCAAAGAATGTTCATTTGCGTACGACACGTGGAGCGAGTAGTAGTAGTTTGAAGAGAAGCTTCTTTTGTACTCAGTGCGTTGTCGTGTGTGGGTGTGAGTTGTATTGGTGTACATTCTTTAGCGTAATAAAGAATGTTTGTTTGGGTTCCACACATGGAAACAAATAGGAGTTTGAAAAGAGACATAGCTAGCTTGTAGTACCCACGTCCTGCCTGGGGCAGCAGCCCCAGGTGATGTCTGCTCCCAGACAGGGTTAGGATCAAAGAGAATTAAAGGTTTGTGATTTCGCCTTTTATATACTCAGTCACGTGACTGAGAGCTGGCTTGTGATTGGACAAGCCAGGGAGAAATGGATTTCAAATCTCAAAGTTGTGAGAAATATTCTCTGTCTGTTAGTAGCGGGTGTCGGCTGCTACAATAGTTATTCTAGCAGGCGCTTTTGAGTGACAACGTCCTCGCTGCTCAAATTGACGACACTATCTTCACACGTTTCAACAACTTGCCCATAGAGCAACAAGATTATACATCTTTTGTTTCAACAGCAACATCAGTTGGCCATGAAATGCTCCCATCAAGACCACGGAGACCTACAAAAACAGTGGACATTGAACCAGTTGTACCTGCACGTAAGGCGACTCTTCGTACATCAACTCAGCCCATTCAATCTGCTCAGAGACACCTTCGGAAAATTTTTTATCGCTATGAAGATTTACGTATTAATGACATTTTGTGCCCATTCGAAACACCAGCCACTGCTTCTGCTATAAAGAATGCTTGGAATCTGGTGAAATTATTATCTGGGAAAAAGTCAAAGAGTACCATATTCATCGAAAGTGATGACCAACTCAAAACATGGGAAAATCACTTCAAAATTCTTTTGAATGCCGATGTTGTTGTTCAAACAGATCTACCAACCATTGAGAAAATTTTTTATCTTTTTATTTAGATTAAAAGTTGTGATCTGACTCAGGATTAAATAGACACTGCTGTCTGACTGTTAAACAACGGAAAGGCACCCGGTCTTAATGGATTGCCACCAGAATTTTGAAAAATGCCGAAAGTGAGAAAGAATCTGCTATCTTTCTGTAACAAGACATTCCATGGAAATCATTCAAAAGAATGGGATGTATACAAAAGAAAGGTGATTTTTCCAAAACGGACAACTACAGAGGAATTTCATTTTTCCCAGTGGAGTTGCAACTAAGATTTATAATTACTGTCTGCTTAACAGAATTGGACCTGTCATTAATGAAGTTTTGCGTCCAAACCAGAATGGGTTCCATAAGGGATGATCAATCACATTCAATATTCTTGCTCTCTGACGAATTGTTGAGGAACTGAAAAACCACAAGAAGGAGGCTGTTATAATTTTCATCGATTTCTACAAGGCTTTCAACTCCATCACTTGTACCCAAATGATTGAAATTCTGGCAGCCTATGGAATTCCCACAGGAGTTGTCAGCGCAATTCATGTGATGCACAGGGACACTTCCACTGTGGTGATCACGACAGAAGGAGATACATATGAATTTAAGATAGACACAAGAACTCTTTAGGGGGACCTGCTTGCTCCTTTTCTATTCATAATTGTTCTCAATTTCTCTATAAATAGAATACTTTTAAGCATTATTTTCTTTATGTAACAAACTTTATTTACTTTTTTAACCATGTGTGAGCCTATATTTCTTCTTGATCATGACGGCTACAGCTCTCTATAGGTTTTCTTGGACTCCTCATTTTTGCTACTGCAATATTATGAATGCCTTTAGCCCCTAAGTCAAGAGTCCGAACAATGGGAGGAAATGATTCACAAAATAGGCAGTCAGAATTTTGATGAGTAGTCAGCTAGGAGTGGCTGAAAGGGCAAGTCATTTTCTGCTAATCAGTCATTCTAAGACAAAGACCAGATATTTTAGGATTTCCAGTTGAAATTACTCATATTGAGTAGTCAGAGTTGTTTGTGACAGTTTTTGCCCCAGTTTGCAAACTGAAGAGATCAGATTAGATTGAACAGATTGGATTCAAAGTTGGGTGAAAGCAGTTCGAAGTAAATGAGTGGGTGATGAGCTGATGACTGACAACAATGATGGTCTTGGCAGACAATTTAATCTCATTTTAATTCTCAGCTGATATGCAGAAACTTAAGATGTGAATGCTATCGTTTGGAGGTCCTCTTCGTTTTTTTTATAATATCACATATCGGTGCTTCCCAACTTTCATTATGCACTCTATAACTCTTCATAAAAGCTTAGAATCTGAATGTAAAGGGTGTTTTTTTTTTTTTTTTTATAAATATGGCCAACTTTAAATTAAAACAGATCACAGAAAAATATTTTTATTATACAAATATGTGGTTTATTCCAAAGATTAATTTTCGGCATTTATAATTTAACTATAATTTCGGGCATATGATCCCTGCTGCTCATTCATATATGGCATAATCTAGAGGTCCAATTTTCACAAACTCTACTCATTAATTTAGGCTGTATTTTATTAATTAGACTGTATTAAATTAGGCTGTTGTTTTCCAAGTAGTTTACTGTGTCTGGTTTATCAGCAGAGACATGGGATTTTTTATCTCCAAAGAAATTAATCTAATAGGATTAAATCACACAAACAAGGTGGTCAATTAACACGTCCATTTCATGAAATTATTCATTCATCAAAATCTCTCTCAGTAAATTGATCGTATCATTTGCAATTTGCAAATGCTGCTTGGGTGTCAATCTCTTTATGACGAATTGCCAAACCAAGCTGAACTCAAAACAACCGATAGTTGCCAAATCTGTAATGAAAGAAAAGAGAGTTGTTAATTTAAAGTTCGTCACCTCTAAAAAAAATATGCCTAAAATTCAAATCAAAATAATCAAATGTTTGACACAATAAGTTCAGATTTTCTTATAGTGTTTACAAAACAATTATGCCAATAAAATTATTTATTTTAAATTTTCCATTGTTATAATTTTATTGTATTGTCAACTCTTTTATGTTCAAATTTTCATTAATTTCAAAAGAATTATTCTTTTTTGCAAGTACCTGTTTGGTATGCGATATAATTTCCTTTTCATCGGCCTTCCATGCAGTCAGTTTTGTTTTCACTTTACACATAACAGTTTCGACTGTTTTCTTTCAATTGTTAAAAGCAAATAGTTTCTCATGGCGGATAATTAATTTCTTTCTTCTTCATTTTAACATAATATTATCTCATGACATTTAAAAATAAAAAAATAAAAAACAAACTTTGACACAATGAAACCAAAAATGTCATGGGTGAACACAATAAATCCGATATATAAAGAACTTTAATGGAACATTCAAATATCTATGTATCTCATATAGAAGTCAAGTGTTAGCTCCAGCTCATGGGCCCCTTGATTTCTTAGAAGTTCGACTGAAGTAAAATAAAACAAAAATTGGACTTATAAATAATATTTGGATCATTCGAAATCTTGTTCTCATCTTGAATGTGATACTCTCATTTTAGTTGATATAATCTCTGTCCTGATTCAGGTGGAGCTTGTTGAACATAGGAATCTACACAGAATGCTTAATCTAACCCTTTTATTTAATCCATGGAAGTAGATTGTTCTTATATATATATATATATATATATATATATATATATATTTTTTTTTTTTTGATCTTTTGAGATGAAGCTTCATAATTTGTGTACTCATTTTTTTTGTGGACTGTTATCCTTATCTTCATAGTTGTTGTTTCACCACATTTCGGCAAACTCATCCTCTGGCCTTCTTCAGATGTTTAACCTCGACGGGATAGGAATGCTGAGTCTTGTTACTGTATCCTCAGTAATTACTGCCTTGTTGTTTTCTCGTTATATTTTTGGGCAACTAATCCTCTGGCCTGCTTTGGGTAGGATTGAAACCGCTATCTTCAAACAATGCTCACCTGGAACCATAGAAACTCAACGCCTCTATCCACTGCGCCACAAGCTACTGACGAAGGCTAGAGGATTAGTTGGCCAAAATGAAGATGAGGATAACAGTCTGCAAAGAAATAAAAATAAAAATATGAATACATAGATTGTTCTTGTTCCATCATTAGGCTTCCCAAGTGAACTGGACCTGCTATTTCAACTGTTCTGCAGCTACTAGACGAAAAACTCTCCTCCATTATTACAAAGAAAGCAATACAATCAAAGCTTCTTGTTCTCTCTATACTGTTCAGATTTAATCTTCCTCTGAAGTCGTCATGCATAAACATTTCTTTAAGATTCACATTACACGTTCATTGTATTATTATCATATCATTTCACTCCATGCAACGCATGTCTTCAACTCTCACTTGCCAGGTTTCACTTCCACATATCACACATGCCTGATAAATAGACACATGCTTGGTCAACAATGGTAACGCTTTGCTTGTTAGTAATGGTAACAGTTCTATGAACTTCTTTCACTCTTAACTCTTGCAATCACACTAGCACCTGCTCCAATAGTATGACCATGTAACAAAGTTTCCGGACAATTTCAATAGTCTCGTCATCTAAATATATTTTCTCTATATCTAAGTTTTCATGCATCTCTATTATCTTAAACTTATTGCACATAAACTGGTTATCTTTAACCTACCAGTAATTCCATCGCAGTTCTTGTATATCCAATGCTTGCAAGTACCACCTGATTCCTTTTCCACAAACTAAGCACTCAAACTTTTCTCTTTCTGGAGCTTCCCAACATTGTATACTCTGCTACTCATCACGTGAGTCTTGGTAATATTCATCTCAGATCTTTATTTTATACTAGCAGAGGGTCACCTAGCTTTGCTTAGTCGTAAAATACTTTCAAATATATTTTAATTCATGCAGATTTCGTATTTATTATTACAGAGCCAATTATCCATTGAATATTATAATAGAAAAATGTGAGCATGAAAAGTAATATGGTTAAGCTTAAACATGGAAAAGAAAAGGACAAAATATTCTAATAAAAAATATGATAAATTTATACCTTAAAACATTGCAGCATTAAAAATTGATTATATAATGTTAAATTGAATTGCTGTAATATTTTAAGTTATAAATTTATTATATTTTTTTATTAGAATATTTTGTCCTTTTCTTTTCCATGTTTACTTTTCATGCTCGCATTTTTCTATTGTAATCCATGATTTTCCCAGGCTTCCAGTAAATTCACTTGTTCTTTGTTTAATTTCAGTTTATTTTTTTGTCCCCCATAAACGTAACATACACAGGTAACATAACTAGGTGCGGACAAAAATGGGGGACCTAATTTTGAAAGCCGATTTATCATAATTTTTTTTAAGTTTCTGACTACTTTTTGATTGTATTTGAAAGATTAAGAACTAAACTTAATTTCCAAAAGGAAAAAAATATATTTGTACACATGAAAAAAAAAAAAAGTTATGAAAATGTTTTCACGGCGAGCTACCCAATTCAGCAAACTTTTGAAGTTGAATAAATTCATCGTAAAAACTCCTTTAAAAGATAAATATTAGTTTTCTGGGTCTAATTTCAAAGATAATTAGTAAAGTCCTAAGATACTGAATTAAATAAAATTTTTAAAAAAACCCTTGTTTGTACAAAACATAAATTAATTAGCCCATAAACCGAGTGATTCTGGCGTTCGCAAAACGCAACAAACAAAATTTTGTAAATACGAAAATTATGAAGACCCAAAATTTCAGGCAGACGAAAAACTGTGAAAATGACGTCATGTAATTAAAAGGGAGGAAGTTCTTTTTTCCCCAGTCGCGCATCCGTACATTCCTTTTTTGAGCGTTTGTATTAATTTTTGCATTTTTTAATTTAATTATTTTTCTATATTCCTATTTTTAAATTAATTTTTTTCTTAATTATTGTTGAATATTATATAAAAAATATGTTACGCCGAAAGTTTCACATTCTTGCAAGCAAGGAAATTATTAAAATCTTGCATATAAAAATTATGTGAAACCTGTAATTTAAAAAAAAAAGTAGAAATATTTTTTGGAATTATAATTTTTTTTTTTGTGAAAATATTAAATAAGCAATGCTTAATTCAATGGTAATATCGGTAGTTCGAGAAATTATTATTTTTTCAAGTTATATAGAATTCATTAATACGGATTTAGGGGCTTTTTTGTAATGTTCCTATAAAAATTATTTTATTTTTATTGTTACAAATTAAGATGCTTTATTTATATATAAAAAAAAAAGCAAAAATAAATTCTTGCGTTTTTTATTTACTACTGAAAACTATAACTTTAGTAAAGGTATTTTTTTTGTTTAAACAAAATTATACATTTCCACTCGGATTTAAATAAAAATAATTAGTTCATTATATTCCGTGATCATCATTTGATAAATACTGAAAATTTTATTAAAATTGGTTAATTACCTGATTTTTGGTGATTTTTTAAGTAAAGGGAGGTGTCAAAATGTTTATACATTTTGAGCATCGGCATTCATTTTGTCCGTACCTACTATATGAAGTGCAGGGGGGGGGTATAGGTAGAAATATGAGAAGTGAAGCGACACTTATCCTAAAAAGAGAGAATCGAACAGTGTTAACGTTATATAAGCTTTAGAAACGCTTATGCATGTTCTTAAGAGATAAAAGAAAAACAATTTAAAATTTTTTTTCATAATATAGCTGAGAAGGTGATCTATAAACTGCAATAATTGTTTGAAATTTGATAAAAAAATGAGTGAGCGGTGAAGCTTTAAAGCAGTTCTAAATGACTAAAACTGCCACTTAACCATATATTCAAACACGGTATTTGTGAATGATAAAACCGTGGATCATATGCCTTTGCTTGAGTTTTGTCTTTGACTATCAGGCGATTCCATCATTTAAAACAGGGATGACAGGTGAATTTATATATATATATATATAATTGGTTTTTTAAAAAAAAAAAATCCAGCAGAGTGCTCAATTTTAAAGAAAATCATAAAATAAGAGCGTATTTATATTTTGTTTACAGAAAGTTTTTAGATGGGACAAGTCATTAGTACCATCAGTTTCAAACCCGATAATTAGGACCGTTTCAGATACCCATATTAAGCTCTCTTCAGCCAATACTCATCATCATCATCATCATCATCAAGAGATGAATATTGGCTGAAGAGAGCTTGATATGGGTATCTGAAATGGTCCTAATTATCAGGTTTGAAACCGACGGTACCAATGACTTGTCTCATCTAAAAACTTTCTGTAAAAAAAATATATATGCACACACATGCCATTACTGTTTTATTTCTATAAACAATACTCTTCAAAACCTTTTACTTAACAAGTATGTCTTCCATTATTTCATAGGTAAACACTAAATCAGCATCTCTTCATTAGCATAAAGCATCTTTTCCAGAAAATCCATAAAAAACTCCATGGATAATGCTTCAGACAAGGCATGAAGCCATTTGATGTAAGGAGCTAAAAAAATACTACTTCAAGGAAAAAAACTAGCTACACGATAAATGTTAGATGGATAGATTCCTACCCAGAAAACAACAATTCTTCCTCCTTTGTCAGAAAAATTGTTCATGGAATGTGAGGATCAAATAAAGGAAGCAAAAGCTATGAGGCTGTTTCACTAGGTGTATCAGAATTTTTGTAGGAATTTTTGACACCCCTAACATGAAACTGCGATTAAAATATAAAAAACTCGTAATTTCTCTTTTAAAAGTGGGTTGTTTATTTTCTTTATGGATTATACTTCCAAAATAAATTATTTAAGTTGTATAAAAAGTAATAGAAATATTATTTTTTTATTTTTTAAGAAACAGTAATGAAATTAATTGAATTTTACGAGTTCAGTAGTTTTCAATTTTTAAACTTTAAAAATCTATCAAAATTTTTCTAATGATTCTATTTTTACGATATTTTCAGGGTCAATGTGAAATGTCATGCTCTTTCCAATAAACCGAATATAATATTTTAGACAAACGTTTTTTTTAATTCACGCCCCCCCCATTTTGAAATGTCTATTAAAAAGTAAATAATTTACTCACGAAAGTTTTATATATCACAAATTGAAGATAAAAGATTAATAAATAATATATTCAAATTTAAAACAAAAAAGAAGTGTTTTTTAGAAATGTACCTGTAAAGTGCTAAGTTTAAAACTTTTTTTTTTTTAAATGAAACCTTGGTCCTTGCTCCTTTAATTGAAAAAAAAAATAGGGTTTGAATTAAATTTTTCGAGTAGTTATAAGCTTGGGAAGACAGGGGGTCGAATTAATTCACCCCCCCCATTTTGAAATGTAAATAATTTATGTGCCAAAGTTTTATATATCACAAATTGAAGATAAAAGATCAATAAATAATATATTCTAATTTAAAACAAAAAAAAAAGAACAGTTTTTTTGGAAATTTACCTGTAAAGTCCAAAGTTTAAAACCTTTTTTTTTTATATATATTTTTTTTAGTGAAACCTTGGTCCTTGCTCCTTTAATTGAAAAAATATTAGGGGTTGAATTACATTTTTCGTGTAGTTGGAAAGACAGGGGATCGAATTATTCAATATTTTTCACACAGTTTCTGACACACCTAACGCATTACATGCTATAAATTCCAAAAGTTACGAAAAAATGATCAAGTAGGAAAAAGTGCTTCTTCGTTATTAGAGTGAAAATCAAAAGTCGAAAAACTGAATTTTCATTAAAAACCAATGGTATTATGGACATACTTTTCACAGACTGATATGCAAATAGGTATGTCGTGCACCCATGCACACGGACGTTACTCAATACGCACCGGTTATTTACCCTTGTCGTGGTTTCCAATTTGTCCAACAGATGGCATCTCTACTTCTCTATCTACCTCCGTTCTCTACTTATGTGTCCTTTTTCATCTGAATCGTCAATGTAGACAGACATACGTTGTGTGTGCCTCGATAGGGTACTTTACTTTTTATATCAATTTTAACTAAAAGCAATGTTATCTACTTAATTGTCATATCATAATTAGTAAAATATTACCGCATTATTACATGTATTTTCATGATATGCAAAACAATTGTCGACCATATTTGTTTTGGACCTGGAATGTAAACACAAGAGATGTAACGCATTGTTGCCAGACTAAAAAATATTTACATAAATGTTACCACTTATCAAGGATTGAAGGCCACTTGAGCATAAGGATTAATGAATGTATGGTAGTCACTGAGACAACAGTGTATTAATAGTTAGTTGTGGAAATGAAGTAGAAATGGATTATTTGGGGGGAGGGGGGCTCAACAAGAACTTGTTTACATTGGACTTGAAGACAACTATATTATAGTCAGCAAAACAGAGTTCCATAGGCGGGCAGTTATAGAAAAGAAGCTTTGTTTATGGAATTTGCATTTAGAGTTAGGCACTGATAGAGAGATGGGGGGAAACTGTTGATGGTTGTTATAGCTAGTCGAGTATTTTTTATGAAAGTTTGGCAAGAGGGGATCATAGATTGAAGCAAAGACGAGCACTTGCCATGAAGATAACAGTAGTGCAGAGACAGGTTCGTAGCATCTTTTTTATGGGAAAATGGTTGCAGAGAAGAAAAAAGGACATCACCTACTATGTTCTGAAACCAGTTTTGAACTTTGTCAAGGCAGGATAGGCTCTCCGAGCAACTCCTGCCTAGATGTGGCGAGAGTACTCTATTTTAGGATGTATCTGACTCTTATCTAGGTTGAGGATTGGGAGTTATCTAACTCAATCCTCTACCTGCATATGAAGCAGTAAAATGATGCAACCAATTTTTTGGTAACCTTGACAAAAGATTTGATGTCAGTCTTCCATTTCAGGTCAGGAGTAAAGGTCAGAACCAGAATTGTGTCAAAACAGGGAGTCTCTTTTAGAGGAGAGCCACTCATATGAATTGGGACACAAGTTGATAAATAGAAAATATTGGCACATGGAAAAAATAAAGATAAAAATTTCAGGAGTTTATCAAAATATAAGATAAAGAAAAAAATATTAAAAAGAAAATTACATTCGCATTTAAAAGTAAACAAAAATTAAACTAACTTCATAAACGAATGCTGTATGTGTGTTCACTGCTCAAACTGTGCCAGTCTAAAGTTGTTGTCCAATTACAACACCATTTGCAGTGTCAACTTGGTTTCAGTCAGTAGCACAACAGAAGAATTTTTCCAAATAAAATCGCATTTCAAAGAATTAAGAAAGATTTTTTCTTTCAAACTTACAATGATGCTTATTTTCCTCTACCGAATAACAGACTTGCCAATGAGAATTTTCAAACCAACCAAACCAAAGACCAAGGACCAATTAAATCCAACTGTCAGATCCTAGAAAATCAAACTAACTGAGACGTCTAAAGGACCAACTGTCACTCGCCTTCCCTGTTAATCTCCTGGAATAGAATCGGATCTTGTGGTAATGGTTAGTCAACATCTGTTTGAAAGGGCTAATTTGCCACTAATCTAAGGACATTAAAAACCTTATGTCTAAGGTGGAGTGGTCATTATTTTTCATAAAAAAAATTAAATGTTCCATAACCACAGCAGATAGCCTCCATTTAAAAAGGCACTTTTCTTTTCAAGAGAAATCAAATTGTGGGTGGC
Organism: Euprymna scolopes; assembly: GCF_053919585.1. NCBI lineage: Eukaryota > Metazoa > Mollusca > Cephalopoda > Sepiida > Sepiolidae > Euprymna > Euprymna scolopes. The sequence continues at coordinate 54,478,675 of NC_136519.1, forward strand.
CAAATAAAAAATCAGAGATATTACTCATATTTTGGCTTCTTTTCTCTTTGGTAAATATTTCCCACCTGCAGCAAGTCTATTATTCATACTAGTTAACAATCTCTACCTATTGGCATAGGGTCCCAATATATAAGCTATATTTACAATGTGAATTATCAGGTTTATTATGCTCGTCTCTCGTCTTAGTAATGTATGTGTTGGTGTTCGTTTGTCAATAGAAACAACAAAGTTTCGTGCCTCAAATCACTCCATTGCCAAATTGCAGTGTCTACTGTAACGACACAACCCATGAGCAAACAGTGGCACTGAAATGAGCTCTATAGAGTGTGAGACTTGGCAATTTATATAGAATTCTGAGCTATGCTGACGTCAGGATACCTCTATCAACCGAGCTGATATAATCCAAAGGAAAGCTGAGCAATAGGTTCGGCACCAGCTTGACTGCAGTAAATGTTGTATCCAACTGCCTTACAGACTCTAGTCTGGATTTAGTTTCTAGGTTTATTGTCTCTTCTCCCAAAGACACCCACAAAGTAATAATATATTACAACACACATCCAACTAAAACTAGTCAGGCAACATTCATGTTTTCAGGTGAATGATTAAAGTTGCTTGAGAAAAAGGCTAGGAACAACTGCTCTATGTTCCTGCTTTTTCCAATTTATCCACTTGTGTTATTTTTACGTATGCCATCATTACTGTGCATAATACAGCATAATCACTGTCAGTACTAAAATGGATGACCGTCTGAATTCCAGGTGCTGTATGTGCTCTCCGCTTATCTCAGCATTGTTTCCAGTGATCCTTACCACTGGACTCAAACAGTGGTTGGTGATTGTACAACCCCTGCCTCACAATTACACACGAAGTTACCCTTGCAAGGGGTATCTATTGTCTTTTGAGACCGAATGGAGGCATTGATATTACTGTGCATCTATAAAAGCACACAAACAAACATTTACATATAAACATTGTTTTAGGATTTTATCACTCTCGTTTTTATTGCTCTCACTCTCTCTTGATTTACGGTAAAAAAAAAATTTCTTTTTTAAAATAACACTGGATAAAAACGAGCTTGTGACAAAATTATTTTATTTACAAATTTTTTATTTAAACAATAATAAATAAAAAATAAATACAAAAAATACCATCAATTTGTGCCACTTTTCATCTGGCAAAACATTATTTAATTTGACTTGAGTGTGTACTCCAACAAGCTTCACCACATGTTTGGGAACAAGATTCCACCACTTATGGTTTTGAGCAGCAGACTAGTCACAAACAGAATACTAGTATCAACCATTATGTTTCAGAATTTTTTAGATGAGGATTGATAATTTGTATTACTCAGACTATTGTTCTCATCTTGGATTTTATTTTCATGCTTCAGGCGATGTAATCTTTGATTTTCCTCAGATTCCTGAGTTTTCTTTTTACAAGGGGATCACCACATTATCAAGGCCTGAAGGCCACTCGAGGATAAGGATTAATGGGTGCATGGTAGTCATTGGGATAATAGCATATTAATCGTTAGTAGTCAGAATTTGGTATAATTAGATTATTTAAGGGGATGGCTCAGTAAAAACTTGTTTACATTGGACTTGATGATTGTTTGTTTTTGTTTTATGGCATATCAACCCTTTTTAGGTTATTTAATGCCGAATCCAGTGATTTTGAAGAAAAGTTTTTTAATAGAATATATATTTTTTTTCAAGTCGGTTTCTATTTAACCCATAGTTGGGACCTTAACAGGTACTACCACTCCGGGTTAGAGTGGACCTGGGAGCAATAGCAAAGGATGGCTCCACACTCCCCAAAGCCCGCAAGCTGGGGCTTCACCATCGGATATAGTTTAAACTCATATCCAGGACCACATTGAACTTGAAGACAACCATATTGTAGTCAGCTGGAAAGGAGGTCAGCAAAATAGAGTTCCACAGGTGGGCAGTTCTAGGAAAGAAACTTAGTTCATGGAATCAACGTTTAGTGATTGCAGCTAGACGAGTGTTTTTTTTTTTGTAAAAGTTTGATAAGGGGGACCAGAGATTGGAGCTCAGATGAGCATTCACCATAAAAATAACAATAGAGCAGAGACAGGCTAGCAATGTCTCTTCTATGGAAAAGTGGTTGCAGAAAAGAGAAAAGGTTTCAATGCCGATTCAAGATGCACCTGAAAAAAGGTTGAGGGTCACATTGTCTAGAATGTTGTGAGAGCAACATCCAAGATATGAACAGTAGTTTGAATAATCCAAAAAATACAGCCTCAATCCTTATCTGGTCAGCCCATCTCTTTAATGGCTGTCCTCTTGATCTCTCTTACTTAATTTAAAATCACTTTGATGTTATTCACCGGTATACATCATTGAACGACAGGCTTCTTTTTTAGTAGAGATGAAGGGGTTAAATAACTAGAGAAAGAGGGAAGGGAGTTAGAAATTTATGAAGTCCAGAAATATGAATAAACCTGTAAACCATAAAAAGGTGTTGCTGTCAATAGTATAATAAACAAATCTTCTAGGATTTCTATTTGAGCACACCAGAATTAACGTTTGAAAATATCAAATTTTAACTTAAATGAGATTCAACAGTGGCAGATAGAAGATTCATATAATCACCTCACATCTTAAATACCGTTGGTGTCCACTGGATAAATGGGATCAAAATCTTTTTGAAATATAAAATAAAACATTCAATATACAGATATTTTTCTAGTTATTCTTTTCCTGTGTATCGGAGGGGTGGGGTGGGGGTGAGGTGAAGTTGAAATACTTTAAACAACTTCATTTTTTTCAGAAACATGAATAAATCTGTGAACTATAAAAAGATGTTGTCTTTTTGATAAGCTTTTGTTCTAGATCAATACACATATTGTCCTAATTCAAGATGGTTGGCTGAGAAGGAGAGAGAAGTACAAAGAGAAAGAGAAAGACAAGAAGGTAGAAGTCAAAGAGAGGTTTTCAAATTAACTCTGGCACTTGATTTGAACATCAAGTTGATGATTTTTTTTCTTTTAAATAGAATTTTCAAAAATCTTTTTCTCCAAGCAAAATTTTGAAAAAATAAATAAATAAATAACCCAGTGCTGTCGGAGATTAATTAAAATATTGATTTCAAGGCTTAATTTTTTGTAGAAAGATTTTGCCATCATTCCACATACAGCACCTGGTATTCCCTAATGGTCACCCATTTAGTACTGGCTAGGCTCAACATTGCTTAACTTTGATGATTTAACAAGAACTAGTTTTTAGACAGAATTATGAACTTAATTGTTCTAATTAGCTGTAATTTGCAATTTACTAACCAAATTACCCTCCCCTTACAAAGTTTCCATTACTGCCACCCTCTCTCATTGTTCTTATTTTATACTTTAGCTATAACTCTTGCTTCTATCTCTCCATTTATTAATAGTCAAAACTAATAAAACTAACTATAAAACATATGATTGAAACAGTCAATCATAAACAATAGGTAATACCACCACAAATATTAATACTATTTAACCCAGATCTGAAGAGAAAAAGGGATATCCAGTGAACAGAAAAACTACTTTAAGATGTTTTTTAATTTTATTAATTTAACTGGCTTGCAATTTCACTTTTTCCTTATTCAAATACTCTAACCTGAGCTAAATAGGTGACTCAACAGGTCACATTTTTTTAGTAGAAATATACACACATTACACCAACTTAAGTAATTGATAATTTAGTTTTTATATTTTCAGTATTGTTTCGAAAAACTTATTTTTATATAGCTCTACAAAAATTGTGTTGAGCATTATTGAATGTTTTTGGATTAAATAATACAATATTAATTTTGTGTATAACTATATATTTCTCTTTCTGAAAAATTTTTTTTTTGTAATGTATATTAACGGCTTTCATATTTAGTATTGTGCTTTGGAATTAAATACATGGCATTTAATTTAGCAATTTTTTAAAGATGAAATTTTCATGATTTTTATTCAAGCACACTAATGTTGTAAAATATCAAACTTAAATGGCATTCAATAGAATTAAGATTCATATAATCAACTCACATCTTAAATACTTTGCATATCTGCTGGGTTAATGTGATAAAAAAAATTTTTTTAAATATAAAATAATTTTTTTGTTATTCTTTTTCAGTGCATAGGTGGAGGTGACATTCAACAAACAAGGTTCATTACTTTTGTTTTTCAGAAATATTGATAAACCTATAAACCATAAAAAGATGTTGCTGTCTTTTTGATAAGCATTTTCTTGCAAGTCATCATGAAAATGGTTCTAATTTAAGATGGCTGCCTATGATAGAGATAGAAACAGACAGGGATACAGAGACGAAGTAGAAGACATAACAAACAGAAAGAGACTAATTTCGAATTTTGTCTTTATTTTTTTCAATTTAACTGGTTTTGTGAACTATTTTCCTGATTCAAGCAATCTAATCCGAGTTCATTGGCTGACTCAAATTGATTCAAAAGTGGAACTTATATGGGATTCAAGATGGCTGACAAAGAGAGAGACTAATTTTGGATTTTGTCCTCTTTAAATTTAATTTTAGGATTTCCTATTTGAGCACACAAAACTAACATTTTAAAATATGAAATTCTAACTCAAATCGGATTAAATACTGCCAGAGAAAAGGTTCATATAATCAACTTGCATTTTAAATGCATTTAGTGAATAAATACGATTTTAATGCAAAATTCAATGTTTTTTGCTGATCATTCTTTTCAAGTCATTTGAAGAGGTAGGGTACTTTAAACAACCACAGTTCACTATTTTCATTTTCTATAAATATGAATAAACCTGTGAACCAGCAAACAGAAAGAAACTAATTTTGGATTTTGTCTTATTTTCTTAAAATTTAACTGGTTTTGAAAACTTCTTTTTCCTGATTCAAACAATCTAACCATTTTGTGATCAAATAGGTTGCACTTTTTTTTCTAGTGTAGTGTAACAGATGTATCTTCTAGGATTTCTATTTGAGCACACAAAGACTAACGTTTTAAAATATAAAATTTTAACACAAATGGGATTCAATAGTGCCAAATAGAAGATTTAAATAATCACCTCACCTTAAATACTGCTTGCGTCTGGCAGATTAATGTGATTAAAATATTTTTTAACTATAAAATAAAACATTCAATATGTAGAAATACATTTTCTCTGGTTATTCTTTTCCTATGTATCAGGGGGTGTGATGAAGTTGAGATACTTTAGATAGTTTATGATTCTTGTTTTCCAGAAATATGAATAAATCTGTGAACTGTAAAAATGTGTTGCTGTCTTTTTAATAATAATAATAATAATCTTTGTTTGAGGACAACAGAGAGAGAGAGAGAGAGAGAGAGAGAGAGAGAGAGAGAGAGAGAGAGAGAGAGAGAGAGAGAGAGAGAGAGAGAGAGAGAGGGTAGGTAGGTAGAGGATATAGCATATAAAAAGAGACTGATTTTGGATTTTGGCTTATTTCTAGTATGGTATAACCAGGGTTTCTATTTGAGCACAGAAAGACTAAATTCTGACCTTAAATGGGATTCAAAATAGGTAGATGGTTCATATAATCAACTCACATTTTAAACAAATTTCGTGTTTGCTGGGTTAATGCGATGAAAATCTTTTTAAAATCTAAAATAAAACATTTAAAAATAGGAACACGTTTTCTATTAATGAAAAAAGGTTTGTAAAAATCAATCATAAATAATCCTGGGAATCATAAGATGTTGCTGTCTTTTCTTTCTTTTTCGTTTGGCTCCAGGTCAACAAATGTGCAGTCCTAATTGAAAATGGCTGGCAAAGAGAGAAAGAGAGAGAGGGAGAGAGGGAAGGAGGGAGAGATGTAACAAACAGGAATAATCTGATGTTAGATTTTATCTTTTTTTAATTTTTTTTTTCAATTTAATGGCTTTGCAAACTCCTTTTCCAAATCTATCCTGAGCTCAATGAATGGCTGACGAAAGGGATGCATTGTTGTCAGCTAAATGGTTTATATTATCAACTCACATCTTAAACAAATCTCTTGTCCAATGAAAATCTTTTTAAAATCTAAAATAAAACATTCAAAAATAGAAACGCATGTTTTCTTTATGTTTAAAAAAAAATTGATTTCTAAAACTTAAGCTGCTTTTGCTTGTTCTTGTGCTTTTAACCATTCTTCATATTCATCTCGATTTAAAGACTGCCGATGCCACATTGTGGAGTAAATAGAGTCAGGGATGCTGAGTAAAGCCTGATGGCTTCCTTGTTCAATAATCTGTCCGTTATCCAAAACCAATATTTCGTCAGCATCAGTAACAGTTGATAATCGATGAGCGATAACAATTGTTGTCCGCCCTGCAGTGATTTGCTTCAAAGCACTCAGAATGTTCTGGAAAAGAAGAAAGAATCATTTTATTTTTTTGTTCCAATAAGAAAAGAATCATGGGAAGAAAAATGGAAACATATAAAAAAAAAAATCACTTTACACAAAAAAAAAAAAAAAAAAATAGCTACACATCTACAAGTAGATATTTCAAACCAAAATTTTGTTTTCATTACATCTAAATCTTTTAACGTAAACACAGATTCTTGCAGAACATAATCATAACACATTTATTTTGCTAACACAATTAACCATGGATTATGATTGTTCATATTTTGTTGGAAATTAGGAATTATCTCCTCTTTTGTGCTACTGGTTCAGAAAAACAATTTTCACAAATGCAAGCTTTAAATAAGTGAAAAATCCTTACGAATGTAGCATGTACCCTTGTGGTAAATGATAAATAATCATAATGAAAGCGATGATTATTCGATCAATCCACCTTAACATTGGACAAAATCCCAATATCTTGGATTAAAAAAAAAAAAAAATGTACAATTTTTTTTTTTTTATGGAAATTACTCCCGAAAAGGCATGAAGCCACTTGATGTAAGAAGCTAAGAAAATAAAATACTTCAAGATCAAAAACTAAATGACATGGAAGTACAACATTGACTGTTCATATAAAATTTATTTAACGAGCTAACACATTGAATCTTCATAATATGATTATTAACAGATAAAAGATAGATTTTTCTTAATCAATAAAAAAAATCTTCAGATTTGAATCATAAAAAACATATGAAAATACAATTTGATATTGAGATAAAAATTTAATTAGTTTTCAATTTGAATTTTTTAGTGAAAGACAACATAAAATTTTATATTAAGCCGACCATATTGGCAAATAGCCCTTTTTTCTTTAAGATGAGACCATTTTCATACGTGTAACGATATGCAATATTGTACATGTTACTAACCAGGTTCAATGTTGCTTAACTGTGGGGATTTAAACTGAATCAGTGTATCAGATAACCTTAAAACATTTTTCTAATCTTCTATATGCAGATGTGTGTAGAACACGAGACTTTGTTGGTTTAGTCACATTGAAAGAATGAATGAGCATGCTTGGGTTAGTAGATGTAAAACCATTGTGGTAGTAGGGTGAGTTGGCAGGGGAAAATATGGGAGGAAGTGTTAAGGATGGGCTTCAGAGCGAGTGAGATAAATAAAGACCTTGTCAGAGGTAGGTTAGTTTGGAAGTCAATTTTAAAAAAACATTAAAAAAACATTCCAGAATATGAAACAAACATTAAAAAAACATTCCAGAATATGAAACAAACATTAAAAAAAAATTCCAGAATATGAAACAAACATTAAAAAAAAATTCCAGAATATGAAATAAACATTAAACTGATGATGATGTGATGATCTCAGGTTGAAATCCCGATTTATAAACAAAAACACAAACACTTTTGGAAATCAATAGTGACATTGCAATTGTATGACAGACTAAGAGACACCTGCCACAAATAGAGATTAGCCAACACCCCCAAGTGGCATGATATAACAAAACATTATGAAGATGCACATGTAACCATTTATGTTCTGACAAAGACTTAGAAGCAAATGACACTGTCCATTTATGTTCTGACAAAGACTTAGAAGCAAATGACACTGTCCATTTATGTTCTGACAAAGACTTAGAAGCAAATGACACTGTCCTTTTATGGATACAAAGACTTAGAAGCAAATGACACTGTCCTTTTATGGATACTAAGACTTAGAAGCAAATGACACTGTCCTTTTATGGATACACAGACTTAGAAGCAAATGACACTGTCCTTTTATGGATACAAAGACTTAGAAGCAAATGACATTGCCCTTTTATGGATACAAAGACTTAGAAGCAATTGACACTGTCCTTTTATGGATACAAAGACTTAGAAGCAAATGACACTGTCCTTTTATGGATACACAGACTTAGAAGCAAATGACACTGTCCTTTTATGGATACAAAGACTTAGAAACAAATGACACTGTCCTTTTATGGATACAAAGACTTAGAAGCAAATGCTACTGTCCTTTTATGGATACAAAGACTTAGAAGCAAATGACACTGTCCTTTTATGGATACAAAGACTTAGAAGCAAATGACACTGTCCTTTTATGGATATGGTCTTGATGCAATAAGATACGATGATGACTTTATTGTTATAACTAACAGTACCTTCTAACCGGTGTTGCTTGGTGGAAGCATGTGCCCTCCCCCTCGAAAAAAATTAAAGTACAGTTGTTGTTGCCACTGCCCTCAGAATAGACACCCCCAACTTCTCATGGTAAGAAAGGCTATTGGAATGCAGTAGACAGTCTGGGTGGAGAGAGGTGGAAAAAAAAAAAAAAAAAAAAAAAAAAACATCCACTTAGCCGTTGAAGCTGTGGTAATGTTGACTGGTTACTTACTGGCCTCTGCGACTAAAAATAGTTTGTCTCTAAGTTTTATTAAGAAGCAGAAATTTGTATAAGAATGACAACATAGAATCATATCCTAAGGAAATGAAACGAAACTTCTTTTGTGTATTTATCATTTATGTTTTTTTATTAATTACTGCAGTACTTGGTTTCAATTATTTCACTTGTCACCGTAACAAAAAATAAATAAAACCAAAATAAAAAATAAAAATAAACCTAAGAAAACACCCCAAAAACAAATGAAGGTCTGTCGTTTCATGTCGACACTAAAAAAATAAAAATAAAAACAACTGAGAAAAATGGAGAAGAAGAAATGAAATGTTATACGTAGTTATTGCAAATGTTTAAATGTTAAATGTTTAAATGTTAAACTTAAAAAAAATCAATCTATTACATGGGGGCGAACATGAACCCCTAGGTTGAGATGCGGCCCCGATATCCACTACTCTACCACACAGCATGGAAATAACGCCATGTTTTTTTCTATTTACACCCAATAACGTGACATGGTAATGAAATGAAGTCAATCTGTGATGATGATTTTATATCTCCCTCTCTCTTTTTTTGCCTGTCTTTCTCTATCTCTTTCTCTCTCATTTTGGTACAGTGTTCGAATGTAAACAAAACAGATATCTCTATCTCTCTTTCCCTCTAAACACATTTAGAGAGAGAGAGGAGAGAGGGATAGAGAGGGAGAGGGAGAAGCCAATACCTCCGTGCTGTTCAGTAATTGCTTTATTTAATGTAATACACTGGCCTACTATATACGTAGGCACCATGTTGGATAACAGTTTGTGTGTTCATTTTAGTTTACAGAATTGTAATCTGGAATAAGGGATCGGTTTGATCTAAGCCAATCAGAATAGCAGAATGTTGTAAGGGAGAATTTATTATTTTTTGAATCGACAGACAGGAATTTAACATTTGGGCTATCAGTTTATGAATCAGTTACGAAAAGTTGTAACCACAATATACATACCATGTGTATAAATCCCTGCAGTGTTTATGGGGATCGGTAGGAGGACTACAGCAATAGGGGGAAAGAAATCAGGACTACTTCCTCTGTAGGTTAATGCGATAGTGCTGGTGTAGCTTCTTGGAAGGAATCTATGATTTTATTTGAACATCTGGATGTGTCAGAAAAGTATTTATGAAGTTACATAAAATAGTGGCTAAAAGGCTAAACATAAGAAATTTGTATGCGGCATCTGTTGTTGTAAACTTACGGTATTTTGGTCCAGAGGGGAAAACTGCAACGTTTTTATTACATATAGAGTTAATAAACATGAAAGTTGGTACTGATCCAGAACCTGACCCAAGGTTGCATCAGCATCATCCAACAGTTTATGGTAAGCTGACACGACAATCAGCAAATGACAAAATTGCATTTCTCAATAGAAAAAAAATATTCTATGTTCCATGAAAAAAAAAAATATATATTTTTGATCAGTTATTTCCATCAATTAATAAAAACATTTTACACTGTTACAACAAAAAAATAAAAATAATTATTTTGGATATTTTTCACAATCGAAAAAGAAACAACTTGATGTTTACATGTTTTCGTCTCAAAAAAAATTTCTTTGAAATGTTTAAGAATTTTTTTTAATATACTTCTCTTGAAATGTTTATTAAGAATTTTTTAATATACTTCTCTTGAAATGTTTATAAAGAATTTTTTAATATACTTCTCTTGAAATGTTTATAAAGAATTTTTTAATATACTTCTCTTGAAATGTTTATTAAGAATTTTTTAATATACTTCTCTTGAAATGTTTATTAAGAATTTTTTAATATGCTGCTCTTGAAATGTTTATTAAGAATTTTTTAATATACTTCTCTTGAAATGTTTATTAAGAATTTTTTAATATACTTCTCTTGAAATGTTTATTAAGAATTTTTTAATATACTTCTCTTGAAATGTTTATTAAGAATTTTTTAATATACTTCTCTTGAAATGTTTATTAAGAATTTTTTAATATACTTCTCTTGAAATGTTTATTAAGAATTTTTTAATATACTTCTCTTGAAATGTTTATTAAGAATTTTTAATATACTTCTCTTGAAATGTTTATTAAGAATTTTTTAATATGCTGCTCTTGAAATGTTTATTAAGAATTTTTTAATATACTTCTCTTGAAATGTTTATTAAGAATTTTTAATATACTTCTCTTGAAATGTTTATTAAGAATTTTTTAATATACTTCTCTTGAAATGTTTATTAAGAATTTTTTAATATACTTCTCTTGAAATGTTTATTAAGAATTTTTTAATATACTTCTCTTGAAATGTTTATTAAGAATTTTTTAATATACTTCTCTTGAAATGTTTATTAAGAATTTTTTAATATACTTCTCTTGAAATGTTTATTAAGAATTTTTTAATATACTTCTCTTGAAATGTTTATTAAGAATTTTTTAATATACTTCTCTTGAAATGTTTATTAAGAATTTTTAATATACTTCTCTTGAAATGTTTATTAAGAATTTTTTAATATGCTGCTCTTGAAATGTTTATTAAGAATTTTTTAATATGCTGCTCTTGAAATGTTTATAAAGAATTTTTTAATATACTTCTCTTGAAATGTTTATTAAGAATTTTTTAATATACTTCTCTTGAAATGTTTATAAAGAATTTTTTAATATACTTCTCTTGAAATGTTTATTAAGAATTTTTTAATATACTTCTCTTGAAATGTTTATAAAGAATTTTTTAATATACTTCTCTTGAAATGTTTATTAAGAATTTTTTAATATACTTCTCTTGAAATGTTTATTAAGAATTTTTTAATATACTTCTCTTTAAATGTTTATTAAGAATTTTTTAATATGCTGCTCTTGAAATGTTTATAAAGAATTTTTTAATATACTTCTCTTGAAATGTTTATTAAGAATTTTTTAATATACTTCTCTTGAAAAACAAGAAAAACTACTTTCATATAATTTAACTAATAATAAGTCTTATTTTATTGTGTTAATGTTTTGTTTTCAGTATTTTGAATTTATTGTCTTGCAGTGTTTTTCCTTCTGGCAACTTTTTCGGCTGCTTACTGTAACATGCTGGAAGATGCAGACAAAGCCTTGGGTCAGGTTCAGGTTCAGTACCTAAACATTCTTCTAAATACTCATCACATATTGTCTGCAATTTATTCATACAAATAGTAATTATTTAATATTTTATTATTTTTCAATTATTTATATTTTACTCATAAAAAGCAATTGTAATAATTTCGGACAAAACTGATTCTAATAACTTGCAAGATAACATTAACAACTAGCCGAACCTGTCCACGCATTGCTGTGGCTCAGTTTGTGTAAAGACCCCCCCCCCAATAAAAAAAATGACAAAATTCATTTTTTTGTTTAAGAAGGAATTAGTTTGGCAAACTGTTTTCTTTTTTTCATTATAGAAAAATATCCATAAGTTAATTTATACAGAAAATAGTTTATCTATTTATTTATTTGTGGACTGTTATACACATCTTCTATAGTTGTTGTTTCATGACAATCTGTGAATACATAAGCAAAAGCAGAATGAAAAGTAGGAAAGTAGATTGATTAATTTTGTTTTCTTTTGTGATAGCAATTTATCGTAGCAAGCCACATGAAAAAATGAACACAGAAACACGCAAGAGAAATAATAATTAGAGAGAGTAAGAAGGAAAAAATATATATAGAGAGAGAAAGAGAGGAAAAAGAAACTGTTGTAGATAGAGTTGACGCTGTAAAATGTTTAGTTTTTAGGGTTTTTTCGGTATAAGAAGAAATGTACAAAACAAGCGAGCGAGTGAGAGAGAATATAAAAACTGGTGTAGATATTGTTGATGCTGTAAAATTTAAGAAAATGAACACAGTAATTTACTCAGAGGGCAAAAGTGGGCATCATTGCAACACCATATTTGAATGGTACATTAGTATTCATTTAGCATGCAAATACCTTTAATCCGGAATATAAGAATAGTCAGAGCTCAGCCAATCAGAATGAGTGGAATTAGTTTAGGAGACTTTATTATTTTTAAATCGGAAAAGAGAAAGATTATGTTATGTCTATGAGCTTATGATCCAGTCATGAAGGGTGCAAGCACAATATATGTATAATGTGTATATTTCCTTTTGGTGTTGGGGGAGCGCGGTAGGAGGACCTGATATATAAAGGGAAAAATAGGAACTACTTTCTCTAAAGATGGTTGTGATTGTGATGGTGTTCCTCCTAGGATGAAATGTAGGATTTTATCATAACGACTAAATGTGTCTAAAATGTTGTTCTAAAGTTACAATAACATATATAGCTATGCGGACATATTTATAAATATGTATTTTATGTGTGCATATATATATATATATATATATATATATACTAGCAAAAGTACCCGTGATTGACTGGGTTCACAAACAGACTACAGAAAATGGACTCTGATTTATGAAAGTATAATAGGTTATGAAAAGGAAGGGTTGTAAAGAGATAGCTTCGAATTTGGGGGTATCAAAACCAAAGCAAAATATGATGAAAGTAAAAATAAATAGATAATCCCATAATTTATTATACCATACCTGTTAACACTGAAACACTTCTCACAATGTTCTGTGGATCTATATTAAAAAACCTTTTTAAACTTTGTGACATATTTCCATTCTATGGAGGTCAGGTGCAAATGAACACCCCATAATTTTATTATACCATACTTCTTCAAACTGAAACATAATTATCAAAGTATACTTACGCAGATAGATATGAAAAGTCTTTATTAAAGTTTGTGCCTATTTCCATTCTATGGAGGCCAGGCGTGAACGCAGACCCCACAATTTTATTATACCATCCCTATTTAAGTTAAAACATACTTATCAAAGTATTATTATGTACATCTATATCAAAAACACTTGTAAACTTATTTTTTTTCATTTTTAAATTTTTTATTTCCATACTTTGTGGACCAGGCACGAACGCAGACCCCACAATTTTAATGAACCACCGTTCTGCCAGATCAAACATACCCATTCCTGTGTCTCAATACATCTTCTATCATTACATATGATCAGTTTTCTATAATAGTCAACCATATAGGAGCCTATTCGTGACCAGACACAGACACAGACACAGACACACACACACACATACAGACATTCAGCTTTATATTATAGATATATGTTTTTATTTTTTTATTACCATTTTATCTGTTTAGTTACATATGTTTCGGATGTTGGACCATGTTTATGATCCAGCAGCCTCGTCAGACCTTACAGAAATGATTATTATTTGAAGAATGGTTTTAGAGGAAATACAAGAAAAAAAAAGAGGTGGGGTAAGAGATAATAAGCAGGAGGGAGACGGGTATCGACAATAGTTAAGTTTTGAAGGTTAAAATACATTAGATTGTAGTGTGTGTGGGGGGTAGCAGATTCAGGTAGGCATAGATGGAGATATATGGATATAGGCAGGGGGAGAAGGAGGTAAAAAGATGGGGGGGGATAATAGGGAGGAGGGGGGAATTTCAATTTTAGGCTTTAAGATTTGGTTGCTTTTGGTTGTTTATGTCGGCACTGGTGTATATGAAATAGAGAGAGAGAGAGGGAGAGAAAGGACTTGTGTGCGTGTCATATGTGCTTGACAAGTAAGGGATTTCATGTTGAATGTTCGTAGTACCCACGATTCGTTCATTTGAGTTGACAGTGAGTTGTTTTTAGGTAGTCAAGAGTTAATACATATGCCAACACATGCACATATATGCATACATACACACACATACATATCTACACATCCACACAGATACATATGCACATACACACATACAATGCACATGCAAACATACATGCATCTAAATGCAGACATACACACATACTCATATATATATATATATATATATATACACACACACACACACACACATATATACAGATACGTGGAGACATAGATCTCCGGTAAGATACCGAAGTACATATACAAACATACATACACACGCATGTACCCATATATACGAATACATAATTATATAAATATACATATTCATAATAATATATATATATATATATATATATATATTGTCTTTCTCTCTCTTCAAAGCATAAACAAGTATACCAGCATTTTATACATTTCTTGATGTTCCTTCATCACCACCACCCCAATCTGACAAACACATAATATAATTAAATAGGAATTCTTGGATTATAATAAAACAAGTACAATAGGATCTAAAATCACATGACTAGATAATAGCTTGCTGCCTTTCTGTGGGTGGGGAGGGAGACTAATTCTTCTCCTTCCTCAACTCTCCCTCTCTCTTACACAAATACAAGTTTTACAAAACAAATCCTAACCCTACCCTGCCTACTTTCCAGTGTCTGTACTCCACCTGCTGAGAGGGTGAGAGAGCAAAGGATAGAAAGCAGGTGATAGAGAGAGAGAGAACGAGCCAGTAAGAGAGAGAAAGGCAAGCTAGAAAGAGAGAGAGAGAACAAGAGAGAAAGGGAGAGAGCGCGAAAGAGAGAGAATGCAACAAGCTAGCAAAAGAAAGAGAGATAGTGAGAGAGAGAGAGAACAAGAAAGAGAGAGCAAGAGGGATAATTACATCTTCATCCTTTCCAATTTGCCATCCTTGCTCTTACCACCATCACATGATATGTTAATCATCACAAATTCGCAACAGCAATTAAAATCAGTATAACAAGTTCATAGTTAAGAGCAACAATATTTTCTCCACTTTCTCAACATTTTTTTTTATCAAAAGATTGGGCATCTGAAAAAAGCTCAACATCAAAACTGCACAATTTTTCTAAACTTTTGAACAAACTTGAGAGCAGACAACATCATGTCAAAACCAAAACCAACTCCACCATCCCCAACACCTAGGAAGAAATGTTTCGACTGTACTCCGGCACCCAAAGTATTTTCATTATGTGACCTATGCTCATGCTGGTGGAACTGTATGATGTAAGTAAACTATGAAAACTATCGTTTTGTCACCGTTATCATGGGGAGCAGGAGGAGGCGGATTGATGAAGATTATAGATTTAAACAAATATCTTTATATTCACACAATTCTTTCAAAACACGTTTTGTCTTGGTAATAAATTCAAAATGTTTTTAAAAGGCTTCCTTATGTAATTTTTAATATAAGGATCCAACTAGGAATTTTGTTTCCACTGATTTGCTTTGAAAAAAAAAACAAAACAAAAAAAAAAACCCAAAACGTTGGGGAATAAGGTTCTGGTTTAATTTAATGGGAGATAATAATTCATTGAGGAAAAAGCCTTTCTAAAACATCTGGAATTTATTATAAAAAAAAACTGTTTTGAAAATGAACAGCAACAATATGTATGATGAAAATGTTTTCTTAAAACAAATTCAAAATTTACCTATTATAATTTAAGCTATAGTAATATATACACTATCGAGTTATTAACCCAACATTTGTGGGAATTTAAAAGAATTTAAAACAAATATTAATTTAGTATCTTTGTGGATTTTGCCAAAAGAATTATATATAATTAAAAATATGCAAAATAATTAAATATACAAAAGAATTATACCACATCAGGTGCCATTCAGAGAATTCTTTATCTTCTAAACATACTTCAAAATTAACTTTAAAATCTAGTGGGAGTATGTCTGTTTTGTTCTTTACAGCTCTTTTCTCACAGAAGAGATGATGCTAACCTCTCTCTACCCTACCTTTATTTCCATAGAAGGGGCTCAACTACACTTCAATCTTTGGTTCTTCCTTGTAAAATATTCACAGTAAGAACTCGTTTTCCTACCACAATAAAAGAAAAAGAAAACTTTCCTTTTTTCTTTCTTTCTTCTTGTGCCTAACATCAGTTCATATTGTTATAAAGGTCACATTTCTTCAATTATAACTGAAACCGTTTAATAAAAATTATTTTAAAATAATTTTCTTTTATTGGAGAGACATACAATAGTTAGGTCCTATTCAAGAATGCATGTACAAATGTATATGTAGTTTAACAAAAAAATATAAAAGAAATAAATTAGCATGTGTTCTTTGTTTCATTATTGTAAGCTGGGGATACTCTAGCCAACCGGGGTGAATTTGAGCCAGAAAGAGAAAAATAAAAACAATAATGTGTAAATAACTCTGCAGTAAATATTTGCTGCTGCACCACAATATATGATTTCTGCATTTGAAATGCAGAAATCATATATGATTTGCGCATAATTTAAAAAAAGATTTTTAGTGGCTCAAAGTTACCCCAGCTTATGGTATTACAAAAATTTAAATTAATGGTTCAATTGTATTTGAATGTAATGCAAACAAATCCAATGTACATAAAATACAATAATTCAAAATGGACATTATCAACTATTCAAACACTTTTCAAGTTTGTCCTGAAGCTTGACAACTCTCGTTGTTTTTGGTATGTCAGGCTGACATTTCTGTGCAGTTCCAAGTTTTATCAGAGATAACAAGTGATTATCAGTCGACTTAGTTCTCTGAAAAGTTTTCACATGAATTATTATAAATCCCCAGAGTTTCCATAATGTAACTTTTTTGATAATTAAAATAGCGATGATTTGAAAGACATTGTGTTCTTGACATTCTTAAGTTTCGATTGGTGGATTTATTTATCCATTTATCTAGTGTTTCCTTTTCAGATTAAATATGTTTTTAACTCATTTCAAAGTGTTTTTTAACATATTTTATTAATTGTTTGCTCATATTATAAGCTCTATTTCCTATTTGGTTTTATCGAGCTTTTTTATCTGGCTGAGATAATTTTATAAATATTAATTCTTTAATATTTATAATTTACTTTAATTTTACCATCTTGGATCATTTTGGTAAATTCAATTGTAATTTTCATTTTATATATATATATATATATATGAGAGAGAGAGGGAGAGAGAAGAAATTAAAACTATAAATTAAAATTTACAATTAAATTTATTATTCGACAGAATACTCTTGCAAACAATGTTCAAAGTCCTTATTCTGCTGAGTTTAAAAGAATGCTGTTCTTGTTATTCTTCTCATCAGAGGACAGAAAAAATTAGCAAATTATAATTGTAGCTAAGTTAGAATTGAGGCAGTAGACGAAACTACAATTTATGGTAGTCATAAATTGCAAAATGTTCATGTCCGTTAAGAAATGTGTCAAGAAATGTGAAAAACAATCTAGGAAATGTAGAAAAGAACAAAAACAAACCGGGAATAACATTCCTTTTTATTTGAAGACTCTTTCAATGATAATCCGAAAAGCAAAAAGGAATTTTTTAAAAGGAATCCAACAGTCAGTATTTAAAATCCAATGGTAATATAATCCGGTAGGAAAAAATTGATAAAATTTGTTCATTCAATCAGTATAATCCAAAGATAGCAAGGTTGATCTTCAGTTGAATAGAAGAGACAAAAATAGAGATAGAAAAACCAACAGGTCAGCTTCCATCGTTGGTTAAGAAATCTATTTTTATTTCTCATATATATAGATATATATATATATATATATATACTAGCGGGGGGGGGGGTACCCGGCATTGCCCGAGTGTTTGGAAGCGTGTGTGGTTGTTAATGAAAACCTGTGAAATAAGCGAAGTAAAAAAAGAAAACCGAAAAACGAACGTTAAAACTTATCTGAAAAATAAAGCGGGGGGTACTCGGGCGGTGGGTAATCAAAACATCGAAAAAAAAAACACAAAAAAACTAACGTAAGGCAAAGGAACGATGTTAAATGTAAAAATCAAAAAAAGAAAAACAAAAAAGAAAACAGAAAAACGAACGTTAAAACTAAAAACCAAAAAAAAAAAAAAAAACATGTGAAAAATGGCTTAAATAAGCCTGTTTCGATATTAAAATTTAAAAAATCGGTGGGTACCCGGATGTTTTTGGGTGTGTGTGGTTGGTCGGATGTGGGGGTGTTAATGAAAACCTAAGAATAAGAGAAGTAAAATGAAAAACAGAAAAACAAGTGTTACGTGAAAAATGGCTTAAATAACCCTGCTTCAATATTTAAATTTAAAAAATCGAAAAAAAAAAAAAGGAAAAAAGACAACTCACACCACGATTCGAACCCAAAACGTTTAGATAATGACCCAACGCTCTAACCAACTGAGCTAACACGACGTACATGAAATTTAGTCAGTTCTTCAACTATTTAAACTAAATCAGGTCATGACGTCATCTGACGCATGCGTAGAACCGATCTCGTCATGAGAGGACGGTTTTTGTTGACCCCCCCCCCCCTGTAGAAAATTGTTGATTTCAGGGTGAAAAAAATTAACGTTTTTGGCCAATTTTTCGATATTTTTCGGGTGAAGGATGGAGCTTCAATATGAGATCGAGTTTGTGAATTTTTGTTCCGTCTGTCGAAAGTTTTTAGTGGACACACAAACACACATACATACGTTTTCGCTTTTATATACATAGATATATATAAGAAATATATTTTTATTTCTTTATATTCATATATATATATATATATATATATAAACATTGTAAGGATCAATCAACGTTTTATCCCCAATATCAATTAAATCAATATTATATCCTGCTTAAACTCTTTACAACACTTATATAATTTTATTTATAAAAGTTCTATGCACATATTGAACACTTTTGAAAAAAATATTGTCTTTAGTTCATGTTAATTATATATATCTGAACTTATTTATCTATATACATACACACACAAAGAAGAATACCCACCCCTGGACGGTTAAGTTAATTCCTCAAACAGTTTTTCACCATTTTATATTCCTTTATGAATCATACTAAACTTGGGTACAACCTTCCATTCACGAATTCAAATATTTCAGATTGGCATAGAATTTGATCCATAATCAATTGGTCTCAATTAAGATTCCATGAATTTCAATTTCTTCTTTTGATCTCTGAAGTCTTATATTCCAGACATTTTTTTTTTGATCAAAGTTGGAATAATTTTTGTAAGTGTACATAAAATTTATGCAAAACTATTTGGGGAATTGATTTTACCTGTCCTGGGACGAGTATCCGACTAGTAGTCATATAAATTAATTGTATTGTTGGCATCTATTGTTGAACGTGTTGGAGCAGCTGACTGATGGTGTGAATTATCAGGTGTTTTCTTTAATCACAACTCAGCATCTGCTCAACCCGAGGCAAAAAGATTGAATAAATAATTCTCACTTTTTGGATAAAAACAAAAACAAAAAAGCAAAAAACAAAAACAAAACGCAAACATCAGCAGGTATTAAGTTAATCCTCAAACAATTCATAGCAACAACATTGCAATAATTTTTTTAAAGAAAGTAAACCAAAAGTTCAACAGATCAGGTACTTAACTCCTGATCACATTTGGATGTGATCAGGCCATAAAGGTTTCAAATCTTGGTGTGGATACATTTGCTGCATCTAGCAACACTGAAGAGTCATAAACGATAAAACAACTGTACAAGATCATGTACATCTTAAGACGGAGTACTGTTGACACATCTGGGGAGGTGCCACCCAAAGCACTCTCTTCTGTATTGTCAAAATCGGCTTCGAAATCTTGAAGATGTCCTCTTCTCATCCCTAGAGCCTCTTTCTCAGAAGAGATGCTGTTAGTCTCTTTCTACTCCCTCATTATTTTCATATAGGTACTTGACTGATCGCCAGCCTCTGGTTCCTGTAAAACATTCACAGCATAAACTTGTCTAACTACAACTATTGTAAAAAATTTTCCTTTCTTCTTCTTTGTACCTGGAGCTAAGCAGAATTTCCATGAGCAGAGTTTCTTTCCAAGAAATGTCTGTCTATAGAATGCAATACCTCAGAGCTGCTTCCTAGTTAACTACAGAATGGTTGTTTTCAAGTCTAATGCTACAGTTAATTAGAACAATTAAAACAAGAATTATTTTTCAAACATAACTCAATCTCAGAACTAAGTAATATTTTAGCTTATATATTGTGTTATTAAACTATATAAAATAAAAAAGCCTTAGAGAAACGAACATCTAATATAATAATAAAGTGTCTCACTTTTTATTTAAACAAACATATCTTGCTGGACTTAAATATTTTTTTTACTGAAGTCAAAGATATGTTTCACTATCTTTGGTTAACCCAGATTGTGCATTGACATGAGCATTCTTATGGCAGTTTTTTGAGCCTTACTACTTCCATGTTGGTTCATGAAAATTTGGAAGCAGGTATCACCATCACTAGAAGATTGCTGTACGAGGCAAACAGGCTCCCTCCAACCAATTGTTTTTTTTTTTTTTTCAATAGAGCCCTCTTTTCCTATCTTTATCTACCTCTGTAATAATCCAGCATATCAGAAAGAGGCAAAGAATTGCTATACCTTGGCCAAGGGTGACCTGGAACTGTGGAAGGCAGGGGTGTTCACCTCTTTGAGGTATCATATTTATATACTCACATACTTTAATACGTACAACTTCTAGTATTCCCAAATGGTCACTCATCTGGTACTGGCTAGGCTCAATATCGCTTAACTTTAGTGATCTAATGAGAACCAGTCTGTCAACATGAAGCCAAAATGTCGAGTGTGACCAGGCAAGGATTCATGATAAAATGATACAAATTCGCTTTAGTTGAAGCATATTTGTTACTCAAGATCAGACACAAGCATGATATCTTCATTAACATATGGTATAAACACGATAATTCATGAACACATACTTAGAAGTATGCACTCCTGAATTTTTTGTGGTTTTTGTTTTTTTTCTCTTATTTGCTCCAAACAAACATATCACCACTTGAATGTAAGGTGCTACAATTTGGGATAATATCTACAATGTAGAAAGTTGAACAAATTACATTTAAATTTCTGCAGATCAGTACAATTAGAGAAGCAAGAAACCGGGAGGGAATTCCAAAGTCTAGTCATGGGAAGAAACTATTAGAGTAGAAGGTTTTCCAACATTTAGGGATCTTTACAGTGAATGAGTGTTACTTGTTGCATTAGTTGAGGTATTTATGCTGAGGGGGGGGGCACAAGTGTTATGAGTTTGTAAAAGCACATCCCATTAAAATACTTAGAAAACAGGTACAAGGATGTAACCTTGGAGTTGGTTAATAGTGTGAGACCTTTTAGATTTGAGACTGTTTTTTGGACCTTGTCTAAGAGGAAGAGACTTGTGGTAGATGCACCAAACTAGATGTTGCAACAATACTCCATGCGTGGGCAAATAGTGGCTTTGTAGAGATACAGGATATAGTCATGTGTGAGTAGTTTTCTTGCACGGTTACAGGGAAGTGTTAAACCCTTTATGATGCCGTTAATGCATCTTAGCAGTACAGACGAGTGCATTAAAATTGCTTAGTTCATGGAAGTCCATCACTGGCCATATATTTTCCTTATTCCACTTCAACACGAACATCAGACGAATTATAGTCTTTCAGAGATCATAACTTTTCGTCCAGATATGGCATAAGCCATCCAGGCACGGAATTCCTGCTTATATTCTGATCGATTTTTTGTCTGTGGAAATCGTGAAACATGCACAAGATGCACTTCAACTCATCATGACATTTCCAGTCTCCCAGGATCAGCTTCAATTAACACTAAACACTGTATTCCATCAACAGTTATTTTCAAGAGCGTCATATTCACAATCTCAAAGGGAAGAAGACTGACACATTTCCACAAGCATTCTATAGCTCTTGTTACATTGAATGTATCACACTTTTGATAATTTCTTGCTATATGACCTTTACCATTGTATTTGTAGCAGGTTAAAGCGATGCTGGAGATTCTCTTGGTTGTGCTATAGTCTTTGGTTTCTAGTTGTTCTCAACATCCTTGCTCTCAAACCAGATTCTCTATGATTTTGCTCTCAATTCTTGGTATCTGTTGGAGTGCAATGGAGATAGCATCAGACTAGTTTGTGAGCCTTTCCAGCCCAATGTTCAAAGAATCCAGCAAACCTGACCTTGTCCACGTAAATGTCAACCTGCTCACCTGCCCAGGGTCAGCTTCCTATGTGCCATGAATGCATCATTCGTGAACACCTTTTTTAACTAGGCCCCTATCTGCTCTCCATCCACTTGGTCATTGTTGTTCACCTCCAAATAGAAGACCAATGCATCTTCCTTCAAGGTACAATAAGAGTAGGCTCACCAGATCATCCACTTTCTGAAGTCTTACCACCAGCCTCACTTTTCAGCCATGCTACCACGTCTCCTTCACCAGTAAATGGATTTCATATCACTGCTTAAGTGGACCTTTGCGATTGTAAATCGAAATATCATGTAATAAAACTTGCGCACAAAAATATCCACATGTTACATCAAGTCTTTACACATTTTTCTTTTTTAATTTCAGCTTTAGCGAAGGTACACTAGATCCATATTCCTATGCGACAAATCTCCCAGACCTTTTCCAGAAGGCTGGAAAATCTGAAGGCATAACCACTCAACCATCACGTACTTCTTCCCATTCCACTGCACTGGTGCCAGTTTACGGCAAAAACTGGCAATTTAGTAAAGAGAAAATCAATTCAAAGCGGACCGTTTCTCCCTCTGTTGAAGTAGTTTTGGATGAGCACGAGAGGAAACGTTTAATAGTGATGAAAGAAGAACAGCATCAGATGAAGATGGAGATACTCCAGATTGAAAAAGTGGCTGCTCAGCTTAGACTCAAGAACAGCAGAGAGTGAACAGCCGAGATATGATGGATGAAATGTAAAAATAATGAAAAGATAATCGCTATGCATTTATATCAAAATAAATTTTCAGTAGAAAAAAAAATGTGTTTTTCTTTTATCAATTATGTTATCAGGTATTTTATTTACTTCCTAGCCAGGAGGTTAGACACAAGGTCAAGTGTGAGTTTAATAAAAGCGTCTCTGTAGTACAAACTTGACTAATTTGGCACACCCACGTTTTATTTTTTTAAGTCCATATCATTAATCACTTAGCCGTCAGCGATAGTCATGATCTTCTCACGATGACATTCGTTTTAGCTTAAGATGGTAAATTCTTTATATTTCAGTTCTGAATTTTTTAGATGAGGTATGAATGTTTGTACCATTAAGATTAATCAGAAAATTGTTCTCATCTTGAGTGTTATTATCTGCACAACGTTTCAGTTGATGTAACCTCTGACCTTTGTTAGGTGTAATACTCGCCACATTTTGGCATTTGAAGATTTCAAAATTTTGGATCTAGTTGAAAGTTAGTTTACATGAATTATTAAGATAATTTAATTATCAGGGAACCCTTGGGGTATAATTTTTAACTTGAATTAAAGACTTAAACTTGAAAAAAAATTTCCTGTAAATTGAGGTAAGGAAAGTCATTTCCCTTTGATATGACAAGCTGCCACCTTATAAAAATAATGCTGAGAACGGTAATTTTCCACATGAGGTGAGGGTAAGCATCAGATTAATATAATGGAAAATTCACAAGAAGTTAACAGATGAAAGTTACGATTACATCACAGGAAATTACATCATGAGGAAAACTATGTGGCAAAGAAGCTAGATTAAGTTTGGAGTAAACATGTTTTTCTTGTTTTTTTTAGATCAACCATGTGTGGCAGAAAACTAAAATCAATCTGGCTGTAAATTGCTGGGTAAAATAAAATAAACCCTAGAAGCAAATAATGGTGTTATTTGTTTTTTTTTAAAAATTCCTCCCATTAATACCAGAAAGCAGAGAAAAAAAA
Organism: Euprymna scolopes; assembly: GCF_053919585.1. Taxonomy (NCBI): domain Eukaryota; kingdom Metazoa; phylum Mollusca; class Cephalopoda; order Sepiida; family Sepiolidae; genus Euprymna; species Euprymna scolopes. Next base: position 54,503,025 of record NC_136519.1, read on the forward strand.
GCTGAGAGACAAAATATCCACAGAGCAATTTTTGACATGTTAACAGAACAGGATTTTGGACAAAACATGTCTGTGAGAGAGAGAGGTTGAGATAAAAAAGAAATAATGAGACTAATTAAATGACAGATACGTTTTTGTACCTTATCAAGAACCCTCAAATGGGACAGAGAGAGATTCATCAACCTAAATATGCAATTGTACACTATCCATGGTTTCATAGTAGATTCAGAGAGATAGAGAATAGACCCGTGTGTGAGAAAGTGTTTAAAGCGATAGAGAGAACCTATTTTATGAGAAGCAAAAAGAGAAATGGATGTAATAAATTTCAAGAAACATTTGACAAGAAATAGCATGCTGAAACTAGTGTCCACTGTGTGCGTGATTTACAGATCAGTGACCAACTAGTCCCGGATTAACAGACCATACTGCGACCTGTCACTTTCAATCGACAGAAAAAGCAGAAAGAAGAGCACTGATCTAGGAGAGAAATAAGTGTTGTATTTCCAGTTCTGACCAAACTTCATGTTTTGATATTCAAATCTTGATATTCATAACCATTACAACATTATGCCAATCTCCGGAAAAAAAAAAAAGGGGAAAATTGTCTACACTTGTCATAACCTGTCATCAAATTTTATTCATTTCATTCATCATTCTCAATCATCTCATAATATTCTTCATCATTCAATAATTTATTCATTTTATTAATCCTTATCATAGTTTTTATACCTGATAAGTGGTGACTCATTAGTTTAAAAAAGGAAAATTATTCACTTCTTTGCTCCATCAGTCACCATAGAATCCAACTTTTGTTGGTAATATAACAATGGGAAATTCCAATCACTTCAGTTCGACAAGGACATACAACCAGTATACACATACAAAGTACATTTTTTAGTCACTGTTAGTTTTTTAATCATTATTTAAAATTTAATATATTTCAAACTTTCTTCTGTTAAACAAATTCATTACATTATTTCATGTCAGTTCTATTATCAATGTTTGCGGCCTAATTTCTAACTACAGATAGCATTTTCTTGATGTATTTTTAACTTAATGATATCATTTATCCCTAATAATGTTATGCAAGGATAGTTACAAACTCAAACGTTTTGTTCAATGAAAATGATGTTTGTGATTAACACTACTGATGCGAACTGAATTTTCCAGTGAAGCCATAACTAGAGTTAACTTTAAACAAAATAAAACAACCTCAAAATAAAGATGGACTACCATCAACAAGTGCGATGTTAACAAAACAAATCGATAGTGCACTACACACTTAGTCATCTGTAAACTAGTTTGACAGCATCAAAATTTATTTATTTGCAAACTGCTATCTTCATCTTCATAGTTGTAATGGACCCAACAATGGATGACCAGTTAAGAATGAAAACTTGGATATATATATCAAACCCAAAAATCCAACCTTGATCTCTCTTCAGGCCCCTTTTTTTGGCACAGTAAATATGGGCATTGAATCTTTATCGTTCCAGGTGAGCATTATCTGAAGGTAGCGGTTTCATTATATTGTCTGAAGATAGTGGTTTCAATCCTACCCAAAGCAGGCCAGAGATTTAGTTGGCCAAAAACGTGGTGAGACAACAATAACTATGGAAGGCAGTAATTACTGAAGATACAATTATGAGACTCAGCATTCCTATCCTGCTCACCTCCCCAAGGAGTAGGTAATGCTTGGAAGAATTGTCTCATGACAATACATACTGCACTACCATCACCTAAAAAAGGAGGTAGGCATGCCTGAGAGGATGGTATCATGGCAACAGAACAGGCACTACACCTCCCTTTCTGAACAGAGCATCGAAAGATAATACACGGAAATAGTAAACTAAATTCTCCAGCATAATTAGGGTCAAATTTAAGCAAAATAAAAAGAGACTACCGCCATCGGGTACAGTGTAAACAACTTGATGGTGGGCTACACATTCAGTCACCTGTTGGCAGCTCAGCAAACAAGTCTAATAGCAGATTACATGTGTGCTATACTTTAACCAGAATAAAAGAAAAAAAAATGATGTAATTAATTTTTTGATAGTATACCACAACTTCCCTCCAAAGGAGTAGGTAATCCCTAGGAGGATAATATCATGACTACAGAACATATACTGCACTATCTACCTCCCCAAGGAGTAGGTCACAGCTGGGAGAATTGCCTCACAACAACACATACTGCACTATCACTCTTTAAAAAAGGGGAGGTAATGGCTGGGAAATTGTTATGACAACAGAACATACATTACACACCCCTTCCTGAACTGAACATTGAAAGATAGTACAATAGTGCAATTAATACAAACAATTTAAGCTTCATATACCAAATTTCCATTAGTAATAGAAGTTCAATAGTGCAATTAATAAAATAATATTAAATACTAATAGTATAACTGTGATGACATTGCTGAGAAACTGAGAGATAAGTGGTCACAATAAACATGCACGCACCGCAAAAAACAACATGGGCAACTTGGAATCATGTGATTACAAGATGAGGGTGATTATACAAAATAGGTGTTGTTAGGAGTCCAAAATGGCTAAATAAAAAGGAGACAGATTTTTTGCTTGACAGAAAAAGAAAAAAAGAGTGAGTGTCTTGTGCTGTCGGTGAAGAGAAGAAACAAAAACTACTGCTACTGCTAAGTGTGATCGTCTTGTGCTGTTGGTGAAGATATGAAACAAAAATTGCTGCTAATGCTACAAGTGACCATTTAGTTCTGTCAGCGAAAAACAAATACTGGTATTGCTATGATTGGTTAGTGCTGTTGGTGAAGAGAACAAAAAAACAAAACTGCTGCTGATATTACAAGTGAGCTTAGTCATTTTTCTTAGTGAAAGGAATTACTTGACCAAACATGTATAGGTCTCTGGTTTATTCTTGGATTTTCTAGCACAATAACCAACCACACCTTTCAACTACATTAGAACAGATGTTCATATTTTTCACTAACTGATACTTCAGGTGTATAAATATTGCATTTAAAATTTATGCATACATGCTAGTATCTACATCTATTTGGACTTTTAAATACCATCTCTTTATTAACACTAAGAGAAATGGGATATCTTGCACACTAGTAAATACATTGAAGACATTATGCAGACTGTTACAAAGACGGTGGGCACTCTCTACGATGCTAGAAAAATCTCATACCTGACAGTATTTTGTATCTTTACAAAGCCATAATTTGCCCATGCATGAGTATTATTGTCACATCTGGGTTGGTGCATCTACCACATTTCTTCCTCCTAGACAGGGTCCAAAAAAGAGTCCCCAATCTAATAGGTCCCACCCAGTCTCCTGTTTCCCAGACTGTACTAACATGCAGCAATTTAAATGTAATGCAAACAGACATATTATTGTTAAAATCCCTTCGATGCTTATCAGATGCATTCTGATACAAAACCTATGTAAGAACACTCCCAGACACATCGAGTATCTTCGAGCATGTGAAATTTAAAAAATAATTAGCCCAGTCATTTCCTAGTTCATAGGGAATGAACTCACGCAAAAACACACAAAGTTCCTTTTAGATAATAGTAGAGATAATAGTTTCAAATTCAGACAGATATCAAGTCCCTATTTATCACAAAAAATTATGGAGCATTAATTTTTTTTATTTTGATATTTAAAAAAAATATGCAATCAGTAAAAATAAATGCTATCATAGAAAGTAGGAAGAAAAATTAAATTTAAAAAAAATGGTGTAAAAACAATTAAAAAAAAAACCTTCAATCCAGCCAAAATAAAAAAAAAAACTAACAAAAAAACTAAAAAAAAACAAAACATTGGTAGCAATAAATTAATTGTAATTCTTATTTCTTTTAGTTTCAGTGAAGCAGCCCTGAGCCCGGATCCTTTTATTCCTGACATACCCACAGAATCAAAATTCCATGGGGAAATTATTGAACAACCAACATCTTCTTCTTCTTCTTCATCTTCTTCTTCTTCTTCTCCCATCCTCTCAACAGCAATGGTTCCGGTTCATGATAAACGGTGGCAGTTTGATAGTGGCAGGATTAAGTCAAACTTTGGCTTTTTACCGACATTGCGAAGTAGCATGACGAAAGAAGAGAGAAGAAGAATCATGGAGATGAAGGAAGAGAGGCACAGGTTAAAGATGGAGATCTTGCAGCTGGAGAAAGAGGCGGTTCAAAACAAAATCCTAAATAACCATGATGACTCACACCAGAAATTAATCGAAGAAGAAGAAATTTTGATTCTTTCGTAAACAATGTTTGTGCATTTTCGTATGAAATAAAAAGTTTTAATTTGAAATTAACTGTTTACTGCATTTCATTCATAAACTAACTGATATACCCATGTTGTCCAGTTTACATTTTGTTAAAATTTGTTTAATAAATATTTCTTCATTAATCTGATACTATCGACGCCCCCCCCCCTCCAAAAAAAAAAAATCTGTTAGGAAGAAAAGAAAAAATAAATTGATCAGCAAAAAAAAGGTATAGAAAATGAGGTTGCTGGAAAGACAATGGGAGGAAGTTGTTCACCAAGGAACATAAAAGGAAGCTGAAATAGGATTGTTAATCATGGTGTGGCAGTTATGAGGAACAAAGGATCAGGCATAGATGTCAGTATATTCATTGTAAGTTAATGGAGAGTTTTAAAAATGGCAGTGAATTTTATGACAGTTAGGAACAATTTATTGACAGTCTGGAGTTAGTGACAATTGAAGGCAAGTTATGGCTCAGAGCAGATGAATTTATCAATCAACTGACACACATGGCCTCGACAAATGACTAAGATATGGATATTAGCATTTAGAGGGTCGTTTTTCATGATGCCCAACTGATGTCTATAGAATGTGTCGGAGTTTGTGCTTTGTTTTATTTTATTTTTATACTCATGAACTCGCAGTCGTCCACGACCACCGAGATATAGAAGGCCTGTTAACTGAAAAATGCCTGTGTGCAATGAAGGTAAGATTTGTCAAACTATCACTGTCGGATACTATGTGAAGGCATTTTTAAAAAGATTTAAAACATGTTAAAAATAGAATAAAAGGCATCCAATTTGATTAATAATGACACTGAACTTTATTCAATATAAAATGTAAGTATTATCTATGTAAAATTACGTAATTTTTAAAGCAATATACAATCTAATAATGATAAAACTGAATTATGAATTTAGGGAACAAACAATTAAAGAAACATTAAACACAAACATTTCTTGGCCTTCAGAACAAGATCACGGTGTAGTATCTGTTCTGATGCTACACTTCACCTTTTCAGTGGAGGAGAAATCTTTCATGACTGAGATTATTTTTTTTTCTATCCAGAGTGCCCCTTATTGGGAAGCTGGATTTTCCCCACAAGATTATATGTTGAAATATTTATTATATTTAAAGTTTTGTTTTTCTGTTCTTTTATGTCCATTTTTTCTCCATGTTTTTCATCAAAATGTGTAGCATATTTTCATCAGTTATATGATTAGGAATCCTATACTCCGCTATAGTCTTCATCTTCATATCAGAGCAGAATACAGAAATTAAGTTCACATAACTACTAAAAGACAATCATAATATAATGTGAACATTTGTTAAAAACTAAGAAAATATAGTAAACATCTACGATATTGTATTACAAAATAATATTAGAAACACACTCAATATATGTCAGCCTATGTCACGGTAACATATATTGAGTGAGTTTCTAGCCATATTTTGTATAGTTTTTTAGTTTGAACTTATTTTCACAAACTTAACATATTCAACAGCGAGCTTGCCACCATTTGTCTTTTTCAAATATATCTATAAACATGATTTTCGAACTGAACAAACATTTTACATTAAATAAAGATACTAAAAACTTATCCAGTTAGATAGAAAAGTAATTTGATAACATTTGTTATATATGTTTTTTTTTTTAATCTATGTGTATAGTAACCTCCCCTTCTTTTTCATTAAATTGTTAGTTGAAAGTGCAGAATAGTAAGAAAGCACCCCCCCTTAAAATAGCTTTCTAAATAATATTTCAACATGGTGCAAACGACATCTATTTATAAGATAAAACAGGAAAATATTTTTATTTGATGTACTCTTTATTTTTAGTTCATATCAAAACTGATTAAAACTGATTAAAACTGATTAAAACTGATTAAAACTGATTAGTTAATAAATTTTTCATTAATTTGTGTTGTTCGTATATCTTGGGAGAGAATAAAAAATTTCCTATTTCATTTCCCGTTTCAGTCATGTAAATTATTTACAGTTATAATGTTATAAAAAACAAAAACTTGAAGTTTTAAATATATTTCAAAGAAATAAAGTATGCCTGGTGCTAAAGTATTGAAAAAGCATCAATCATAAAAAAAACAAAAAACTTGTGAAAAATGCTAACTTTAAAATATTTGGAAATACTCAATGAAAAGTTTTATTTATTATTAAAAGAACAGACTGAAAAATATTATATAAAAATTGCTTGTTTTTCAGTAAAAAAAAATAAATAAAATGAAATATTCGACTTTCTCCAATAGAAATAAAAGTTCAAAAACGGGTTCACTTACTATATTTTATTAGATTAAAATTATCTAAATGTGCAATTATAATAATTATACAAATGGAGAATTGTTCTTTCTCTTTAGAAGAACATACATGAGCGTTTGGTAACACAGCCATATTTTTTATGCCCGTTAGCATGACCACATGGTTGAACACCGGAAACTTTCTATACCTACAAGTTGATCAGGAAATGACGTCACGCTGTCATGTTCACTGGCCTATTCTCTCGGTAGCCGTGAGTCGTCTCCTTAATAGTTGCCAATATGAGAGGTAACAGCACAGAAAAGATAAAAGAAAAAGATAAGTGCTATGGAACCGTTACCTACCCATTCATGGACTCTTCCAAGTCTTGTATTAATCGAAAGTTAAGTACTCTCGTGGATATTGAATACTCTAGTGATATTTGACTAACAAGTAAACCACTCATTCCTTCTTTTAATATATCTTTAAACTAATACTAGCAAAAGCAATACCAGAAAATGTACCATTCAGCACTAGACAAGGTGCTCCCAGCTACTTAATCTTACAGGCATAGTCTTTAAATCTGTAATTAGTAAATTTTTCCTATGTTCATCAAAATAAAACTTATATGACTGGATTCACAATAAATTTTTCTTTAAAATGGTATTTTAATATTTTTGTTATTTGTATATTCTAAGATATCACTATTTCAATCTGACTATTGCTGACATAGCATGCCTACTACTGATAATGTCCATCAGAATATTACTTGATGATAAAGCTTCACCTACGATTCTTTTTATGCTGTTTTTATGATGGTTCTACTTAAAGTCATTAAAATGAAACTGAAATACGCTAATTAGTATGCTAATTAGTCTGTAACTTATCAAGGTTGTAAATACAGCCATTTGAATCTTCAAAGTGTTGTGATAATGTGTTCAAAATTTCATTGATCTTAAGATAGAGCTTTTTAAAGAGGAGTAATTTTGTAAATTGTGCAAATTTCCAACTATTTTCAGTCACAAGCTTATATGCATTTAATAGGACCAACTTAGGACAAAATATCCAGTGAATCATTTTCCGATATTTTGAATGCTCATAACTCCAGTTCTAATGGACTGTTTTAAAAAAAACTAACAACCATATTCCTTTGTTTTTTTGTGCTCTTTTCAATAGTGCTTAATTTGAATTTATTGAAAGCAAAGAAAAAAAAAATGGTCTGGTATTGCTACTCATAGTTTTCGTGATCCGAACCCGGCCCCACATCAACTACTGAATGAGGATTCGAGACGACATATGCAAAAAGAAATCCCAGTTGAGTTATACACCAATGTGCGTTGAAGATTCAAAATGACATACTTACACAAATAGCCCAGGCGATTCACATCAACAGACTAACAGAAATTCAAGGAAACTATATGCAAAATTTCAGTGGATTTATACATCAACTGTCAAATTAGACAAAGGATTTCAAATCTAGAAAAACCTAGTTGATTTCAAATGAACAGGTGACCAGGAATCTTGTGCATAAAAGTTACCCCCACCCCTTAAAATTACCGAACGTGATTCTCACGCTAAACAGAAAAAGCAATTCCTTCCGATTTGTTGGGTTTTTTTCAACATTAAAACCAGTTGACTCTTATGGACTAAGTGATAACTATCCTCACACTTCAAAGTTTGCCTCAGTTAAAGAAATAAAAACCTCAGTTAAAGAAATAAAAACCTGCTTCAGTTGAAATAACTTCAAATGAATTCGTTTAATGCTACACCAGGAAACAGTTTTTTTTTTTTATTATTCCTTCCTAAATTATTTTATGGCCAAGCGCAAAAAACAAGTATAGAAAATTTTAGAATTGTCACATGAATATTTCAGAATGACGGGTTTTTTAAAGAGAAAAAAAAATTTGTAAGTAGATTTTTTTTTGCTATCTGTTCCCATTTTGATATACATAAAAAAAAAACTTGACTAGATTTTTTATTGTTGTTGTTCCTCCCCTTTAATTATGTGTTGGAAAAAAAAAAGAACTGTAATTACTGTTGTTTCCTTTCTTTTGAATGTTTTTTTTTATTATCTTCCACTTAAAAAATTTGTCTTTTTTTTTGGGGGGGGGATATTACAAAAACGTTCTGTAATAAATAATGGAGGACTTGCAAAAAATAATCGTACAAATAGTAAACTAGTGGGGGTGCCCAGTGTTGCCCGGGTGTTTGGAGGTGTAAAAGAAGAAAAAAAATGTGTTAGTAATCAGGTAGGCTCGAACCCGTGACGCGAAGGTGGAGAAGAAAGTGAAAGACAACGTGACATCTTACCATTACACGATGAGGCCATAGAAAGTGAAAAGCGTTCAAATTTAGCCATGTCAATCAAAAAGTTGACTTGCTAAGTGAATACGCGGGTGCAGAAATAAATGTTGGCTGAAGGTCAGTTCAGCTTTCCGCTGTTTCATTTATTTGTTTCCTCATGTTGGGGAAACCAAGCTCTCCTGAAAAAGGGGGAGCTCTCAAATGAATAGCAATTGTCTGATATGACGGGTATTCCCCACATTGATCAAAACTGATTGCCTTCAAGACATGCCGGTGACAAAGGCCAGTGATTTGATTTGATTTGATTCAGTTTCCCTTTATTTATATGAAAAAGAAAAACAAACACTGGAAACCAGGTTTTTTAAAATACTCACTCAAAATAAATGTAGAGATGACTGTTTGCAAATCGTAGATATTACAATCTAGAGAGTATATAAAATGTTCTAAAATATAGTACCCCCCACCGAAAAAAGCCTTTGCTAGACATACAAAAATGCGCACAAACGTTTTGCCTTTTATATATATATATTAGGGTAGGTCGATTTTGGAACTTTAAATAGGTCAATAGATGGAAAGTTATGAAATAACACCCTAAATCACCTGACAAAATATTTTTTTCCAAAAATTTGTATTTTTTTGCGAAATTGAATTTAAAGACATCAATATTTGCAATCTTAGTCGTAATTTCGGTGACACCGGAAATATGTATCCATAAATTAAATCTGAGGTTAAACAAGAGTAAAATAATAAAATCTATTAAAGAAATTATTGTTTAAATTTTCTTATCTATTTTCATATTAATTTAAATAAAATGACCAAAAACAAAAATAAAATATATTAAAATATATAGTTTCAAATACAAAAGACGACTTAGTAAAAGAAGTTTTATTTATTGGATATTTTTTCGACTTTCACCGGTAGTATTTATCTGCCCCTTGTTTACATTTTTTAACCTTCGAATTCACACGAATTAATTTAAGAAATTAAACATACTATTAAAATAGTCCATTTAACAAATTAAACATACTATTAAAATATATAATTTTACAAATTAAACACAACTATTAAAATATTTAAACTTTTTATAATTATTGTCATTTATTTATATTTCAAAATTCAGTGTTTTTCAAAGGCTGATATTGGTTTCCACAGTTGAAATAAATATTTAAATCAATTTTTTCATTTTATTTTACATGTAAAATATTTTTAATTTAATATGTTAAACTGTATTTTTAATCTTAGTAAATTTCATTTTAATCTGATATTCAAGGTTCCTACGGAAGACCGAGAATATTTAAAAAACCAAAGGAGTAAAATAGGGCCCAAGGGCACATTCCAACTTGGTCCAATAGATAAAACCGCAATAAAAAAAAGTAAAAGAAAAGGAGAAAGAGAAATCCAACAAAAAACATCTCCCATAGCATCAACATCATCTATCCAAGATCATGTTTCTCCAAGTACATCTCTAAGTCACTCATCTTCTCCAAGTGATGAAGCAGATTACATACAGCCAGATAGTCATCTCAAAGTGCCCTATAACCTTACAAAAATCCCAAGGTTTGCTCTTGAATTAGTCAGGGGTGATATATCCTCTAATCTTGGAGCCAGTCTTGGCCATGCCCTGCTCTTGGATTTGAGGGCCATGGGCCTTCTTATCCCTAATATAGATATAAAGAATATCTATATGGATAAATGTAAAATTGATAGGGCAAACGCTAAAGTAAACGCAGATGCCTATCAAAACCACAGCAAAAATATGGAAAATCTTCTTTGTATAGGTGTTGATGGGAGGACAGACAAAGATGCACTGCTCTACAAAGAATCAGTGGATGTAAATGGATTTCAAATTGTGAAAAAAAACCCAAAGCATCTGAACGTCACCTCACAATAACAAAAGAAACAGCAAATGAGAGTCTATATTTGACTCACCGAATTTTTCCGGATACTAGAGCAACTGGTAATGTTCTTGCAGAGCAAGTGGCTGATGTTTTAGAGGAATTCAAAAGTTTAAGCACCATTAAGGCTGTCCTTTTTAACAACACAAATGCGAACACAGGCTATGAAGGTGGCCTGGTTACACTTTTAGAAAAAAAAAAAAAAATCTTCATACTATTGGTTGCTCCTTACACCAGAATGAACTTCCATTTAGGGATTTGTTCAAACATTTAGATGGCACCACAAAAAGCCCCACAATATTCAGTGGTCCATTGGGTAAATTATGTGCAAATGATTGCCATAATTTACTACAAATAGCATTTTCCGCTGTTGGGAATTCCTTGGAGTGTGAATTTGAAGACAAGGATAGCCTAAGTAATGACCAAAGACTGCTCTACGAGTATACAGTTGGGATTTCAAGAGGTAAGGTAGACCCTAGATTTGTGTCCTGGAAAATTGGACCAAGCTAGATGGTTAACGTTGGCTATCAGGCTCATGTGCCTATGGACTCGTGGGACATATCTGCATAATCTTTCAACCAAATTGCATAGTTTGATCAATTTTATTGTAAATGTATATGCGATTTGTTGGTTTGACATTAAAAAAAATAACAAATTCCACCACCAACAAATGTACATTTATAATATGATTCAGAGAATATAGAAGCAACCAACTGAAATTAAAAAAAAATTCACTTAAAAACATTCAGTTTAATGCTTTTGCATTACTGCCAGAAAATATTTTATTTTCTATGGTAAAATCAGATGAACTTGAAGTAAGAGAAGAGGGAATAAAAAGAATTTTGACCATTAGGTAAGTTAATATTTCTTCATATAAAACTTACATCAATTTATTGTGACATTTTAAAGATTACATTTAATTTCACCAAATCTTATTAAAGCAGTATAAATTGCATTTAAAGATTAAACTCAAATTATTTTTTATATTGTTTCAGAAGAGGGGAACCAGCCAAGAAAAGATTTAAAAAGATCCCGATGATCAACTTTAAGGCTCTACACTGGACAAATTTAATAGATTTGTCAGTAAATGGAGTCTGTGAGCCACCACTTACACAAGACTTTTCTGACAGTGAATTAGAGAGTTCATTGTCAACAGGCGAAAAGCATGACTTGCCAGATTTCCCTTCACATTCCCAAGGTGTGGAACGAGCAGTTAAGTTGATGACAGAGGCTTCTCAATGTGTATACGGCTTTAAAGCAAGGCACCGGCACATACTTGGGAAAGTTTTGTGCCAACAATTAAAACCCGCTTTTTCATCGAAGGGCTCTTATTTAGAACACTTTGATTCTTTATATTAAAAATAAATAATTATTTGTTTTTCCATAATTGCTTGTTGTATTTTCATATCAGGAAAAAATTTTTGTCAATACATTCAACAATTTCTGTTTAAATAATAGCAAACTCGGCGCAGTAAAGTGGTGGGGGGGGGGGGCTAAAATTTTAATTTGAAAATTTTTTATAATTTTGTTTCAAATTATATTCCCATCAAATAAAATAAGATTTCTTGGCTTAAATTCTGAAATTATTTAGTTTTGAGATCAATATTTAGGCTAAATCCACCAAAATCGAGGGGTTTTCCGCCCGTGTTTATTTAAAATCTTTTATGTCAAATTCGCACAAAACCGTTGAAGACTCAGATCTAATTTTTGGTATGAGTATTCAATAGGTATAGACACAACTTTCGGTCCATTAACGTTTTTGATTTTTAGAAAAAAGTTAAAAATCGACCAACCCTAATATATATATATATATATATATATATATATATATATAGATAAGTTCAGATGGACCGCCAACAGATAAGTGATGAAAGGCAACAGAGATTGGAAGAACAGCTAATGGAACAGCAGATACAGCAAGAGAAAGAAGAAGAACAACAACAACAGATAGAACAGCAACAACAAAGAAATACAGAACGTCAGAATAAAATGGAAGAATTACTATTAAAATCGTTAAACAGTGCCAAAACTGCTGAGAATGATACTCCCTTTTTACGGGGTATTACAGAAAACTTGGAGTATGTACCAGAAAATGATAAAACCTTTGATGCATTCTTCAAATGATATGAAGATGTATTTAACATGGACTGCAAGAAATGGTCAAATGTAAAAAAAATATGCTTATTACTAAGGAAATTAAGTATAAGTGAACACAGTAAGTTCGTTGGTTTTTATCCTCCTAAAGAAAACAGTGGACCTAGAGTTCTCAGAAACAGTTAAATTTGCTAAACTGTTTGGACTCAACACATCAATTTTTCATAAGAGATGGAAATGTTTTAATATATTTAAGGATTTAAGATTATTTGACATTTGTTGTGACAGTGAATAAACACTGTAATGATATCAAGTTAGCATAGTTAACCACAGACGACTTCAAATGTCTTATTTTCACAAAAGGTCTAGTCTCAGCCGAAGATATTGAAATTAGACGCCACATGTTAACTGAAGAATGAACAAGGTCTGACCCTTAAAAAATTGGCTGAGGATTGCCAGAGGGTAGTATCTGTTAAAAATGATTCTAAAACTATTGAAGAATCAGGAGTTGCTTATAATAAAAAGATCAAGACCAAACTGACACTGTTCCCCACAGAAAGAGAAAAGTAAAATTACACGATCAAATATTTATGACAAACAAAGCATGAATAGATGGAAAAATTCACCACAAATCCATGTTATATTTGTGGTGACCTACACTGGATGAGGTTTTGCCCAGAAAAAAAGAAGAAAACCTATAAAAACTTTGGTAAAGTTGGCCATGAATTAACATGTTCTTAATGTGCAAAAAATTTAGGAAACCCATAAATAAAATAAGATAAACACAGTCAGTTGATAATAAAGACAAGAATTTACACATATATGTAATATTAAAAACTTGAGAAAACAGTAAAATTTCAGCTTAACTCAGGTTTCAATCTCTTGATAATACTTTTGCACATGTGGCTTTATCTAAACAAGCTATCTTTACTGAGAATGAAAAAGACAGCACACTCGATATAAATGTTCAGTTATAAAGTATAAACATTCTGGGTGAAGTAGATCACAGTGTAACTTTGAATAATCTCAAAGTAAAAAACACAGACAAAATTATTCGATAATTTTGATTAGACTGAACGATTCAACCTTTAAGACTGCCTTTGAGCATATTTTGTCGTAAATTAGAAAGCCCAACTACTGACACCAAAAAATTAAAACAGGAACTCAAAGATTCCCTGAAATGTTTTCAAGGAAACGCACAAAAATTAATGCATAGTTCCAGGTAAAGGACAATGCCCAGCCCATATTTTAAAAAAAGCAAAATGTTCCTTTTGTGGCTTTAGAGCAAATAAATGAAGAGCTGGACAGGTTAGAAAGAGACAGATTTTAGTGGGTGGGCTGCACCAGATTTCAACAGTCTATGTGAGGAAGAAATCTAATCAAATTATAGTTTGCACCAATTTTTTTAACAAGGCTGAACTAAGTCCTAAAAGACCACCACTCAGGAGATATTCTATAAACTCAATGATAGCAAAATCTTTTCAAAAGTAGATTTATCAGACACATATCTTCAAATCGAGATAGAAGAAAACAGTTTAAAGCTCCTGTGCATAGAGGCCTTTATAAATTCAATAGACTAGCTTTTGGGGTCAAGGTTGCACTTGCCATCTTTCAGTAGATTATAGATGCCATGCTGGGCAACCTTGATTCTGCAAAAGCTTTATCTTGATGACATACTAATCACCAACAAATCTGTGACAGAGCATAGGAAGTATATTATGTGCATATTTGAGAAACTCCAAGAATACAAATTAAAAGTTAAGTCAGTGAAATGTGATTTTTTTCTATCAGAAATAAAATACTTGGGGCACATAATTAATAAAGACGGCTAACAGCCAGATACCATGATCAAAGATATGCCAGCCCCAGACAATGTCCAATCTATGAAAAGCTTCCTTGATTTGGAAAATTTCTACCAAATATTTATCAAAAATATGCATACTTTAACCTTCCCTCCAATGAACTGTATAAGAAAGATGAAACTTCAGGTTGGTTGTTGGTTGGTTGGTTGGTTGATTTTGTTTTACGGCATATGAACTCTTTTCAATCCGAATCCGGTGATTTTGAAGAAAATATTTTTAATAGAATATATTTGTTTTTTGCAAGTCAGTTTCTATTTAACCCATAGTTGGGACTCTAACAGGTACTACCACTCCGGGTCAGAGTGAACCTGAGAGCAATGGCAATTAAAGGGTGGCTCCACACTCCCCAGAGCCCGCAAGCTGGGGCCTCACCATCGGATATAGTTTAAGGTCATATCCAGGACCAACTTCAGCTTGGACACCAGAATGCCAAGTTGCATTAAAAAAATAAAAGACACTTAGGTTTGATTTCTCTGTCACTCATTATGATCACAAGCTTGAGATGATAGTAACAAAGATGCCAGAACTTAATGAATCAGAGCCTGCATTTTATACCAGAAGTCACTGTGCATGCATCTTGATTATTATTACCTGCAGAAAAACAATACTCAAAGATTGAGAAGGAGGCATTGAGCATAAGTTTTGCTGTGATTAAGTTCCACAGATACCTCCAGGGAAGATGGTTTACATTACAGACATCACAAACCCGTTGTCAATATTTGGGTCAAATAAAGGTCTATATACGACAACAGATTTCTACGTTGGAGTACTATACTACTAAACTACAACTGAGTATCTATCTTCTACAAACAACTGTCATGCTGACGAATTATCCCAACTTGTTCCGAAGGACACTGAAGTATTTGAAGATTCAATCATTGCAAGGGAGGCTCTAAAGGATGATTGTATTCAGAACACAAATAATAAAATCGATAATAAAAGAACCTAATGTATCACAGGATTTTTCACTTTGTGATGATGTCCTTTTTATATAACAACAGTTTGGCGATACTGTCGAGTCTGCAGAGAAATATTCTGTGGGATTTTCATATTGGACAGCTAGAGAAAAAACGCACTAAAAGCCTCATCTGCTGTTACATCTATTGGCTAAATATGGACAAGGACATAGCAGATATGATTGATACATGCACTCTAAGTAAAAGTGCCAGAAACCACATGCAAACCATGGTCAAATATGAACCAACCATGGTTGACGTTGCAGGTCCTTTAAATGACCAGTACTATCTCATTCTTGTTGACAGTGATACTAAATGGTCGGAAGTCCTAAAATATAAAAGACCTACCACAAGTTGCACGATAATGTTCCTACACAAACTATTTGCACACTTTGGCATGGTTGATTGTGTAGTTACTGATAATGAGATGTAGTTCATGTCTAATGCAAACAATTCTGCAATACATATGAGGCGAAGCACATCACGACCGCAATACTGTCCATGGTCAGGCAGAGAAGTTCATGGATACCTTGAAGAGAAAAGCACAAGGCATGCCGACAGAGAGGGTGCTATGACAGTTTCTGCAGGAGTACAGAATAACGTTGCACCCAAATACACCTATGGGATGCTCACTCGCTGAAACTTTGTTTGCACTGCAGAAACTATGTTTGCAAGGAAAATAAGATTCCGAGGCAAGCAAGATTTAAAAAACAGTCACCTCTCTAAAAAACGTTACATCTGTGGTGAAAAAGTGTTATTCAAAATTTACAAGAATAACAAATGTTTTGGCAAGTGAGCACAGTGAAACAAAGAGTGGACAAGTTAGTTTACATTATTCAAGAACATGCATCACCACCACAAAATTTGCGAAGAGCAAATTGATATAATATTCAAGAATTCTGATCTCAAAACACCTCAGGTTTCTCCCAAGGTTAGACATTTAAACGGAAAAAGAAAGTTTACAGATCCCCTGAATGTCGATCCTAAAAGTAAAATATACTAAAGTCTTTTTTTCTTTCTTCAGAAAAAAAAAAGACTCTTGGAAAGAGGATGTTATGAGACCGATATCTACCCATTCACGGACTCTTACAAATCTTATATTAATCGAGAGCTAAGTACTCTTGTGGATATTGGATATTCTACCGATATTAGACTGACAAATAAGACTAGTTTATGTCACCATTTTTCTCTGTATTTTGGCCCTTTTTTCAATATATCTTTAAACTTATGCAATGTTCAGAGCTGTATTTTCATAGTCCCAACCTGGGTCCAGATCAAAAAGAAAACCAGAGAGAGAGGGAGCACGTGGTTGCACAATTAGTGTCGTTTTACAGAATATGTTTTCCTGTGAGGTTTGTTTTTTTTTTCATACTTCTGAACCACTGTGCTCGCTCCCACAGCAACATTGTGAGAGACGATGACATGGTCAGAATAGAAGATGAAAGAGAAGACCATGGAAATAGTGTGGGGATTATGATTGTTATTGAGTGTGTGTGTGGATGGGGTGAGGGGGTTGTTCTGAGTGACACCTGCTCAGATGTAGCAATAATACTTCATCTTAGCATATAGATATATTCTTACATATGTCTTCAAAGAATTAAAATGTCACCATATACTATATGTGCCAGAAACACAATACTCAATATGTAGCTACCAGAATAGCTCAATGATAAAAAACAAATGCTTACTTGTTCTGTAATCGTATCGAGAGATGAGGTTGCTTCATCATAAACAACAATCACCGGATCCTTCATGATGGCCCGAGCAATGGCAACACGTTGTTTCTCACCACCTGACAAAGATCAAAGATTAAAAAATTTGTTTTATATCAAATTTTTTTCAAACAGCTTATCACATACAAATAATGCTAGATTTAATAATGGGTAGATCCAATAGTATATAATTTGGTTAAAAAAGAAAGTGACAACAAGAGCAATCTGTTTGGAAACATGCAAGGAATCAAATGTATGACACAGTCTGACAAGATATAACTAATTAGTTATTTTCATTGCTTCTGTCTACCCTCCCACTGGTTAATGAGTTGGGAAAAATATGAATGATTTATGTCAGATCAGTGGCTTTGAAGTCATGAATAAGAAACTTCAATTACAGGACAGGCATTTCCTCTGTCTCGCATGATCATTTAAAAGTGCATGCAAGAAGGAAGATCAGCAAACACGATATGAAGAACCATTAATCATAGGAGATTTCACATTAATCTTAGAAAAATTTACAAAACAAAAATACAGAAAAATCTTCATGTACATACCCGTCATGGAATGAAAATGTCGTACTCCAAAATCATGTATACTGATCAAGTAATTTTTTTCATATAGAAAATCATTTTTCTTTTTTATGACTTTTAGCAATTAATAGAATATTTTAGCCATTACAAGACTGCAGTGATGGGACAAGTGTTTGAAACTTGGCAGCCACTGCATGACCAATTAGATTAGAGATGTTTTTTTGCATCCTACCCAAGAGGGAAAGACTACCAGCTCTCTTATGATGATTATTGCTGTGAATAATCAAAATCATTGGAAATCAAAAGTATAACTTTTCAGCCTCAAAAGATAAAGCAAAAACCGAGCATACAATTGATGCATATATTGTTTCCTTTATTTAAGAGATTTTCATTATTTTTTTTTTTAAATTTTCATCTTATGTTTTAATCAGCAATAAACAAAAAGAAGTCCAGTTGCTCCTATAATAACTGGAATGAAAGATATCTTCTTAAGATTCCAATTTCAGTTCATGTCGTGCATAACACCTTTATTTCATAACACCTTTATAAGGTTTCTTATGATTTGTCAAGTTTCAGCTTTTATCATCAGCATATTCGGTTTAACATCCATTTTACATGCTAAAATAGGTTGGATGGTGTTTAAAAATTGACTTCCAAGCTAACCTATCTCTGGTCAAGTCTTTATTTATCCCTCTTTCTTTCAAGTTCATTTTTATCACTTTCTCTCATATTTTCCTTAGCCTACTCCTGTGAACCGAACCTGCTATTTCAAATGTCTACATCTTCTAACCCAAAAACTCCTATCTATATTTTTCAACGTCACCATACCATTGCAATTCTATACTTATTGTCAATATTAATCTTTCTCCGAGGTCATCATATCTAAGCCTTTAATATTCACATCATTCTCATATTATTTCTCTCCACACCACACATGTCGTCTATTCTCACTTGACAGGTTTCATCTCCATACATGATCACATTGCATACAGATACTCTTTCCTAGGTTGAAAATGGTTACGCTCTGCTGGTTAGTAATTACAAAATTTCCCCAAACTTATTCCATCCATTCCTAGATTTTGCAATCACACTAACACCTGCTCAACAATGTGTTTCAATGTTATCAAGAAGGTAAAACAAAAACAAAACTTCTGGATAACCTCAACAGCTTCGTTATCCAGATATACTTTCTCCACATCTGAGCTCTCATCCATCGCCATTGTCTAACATTTGTTTCACACAAATTGGTTATCCTCTCTTCATCTACCAGTAATTTCGTTGCACTTCTTATGCACCGAATGCTTACCATAAAAAATCGAATAGCACCCGACTGCAGGAGAGTCACGAGCTTATAACTCTTCCATTTTTTATAATCTTTGATAAATAGTTAATGAACTTACTTCATCAAATTCTAACCTGTAATCACCTTAGCACTTGCTCCAATGTTATGACAAAAATATCAAAACTTCCAAATAACCTCAATCATTCAGATATATGGGCAAAATGTTTCTTACCTGAAAGTTTCAAGCCACGTTCTCCCACTTGTGTTTCATACTTTTGAGGAAACCTGTTAATGATTGTGTCGTGTATTTCGGCCATTTTTGATGCCTTATACACATCTTCATCACTGGCATCAAGATTTCCATATTTAATATTGTGGAAAATTGTATCGTGGAAAAGAACGCAATCCTGGAAAGAAGAAAGAAATTGTACTTTAGCTGTGTGATGTGTAATATGTGTAATATGTAATGTGTAATATGTAATGTGTAATATATGTGTAATATGTAATGTGTAATATATATGTAATGTGTAATAGGTAATGTGTAATATATGTGTAATGTGTAATATGTAATATATGTGTAATGTGTAATATGTAATGTGTAATATGTAATGTGTAATATATGTGTAATATGTAAAAGCATCAAACTGGTCTGTTTTACACGATATCAACTAGTATTGGGATGATTAATCAGAATCTGATAAATTTGTGCCTTTTTTCTGAAGGTAAAAACAATTCTTTTAACTCTCTTTCTTTATTTGGTTTTGTTTAAAGCAAAATCTTCCACTGCTGGTAGAAGTAATAAAATAGTAAATATTTGATTTTAAATTACTAGTAAAGCTAAAATCTATAGATCATCCCCCACAAGTGTATTTTCATGTTTGAAAAATATATGCACATTTAACGTGTGTGTTTACGGTAATTGGGAAAAAATAACAACTCTGTAGTTAAATAGTTAGAGATTTATAAAGGATCAGAATCGGCAATTTAGTAAAAAATCGGTAATTGTATCGGAACTGGGAAAATATTGGAATCATTTCATCACTAATATAAAACATTTTTGAGCTATTTAATGCTAAATCCAGTGATTTTGGAAAAAGATTTTATGTTTCAAATTCTTTATATATCCAAATATTTATTCATGATATTTAGTTTGGTTGTTTTGTAGAGATATAAAATTGTTGCTTTTTGTTTTTGACTTTACAGAACATGATTGAATTTTGCAAAGTGAAAGGAAAAAGAAAACAACAATGTTTAGTGCATTTTTGGTCAGGAAGCCCGTATTTTCAGCCTGATTTGGTAGCAGCAGAAACCCTAACAGACGTTCTAACTCCATACCAAAGTGGATCTGAGAACAAAGATAACTAAGGGGCAATGCAACATTACTACCGGCTGTCTTAAGGTCGAACCTAGGATTTCAGAGAAATTAGGAAAGGTAAAACAGTGGAGGGAGAAAATAGCTGCATCTTCTACCCTTCAACGTTTTTCAATATAAAAAGGCATTTTCTATTAGAAATAAAAGTCAGTTACACAACCAACATATTGGTTGTGTAACTGAGAAGAGTTTGTGTCATGTTAACTAGTTTGTTTTCATGCTTATTCATTAATTCCATATATTAACTATTCCATTTTGTTTAAAATTCAATTTTATGTTTTAAACTTCCTCAATAAATATATATATGATGATTGCGATATTTTGTCAGATGAGTGCCACTCCCTCAGTCACTGAACGTTTATGTCCTCAAAGATGATTTTTCAGTTCTGCCAGCGACTTGCACACTTTCAAGCAGACATGACACTGAAGACGGTCATTGGTTTGGATGAAACTAACAGCAATGGAACTTGTATTATTGTGCACTTTCATGTGATTAACAAGACTTGCTTTCGAAAACAGAGCCTGGTCACACGCCTCACAGATCTAAAGATCTCCATGATTGGGCGGCAAGGTCTGGCATTTCCTACATGTTCTCTTGAGCTTCATTCGGTCTATCTTGGATGCTCTGCACCCCTGTATATCCCTCCACTGCTTGCGATGATGCACTAGGGATTCCCAACTGTCAACAGGAACATGAAAGCTCATCAGACTCTCCTTGATGCTATCACGAAAACGTTTTTTGAGCTTGTGTAGAGGTCTTTTGCCAAGAAAGAGCTCACCATAAAACAACTGTTTTGGGAGTCGATAGTCATCAAGCCAGACAAGATGACCTGCTCAATGCATCTGGTTCTTAATAACAATGGTAGCAATACTGGTTGTTTTGGCCTTATTTAAGACATATGTATCATGGACAAAACTATCCCACTTTAAACCAAGAATGTGTCTAAGGTAGTGCTGATAAAACCTCTCAAGCAGTTCTACATGTGACTGATACAAGGTCCATGTTTCAGAGGCATGGAGTAGGGATGGCAATCCACATGTTTGATATACTGACATTTTAGTTGTCAGAGTTAGATCACCATCAGACCAGACTATCTTGTAACCTTCCAAATGCGCCTGATGCCTTGCTGATTCTCTGTCTTATTTCCGCATCAAGAGTGCTATCATTTGATAAGGTGCTACCAAGGTAGACAAAGTTTTTTACGACTTATATATATATATATATATATATATATTTATATATATATATACTAGCAGCGTTCTACACAAAAGAAGCTACTGGAAAGGAAGATGTATCAAAACAGAGCCTTGATGAAGACCACAAGACTAATGAGTCAAACAAGCTGGAACAAAAGAAACAGGGAACAGATCAGACAATTCTGAAAAACAAATGTCATAATAGTATTTACAGTAAAGACTGAGACTAGTGGCATCACATATGTAAGAGAAAGGATGCAGAGAAGAAGGAAGGGTAAGGTCAATCAAATTACAGATATGTTTCTGCACCTTATCAAATGAGACAGATTTACCAGTTCAAATATAACAACAGTACTCCCTATGGAGTCTGATAGTAAATTTGTAAAGATAAAGAATAGTTATGAGAAGCAGAAAAAGTAATGGATCTAATGTATAAATACTGAGAATGATCTTTCTTTCTCATCAAATCTAAGTTTGAGAGTTGATTTCTCTTCAACAACAGAGCCATCCATGAGAATCTGAGGAAGAAAAGGGACACTCTTATGACTGAAAAGATGAATTCACATCACAATGAAATTGTTAAAAATAAATCTTTTATACCTGTGGAACAACACCAATCGTTCGTCGTAAGCTGTCCATATCTACAAGTTTAATATTTTGTCCATTGATGTAAATGTTTCCTTTTTGGGGATCAAAAAATCGGTACAAAAGTCGAACAAGAGTGGATTTTCTGAAATTAATAAGTTTAATTTGATCAAACAAATAAACAACAGTATTCAAAATAAAACAAATTATTTGTAAAATGGAGGACAGAAACTTTTGGATGCTTCTACAGATAAGGGCGCAAGTGAAAATCAGTTTCAAATAAAGTAACAGGAAGCTATTTGTTATACTTATGTAATCAAGCAAAAATAGGTTTATACACAAAAATTATGAAAAATTTTGAATATTAATTAAAAATAAAAATCAGTTTTATAATATTTTGCTGATCCACCATTAATAAGCGTGGAAATTACAGAAAGCAAGGGGAGATAAGTCAGTTTGTCATTTAACTCAATAATAATGAATAGCTATTCAGCAACATATGAGAAAACTGAATTTTATCTTTAGCCGCCCGGCGTTGCTTAAATATGATATTTTAATTCATGCAAATTACATATTTATTATTATAGAGACAATTCTATATTGATTATTATATTGAACCTAATATATAGTAGTGAGTTCAAAACTAAAAAAATATATACATGACTTGGGTGCCATCAGCTAGAATTGAAACAAACGTACAACTTTCCACTTTCATTCCTTAGCCTCTGAGCCAGGCCCATATGCATATATTTTTATATCTCTTCACCTGTCATTCCTTTTTTAAAAGAAGGAATACCCAATCGAAGACAAGATTCAAGCAAGGGCGCACAGTCCACAAAGTTTCATAATTATATAGATTAAAATTCTACCCAATATGTTTTGCTAATTTTTGGTGAGGATATGTAATTTTCACTTGTGCCACATACAGTATAAGGATCATTTCATGGCTGTAAGTGAAATTTTTAAAAGGGGGGAAAAAATGCATAGAATTAAAAAAAAAAAAAATGAAAAAGAAAGAATGAACCCTGTATTTTGAAAAAAGTGTTGGAAAGAATTGAATCACTGTAGATAAAATAAATGGAAAATAAAGAAAATGATACATAAATGAACAGGACATCCTGGTAAACGGTTAAAATTTGTAAATTAACTTCTTTCTTCTCTTTGAGGTTGTCCTGAAATAATTTTTTTTTACAAGTAAGTCAACACTTATCAAAGCCTGAAGGCTATTCAAGGATAAAAGTTAATGAGTATAAGGTAGTAGCATAGTAATTGTTAATGGTAGAAATTGGGTAGAATTTTATTAAAGTGGAGGACTCAACAAGAATTTGTTAACATTGGTCTTGAGACTACCATATTGTAGTCAGCTGGAAAGCAGCCCAGCAAAACAAAATTCCACAGGCGGGCAGTTCTAAAAAAAGAAGCTTTGTTCATGGAATCTGCATTTAGATTTAAGCACAGAAAGTGGGGGGAAATTGTTGATAGTGGTTGTAGCTGATTGAGTGTTTTTTTGTGAAAATTTGATAAGAGAGGGGGGGGGCTATAGATTGGAGTTCAGATGAACATTTGTCATGAAAATAATGACAGAGCAAAGACAGGCTCGCAACGTTCCTTTCTATGGGAAAGAAATTGAAGGGGGGAAAAAAAAGGGCATCACCTATTAGGTTTCAAATCCGATTTTGAACTCTGTCAAGGCAGGGTAAGGTATGCCAAGCAGCCCCTGCCCAGATGTGGTAACAGTACTCCATTTTAGGATGTACTCGCTTTTATACAGATAGAGGATTGAATCAGCAGTGAGATACCTACTGGAGTGGTAGAATGATCCAACCATCTTTCAAACAATCTTGGCAACAGATTTGATGTAGGTGTTCCATTTTAGATCAGGAGTAAAGATCAGTCCCAGAAGTTTATCAAGACATGGAGCATCCCCAAGACATCATCATCATCATGACGGGCTCCTTGCCCGAACCAATGTGACTCTTCCTCTCCAGAGTTTTCTGTCTTCCATCAGTTGCCTCAGATCTTCAGGTTCACAGTTGGTGTTGTGTGCTATTTGCTGGATGTATGTGGATCTAGGTCATCCTTTGCTTACATGTCCGTAGCAATACATCATTCACCAATTCATGCTTGCTCCTCAGACAATGACGAGCAAATCGCAGGCGTCTTTCTCTGATGGTATTAGATATGGCAGGAAAGTTGCCATAAAGTTGCTGCTTCATGGGATGATTTTGCCAAGATATATTTAATACTGTTCGTAGCATACGAGTGTATGTGCCGTCTAGTTTTCTTTCCACTCTTTTGGTGAGTGTCCAGGTTGTAGCACCGTAAACAAGGACAGACTCTACCACTGCCATGAAGAACTGCCTTTTCAGTTTGTTAGTTAAGTCCATACTGAACGCAACCCATCTAATGCGACCCATGCTTTTAAGATGCAAATTTCGATATCTCTCTCTGTGGAAACTATGTTGCTGCCCAGATACGTAAACTCAACGACTTCTTTCAGTGTTGATTCAACCAGAGCCCTGATCTCTCCCTTCACATTGAAAGTCATAAACTTTGTCTTATCTGCATTTATGTGGAGAGCAATGTCATTTGCAAACTTTTCTAGCTTACGTATCAGTGTTTGCGCATCAGCAGTGTTGTTCGCAAACAAAGCAATATCATCTGCATAATCTGTATCAGTTATGTGTGCTGATTGATGACGTCTGTTTCTGGATTCATTTAGGGTGAAGCCTAGCATGTTGTGTATATCAACAGAGGTGCGAAGTACAAAGTCAAGACAAACAATGAAAAGAAAAGGGGCTAGAGTATCTCCTTGTAGAACCCCGGTGCGGATGTCGAAAAATTCAGTGTCCTCATCTGGCGACCTGACCATTGCTAGAGTGTGCTCATATAGCATCATGATAGCATTAATGACTTCATTTGGAATGCCATATGCTTTTAATATGCTGGCCATTTCTCCCCTATGTACGGAGTCAAATGCTTTGGAGAAATCTACAACGATCATGACTGCCTCAATGTTTTTGGCTTTGACTCCTTCAATTAGTCTCCTAACAGTAAGTATTTGACTAGTAGTAGAGCGATTCTTTCTAAATCCTTCCTGAGCACTTCTTCGATCTTTGGTTGGATACGGTTGAGAAGCATGGCATTGTGGATTTTTGCTGCAATTGAAGTAAATGTTATTCCTCTGTAGTTGCTTGGTATGCTTAGGTCGTCACCCTTCTTGGGGAAGGGAAGTATGCATCCTTCCCTCCATATATGAAGGGAAAGATGCATACTTCCCAAGACAAGAAGCATTCATTTCAATTAGGACCAAATGGGGAGGGCGGGGTCAGAGCGATTATCATGAAAAGAGAGAAGCTTTGTTTTGGATGCATTAAAATTAACCAGTCACTTTTTTCCCCATTACACAAGATCAGAAGAGAGAATCAGAAAGATCTTGGTTATTGACTGCTTTTGAAGTGTTACCATAGATGGAAATGTTGTCCGCATAAATGCAGTGGCGTAGCACCAGTTTTTGCTGCCCAGGGCGGTCAGACCCCCCCCCCCCCCAATGCTGGCATATAATAACCTGTTCCCCCCCCCACTGGCATATAATTACATGCCCCCCCCCCCCCCCCGCTGGCATATGATTACCTGTTTTGCCCCCCACCCCCTACCGCCTACTGCTGACATATGACAACCTGTAAAACCTTCAAAATTCCAAAAAGCCCTCAAAATATTTATTTTCATTGAACTAATGTTTACACAATTCCCCCTTTCTTTTTACTTTAACAATTTCTTTTCAATAATTTGAATAATAATTATGTAAACATTAATCTGAAAGGAAGTATGTAAACATTAATATGAAAGGAAGTATGTAAACATTAATATGAAAGGAATTATGTAAACGTTAATATGAAGCAAAAGAAACAATTTTTTTTCTTCAAACAAAAACATATAATTCAAATTATAAAAAAATGTTTAATTAAATTGGCTACACAAACAAATATAATAATAAATTTAAATGAGAACAACCTGAAAACCTGAAAATGTTATGAAATGATAAAATTATTTTTATTTATTTTTTTGTTGTTGTTAAAGTCCAAATTTTCGCAAAAAACATGGCTGTATCAAAGAGAGGATAGTCAGATGTAGTTTTCTTTTCTTTTTCTTCATAATGTTATTAATAGGTTGAGCCTCTTGAAAAGAAAAAAAAACGTCTTGTATCGGCGCTTTTTGAAATCTTTGTGTGTAATTGCTTGGTTTAAGCGCAAAATTTAAGAAATAGAAAGTCACACATTTTAGAAAACATTTTTTTATAAATTGAAATGAAAATATTTGAAATTTGAATTTATAACTTTAAATGAAAATATTTGAAATTTGAATTTATAACTTTAAATGAAAATATTTGAAATTTGAATTTATAACTTTAAATGAAAATATTTGAAATTTGAATTTATAACTTTAAATGAAAATATTTGAAATTTGAACTTATAAATTAAATGAGAACATTTGAAAACATGAAAAGGTTAAGAAATGATAAAATCATTTATTTTTTTATTGTTGTTATTTCCGAATTTTCACAAAAAACATGGCTGTATCAAGGAGAGGATAGTCTGATGTAGTTTTCTTTTCTTTTTCTTCATAATGTTATTATTAAGAGGTCGAACCTTTCGAAGAGAAAAAAAAACATCTTGTATCCATGCTTTTTGAAATCCGTGTGCATAATCGCTCGGTTCAAGCACAAAATTTAAGAAATTTGTTGTTGTTAATAATGTTTCAATCCTTTATAAAAATAGTTAAAATTTTTTTTTAAATGAATGTATTTATGAATTAAAAATAAGCCTATAAATTTATTTTTTGCGAGAGAACTATTGCAAGACATCAAGTTGGTTGGAAATTTACAAACATACTTTTCGTGCTTTTTTTTCGGCAAAGTTATCAATAACTATCAAAATTCACTCTATTGACAAGTTCCCTCTCTATGTAGAGGATTGCCAAGTTTTTAAGCCTTGTCTGACTCATTTTTGATCGAAAGTAGTTTTTTGAGTTTCAGTTTCGAGAAAGAGCACTCACAGCTGACAATAGCTAATAGCTTGGGTAAGGAAATCACGCAGCAAGATCACAATATTAGGGACGGAATCCTCAAGGTGGTATCTCTGTATCAAGTTCAAAAGTTCAAGAGGTCCATTGATTTTGTCTTTTCCTGAAGCTTTCACAAAATACTGCAATCTTTTCCTTTCGGCAAAGAATTTATCTTTTTCTATATCTTCGTCAACTTCACCAAGCTGACAATCAGAATTATCATCAAGCAGATTTGACGGTGTAAGAAAAGCGTATTTACTTGAAAGATTGTGAACTTGTTGAAATCTGCAAGATATTTTTTCAGTCAACCTATGACAGACAGCATTTCCCATCTCAACTCAGTATCAAACCCCAGTGCTGCATCAGTCAATCGTTCACCATCCATTCGTTTCTTTTTGCGGATACGATGCTCCATGCTTATCTCAATTTCAGAGCAGAGTGTTTTTGACTCGTCTATTGCAATGTGCACCATCTTTTCTCTATTCTGAAGAAGGCAATCTCAATGCCGTCAGTCTGACAGAACTTTGTTGTAGATCCAGCCCCTTTTCTTGAAGATACTTCTGGGCATCATTGATTTCTGAGAGAATAGTTTTCCAAAAGCTCAGATTTTATTTCTGAAACGGAAACAACAATACAGAGTTGAGAATTAAAGATGCATCTGATTTTGTGGTTGCATTTTCTCCTTCTCCTGTCAGCTGTCCAGGGCAATGATGATTCCAATAATTTTTTTACCACATCATTTACAGCATCTGCTCGACTACTCCATCTAGTTTCCACAGTCCGCTTGATACTTAGATTGGTCAACTGAATCAAGACGTCCCAGCGATGTGTAATTGTAGAAAAGAACGAGAATAACCGGTCTAGAATGCTAAAAAATGTAACAGAGTGAACCGCTACAGAAGCTGCATGTACACAAGCCAGATTTAATGAATTGTTAGTGCATGGCACAAATAGAGCTTTTGAGTTGATTTCGGAGATTCGTTTCTGCACACCCGATCGATGGCGTGCCATAATAGCAGCATTGTCAAATGCCTGGCCAATACAGTCATCAATCTTAATTCCATCGTTCTCCAGTTCTCTCAAAATCAGTTTTGAAATGTCCGTCGCGCTTTTACCTTTTGTCTCGATGGAGCGAAGAAACGACTCCTCCACTGTCAATTTATTTTAATCAATTTTTACGTAGCGCAACACTTCACTCATCTGGTCTTTGTGAGATACATTAAGAGCGCTATCAAAAATTATGCAAAAATATTTGCTTTCTTTGATCTGATCGATGATTTTCTTTCTCACCTGCTTTGCCAAAATGCTCACAACTTCATTTTGAATTTCTCGTGATAAGTAGCGATTTTCTTTCCCAGGTTAACCTTCACCAAATGTTGACGGAGCACAGGGTCATACTTAGCCAATAAATTTACAAATTCTAAAAAAATTCCCTTTGTTTCCTTGATCTCTTTCATCATTATGGATGTCTTCCCAGTGACCCTGTAGTGCCAGATTCTGCTTGGCGAGAAATCTGATGATGTCCAGCAATCTAGCTAGAATTTTCCGACACTTTTTAGTTTCCTTCTCAATAAGATGTTGCCCTATTTTGTCAACTATGTCTCCTTCAGCAAGTCAGATCTCTAGATCCTTCCAGTTGAGAAACGCTTGAGCAATATTAATTGGACGTAAAATAATTTTTCATTTCAGAGACATTGTAGCATTTTAGAACACTAACCAAAAATTATTATTTTCCTCATGGAAATAAATCCTGTAAGCTTTTTTTATGGGAGGAGGGGGGGGGTAAGCGATTACGCATACTTTTATAACCTTGCCAGTCAGACTTCGGCTTTGTGAACATTTCTACAATGTTAGAGTTGCCTAGAAATGATTATTCATCATTTTAGGTTAAATCAATGGACGAAAGTTTAAATTTGAAAATAATTGTTTGTGCTTTTTTCTGGCAAGATTTTCAAGGTATCCATATGCAATCACATAAAACAAAATGAAAGTCTAATAAAACAAAAGGATTTTTAGCCAAGGGTGTTACTCTAAAATTCTCACAATATTAGTAAAAAGTATTTCTGTTGTAATTATCTGTATCTTGTTTTTTTTTTTTTTTGTTTTTTTTGCATTAAAACAAATCAATTTACTACATATCTATGAAATTGTCAGTAGAAATAACAGGACAAATATTGATGATTAGGGTAAACACATGAACATTCTTTGGTAGAGAGAACGTATAGAATAGTTAAAAATACATTCACATCCATTCTTAAGTCGAGAATTGTTTTCTATATAGTAACTATGTTTAAAATGGAGAGGGGAGTTTTTTAACTATTCTGTTCCTATCCCGTTTTATTTTGCATAACAATCGTTAATAATTTTCAATTGTTTATGAAATATTCAAATAGCATTTTGCCAACTAATGACAAATACAAATCGGCTTTGTTTTAAAAGAGAAATGCATCTTTAGCGGTTTCATTATTTTCAATCAATTAAAAAGGAAAACATTCAAGAAAAATATTTAGAACCCCCACCCCCCGTATATTTAATATATGTCCCTCTCAAACACACACACACACACACACACAAAGTGCATTTTTTGTTTGCGAAAATATATGCAGACATGAGAAGGTTTTAGAGTAATTCGAAAAAAAAAAAAAGAAAAAAACAAATCCCTAATTAAATATTTAGAAATTTAAGAATCGGAATCAGGAATCATATTGGATCAGGAATTTAAGACAGAATCAGTAATTGAATCGGAATCAGGGGAAAAATTGGAATCATCCCATCACTAGTATATATATATATATATACATACACCTAGTGGATCAGACAAAAGGAAACCGGAAAAAACCTATCAGCTAATTAAAGCAAAAACAGATAAAATCCCAAATGAATCAAAAACATTAAAAATCACTTTTATGTTTTATGTTTTTATTTTTATTTAATTAAATTTAGGAAAATTAGACACCGGGGAACTAATTTTGGCAAGGTATGAAAATTAAGCATCTACGAAATAAATGTCAATTGAAAATCGAGTTTAAGACCATTCTTAAAGATGACATAGTTTTAAATAGGATTCAAGTGCCTCTCACAGAAATATACATATTTTTAAATATTTACTCTTGTTTGAAAGCAAGTAAGTCGATTTTTATAAGTTAGGTACACGTTTTAAGGAGATTTTTCTTGTATTATCTTTTACAATAATTATATTAATAAAAACATAAAAAATTAAAATCCTATCACCAGAATTCATCATAAATTTTGGTTTAATCGTAAATACGTCAGTGATTATAAAATTTTGTTAATAGTTGGAAAAAAATCGAAACTTGACAGAAATTCGGCAGTATTTAAACTATCAAATAGAAAGCCACTTAAATAGTATTTGAGGTGTAGCACTTAGTTCCCATTAAAAATTATATTCCCTGATATAACGATCATAAAATCTGTTTACAGTTGATTTTTTTTTCCGTGCTTGCTTAATGTTTCTACAATTCCAAAATTACGTAAATTTCTGTTGCTTATTTTCTGTTGTATCATCTAATTATCAGTGATGTTTGAAAGTATTTTTCTTGACAAAAATGTTTTGTTTAATGTTTCAACATTTTTTGGAACATGTAAATCAACTGCTTTCTTTGAAAGGTTACCTAGAGAATTTATGCAACTTTTTTAAAACTTTGTTTTACAAATAAAATAAATTTACATCGTATTTTGATGTAATTATCATTTTAGTTTTAGTGATAATTTAAAAACAATAAATATTTATCATTAGTACCAATAATGAAAAATTAAATTAAAAATTTAAAACAATCGGTTTTGGAATCGTAAATTAGGGACACATTTTACCGATTCCAATACCTCCAAAAGTTCTGATTTTGTTACAACTTTTTCGGTATAGAATTTCAAATTTTTTGTTTATTTTTATTTATTTTCTATGTTTATCCTCAGAAAATGCCGCCCCCTGGAATGTGCCGTTCGTAAAATAGGGACACATTTTTTATGATTCCACAACCTCCAAAGTTCAGATTTTTTAAAAACTTTTGGGTATAAAATTTAAGATATCTTGTTAACTTTTATTTATTTTCATATATTTTTTCTATTTTTACCCTCTCAAAATGCCACCCCCTGATATGTGCTGCTCGTACAATAGGGACACATTTTTCTGATTCCAATACCTCCAAAAGTTCTGATTTTTTAAAAACTTTTGGGTATAAAATTTAAGATATTTTGTTAGCTTTTATTTATTTTTTCTATTTTCACCCCCTCAAAATGCCGTCCCCTGACATGGGCCGCTCGTAAAATAGGGACACATTTTTCTAATTCCGATACCTCCAAAAGTTCCGATTTTTTACAACTTTTTCGTTATAAGATTCAGATTTTTTTTTTACCCTCTCAAAATGTCGCCCCCTGGAACATGCCGCCACTGCAGAAATGTCTATGAATTATCTAAGAATGTGATTTGGGAAATCATTGATAAAGATCAGGAAGAGAATTTGGTCCAGGATGCATCCCTGAGGAATGCCAGCATTGATACTATGAACTTGTGATTTCTTCCTATTTTCAACTACTCTCATAAAGGATTTAATAATTGAGAGGAGATTTCCAGTTATTTCATATTTCTGGAAATTTTGTGGAGTAGACCTTTATGACATACACTATCAAAAGGCTTTGATATGCCAATTGCAATTGCTCTAGAAACAAAACAATAATCCTGTTTGATATTATTTGTACATCTAACAGAACAGAAACCATATTGCATGTCACTGAGTAGGCTACTTTTGCTGAGGTGGTTGATGAATACTTCTCTTATTCATCACAGATTCCAGCAACTTACTCGTGATGCACAGGAGACTGATTAATCTGTACTGAGAGACAGATGACCGATCCTCAGAATTTTTAAACATGGGGCAGACTGATGAGGTTTTCCTGGGTGTTGGGAAGCATTTCTCCTTAAGGCAAATATGGGAGCTAGTTCAGATTGAAGCCTTTTGAGCACTATGATTGGAATGCCATCAGGGTTAGTTGCTTTACTGGAATCAAGGTGTTTGATAAGCTTGATAACATCATGTACAGATATTTCAGTCACAGGCGGAAATATGGGGGGTAGGTGGCCCCAATCAGAAAGGTTGGAGTTTGATGATTTTTTTCAGCAGAAGTGAATGAAATGCTGCTTTATTTGGATTGATATGCAAGCATGCAGTGCAGCATGTTTAGTTGCAATGTATGCAGATAAGCATGCAGTAAAATAAACAAAGAAAAACCACACAAGAAATTGACTGACCTTTGAAATAATAATTTTTCAGCAATTTAAATAAATGAAATAATTTTTCATTTACACTGGCCTCCTTCTATATCTCATGGCCACCAAGATATAGAAAGAGGCTAGTGTACATGAATGCGTGACGTCATTGCCAAAGCGATATGTAGATAAAAACTGCCTACAGTTTGCTGTCTTCAACCACGTGGCCATGCTAGCAGGCATAAAAAATATTTTTCGTCGTCTTAGAGAATGGCTGTGGTAATTTTATGAAGGTAGTCCAAGTGTGCATGTATTTTCTTCTAAAGAGAAAGAATAATTCTCTATTTGGATAATGATATAATTGCAATTATTATAATTGCACATTGGCAGGGATAATTTTAATCTAACAAAATATAGCTGTTTTTTAACTTTTCTTATGTGTCTATCGAACGAAGTCGAATATTTCATTTTATTTATTTAAACGGCAAAACAATTTTGAAATGAAAATATTTTTCAGTTTATTCTTTTAATAAATGACATTTTTCGTTGAGTAATGAGTAGGAATCTTCGATCAGTTTTGCAACTTTTCAAAAGAAAAAAAAAGAAACACTCTAGAATAAAATTTGCCAAAGATAAAACCCGAGGCTTTGTGGTTCCTTAGGATGAATCTTCTTTCCAGCTTCCCGTCAAACATGACTAAACACGAACCAGATATGTTCCCGATTGGCCAAATGTGGAAACCCCAAATAACTGTTATTCATTCTTTGTGTTGTGAAAGTGTTTATGTATATTATTCTTCCATCATGAATTGTATTTAAATGTACATACACACGCAATAAACTTTAGATTAGACGATCACAACACTAGACGGTCATAGATACATGTATATACATACGTCATATAGATGACTGAATTAGTTATATATATATATATATATATATATATATATATATATATATATATATATATATATATATATATATATGTTTAATAATGATGATTATTATTACCAAAAACGATCAATAGAAAGAACAAAATTTGATGACTTACGAAGATAGCTGAAGACAAATATTTATTTTACATTGGAATGAATGACAAAAGT
The DNA here is from genome assembly GCF_053919585.1 of Euprymna scolopes. Lineage (NCBI taxonomy): Eukaryota > Metazoa > Mollusca > Cephalopoda > Sepiida > Sepiolidae > Euprymna > Euprymna scolopes. The sequence continues at coordinate 54,536,707 of NC_136519.1, forward strand.
CTATATTCCAAACTTCATTATGTTGACCACCTTATAATTTATTCCTTTAATTCAGTTGACTTATATAATTCTTGACAGTATCTATATCGTAGCACAAAATCAAACAATTATTATATCAATCAGGGAATCTATTTTGCACTTAACTCATCAGGAACATCATAAACTTTGGAATATAGACTTTTATCATTCATTCACTATTATTGCTCTGTAATTACATTGAGCTTCTTAAATAAGTATTGGTATATATTATAAGGAAATAAAGTAGATTTCTACAGAAATATATATATATATATATATATGTGTCATTTATTTGGTTTTGTTCACAATACTTTTTAAATGAATTCAATTATTTATACGTAAGTGCATTTTTACCTAAATTAATTAAATAACTGAATTATACACCCGCATACGATCACACTACTCGACAGTCATAGAACTCATAAATATGTACACGATTTACACCCCCTTCTCCATGTTATGTAGAACCCCCCCCCTACATTACACACGTGATTAACATTAAATGAAGCTGCAAATCCAGATAAAAACAACGAGCAATGACAGCCCTGTGCAAGGAATGCACATAAACGTGTTTACAGAAATCATCTTGTTCTTAAGGTTTTTTTCCAATAAGAAAATTGAAAAAAATAAAACGCAACAACATGGAATTTTATAGATTTACTGGGTGGCATTCCAAATGAAACTTGTATTATGAAAATAATGTGAATAGAAATAGAAAATGTACGTACCCTGACCCACTTCCACCAACAATGGCTACTTTCTTTCCAGATGGAACAGTAAAGGACAAATTCTCAAAAATATATCGACCTGGCGTGTATTCAAAATAGATATTCTTGAATTCGATTGTCGATTCATTACAAGAAGCCTCAAGTGTCGGCGCTTGCAACTCATTCTGTAGAGAAAACAAATACAGTTTTTAAATATTTAATACCGTTTGATATTTTTTTATGAAAATCGCTCTGGACAAGGTATGAAGCCACTTCATGTAAGGAGCTAAAAAGAAAAAAATACCACTTCAAGATCAAAAACTAGCCAACAATAATAGTTAGATCGACAGATTCCAATATATAAACAGCAATTCTTCCCCCTTTGACACAAACATTGTTCATGGAATGAAAGGATTAAAAAGACAAAACGCTAGCAAGCATTACGCTGTTGAAGTAAACCCAAGATCCAAGAACATCCAACATTCATGATGCTATTTGTACGGACATCTTGTCTTCTTGGATATGAATTTTGAATTGCTCACACTTCTGATGAACATTGGAAAATCCTTAAATACTGACCATTTTCTTCTAACCGTTTTCGACAGAAACATTTTATTCATATATATTTTTAGATTCATTCCAAACAAGGCACATTGCCATCGAAATGTAAGAGGCCACTGTGAATTAGGGGCTAGTTGTGTAGTGAGATGTTATTTTACATTACATTTAAATTTCTGCATGTTGGTATAACCAGGGAAAAAAGAGCAGGGAGAGAATTCCAAAAGCAAGCAGTTAAAAGTAAAAAATTATTAGTAGAAAGTTTTCCTGCCTTTCTACATTGATGGAGTGGAATCTTGCTGATTGTCTAATAGGTCCAAACTATTTACTTTGAGGGTGCACAAGTGTAGCAAGTTCGGAGCACATTCTTTAGAAAGTACTTGGAAAACAAGTACAGGCAATCTAGAATCTTGGCAAACAGTGTGGGACCTATTAAGGTTGAGGCTCTCTTTTCAACCCTGTCTGAGAGGGGGGATAGTGGTTGGAGCATTAGCCCAGATGTGGCAACAATACTCAATGAATGGGCAAATGGTGGCCTTGTACAGATATAGGATATTGTCAGGGATAAGAGGTTTTTCAGCATGGAAGAAGAAGGCTACTCTTTTTGCAGAAAATCAGGCAGTATCTTTATGTATTTGTTCAGATTCATGTTATGTGTGAATGTTAAGCCAAGTAGTTTAAATGTTAGCTTCTCAGATGAGATGCTATCAACCATGGCAATTGGTGGCTAGAAAAGTTTCTAATAATTGTTAGGAGCTTTCCATTTCACTACAAATTGGAGGTCGTTTTCTATGATTTCAGCAATTGCTTTAGGTATGCGTGCATTTGTTTTGTCCACATTTTGGGAATAGAGCACGGTGTCATCAACAAATATGCCCATCGCGAACACAATTGCATCAGGGTGGTCATTTATGAAACTGGTGTATTCTCTCTCAGTGTTTTTTTTTAACGAGATGTTGGGGTCAGCAAGAAGTCTGGCAGTTAACTTTTGAGGCCATCATTCCTGTGTGGGAACAAAAGTTCAAGGAAATAATGCCATACAAGATAGCATCTAAAGCTAAAAATTAAACTTTGCAAGAAAGCAAATCTGTAACAATGAATAAAGAATAAAAACAAGTAGGATTCATATTTCTGCCTCTAACCTTTTTTTCTTTGCCGCCAGCAAAGATGCAGGCAATACCAACAATCTGAATAAAAATTTACGTTCTTTTAAATCGATTGCTTTTGTTTATGTTGCTTGGATTAAAAATTGATTCCAGAACAAGAAATTCTCGTATTATTCTTCTTCTTATATATATATATATATATATATATATATATAAAATGGGTTAAGAAATTCCAACGAAAGAAAGATGTATATTTAAATAAGGGAGTAGTCACCAACCATGTGTATTTTTTAACATTATTTTATTATTCCGTGTCTTGGTTTTTCATTGAGAGTTATGTTTGGATCATTGTAATAATGTTTTTAAGGCATTGAAATCGTTTTTACATGTGTTTCAGATGTTCAAATTCACATTTGAAAATAATTTCTGATGAGGACGCTTCACAGAACGTCTGAAACGCGTGTAAAAACGATTTCAATGCCTTAAAAACATTATTACAATGATCCAAACATAATTCTCAATGAAAAACCAAGACACGGAATAATAAAATAATGTTAAAAAATACACATTGTTGGTGACTACTCCCTTATTTAAATATATATATATATATATATATATATATATATATATATATATGATATAAAGCTGAATGTGTGTGTGTGTGTGTCTGGTCACGAATAGGCTCCTATATGGTTGACTATTTGAAAAAACTGATTACATATAATGATAGAATATGTATCAAGACAAGAATGGCTATGTTTGATCTGGCAGAACCGTGGTTCATTAAAATTGTTGGGTCTGCGTTCGCGCCTGGTCCACAAAGTATGGAAATAAACAATTTAAAAAATACATTTACAAGTGTTTTTGATATATATGTACATAATAATACTTTGATAAGTATGTTTTAACTTAAATAGGGATGGTATAATAAAATTGTGGGGTCTGCGTTCGCGCCTGGCCTCCATAGAATGGAAATAGGCACAAACTTTAATAAAGACTTTTCATATCTATCTGCGTAAGTATACTTTGATAATTATGTTTCGGTTTGAAGAAATATGGTATAATAAAATTATGGGGTGTTTGTTCGTGCCTGACCTTCATAGAATGGAAATATGTCACAAAGTTTAACAAGGTTTTATAATATAGATCCACAGAATATTGTGATAAGTGTTTCAGTGTGAACAGGTATGGTATAATAAATTATGGAGTTTATCTATTTTATTTTTACTTTCATCATATTTTGCTTTGGTTTTGATACCCCCAAATTCAACCCAAATTTACAACCCTTCCTTTTCATAACCTATCATACTTTCATAAGTCAGTTTATTTTCTGTAGGCTGTTTTTGAACCCAGTCAACGACGGGTACTTTTGCTAGTATATATATAAATTTGTAACTTTATTTATAATTAATGGTTTTCATATCCGTATACAATTTAGTACAATATGGGGAACCAAATTAAATTGATTGTAGTATGTAGAACACATTAGACCTACAGTGGAAAGAGAGATAATACTAGAATAAAAGCAGATTTATTTTTAATAGATAATCCCTGAGAAGTTCTTATTTCAATTAACATTCAGACCAACAAGTTAGTTTTTCAACCTGAACTGTGACCAACCTACAGACTGACCTTTTCATAAAAAGCGAGAAAAAAAAAATCGCAAGTTTATTTGTTAATATCTATGCGGAATACACAACTGTCTATGGCAGCACTTCAAAGAGCATTGGTGATCAAGTTCTTGCTGATTCTCTGGAGCATACTGTGCAATGGGGACAAAAAGTGGCTTGTTACCTTTCACGTCTAACATCTCGAAAACCAAGCTTCTCTCCTTTCATCACCAATGCTCAGATTTTGCTTTTTCAGGTGAAACAAATGTCTCTTTCTTTAAGGAATCTTCTTGTTTTGATACGCCTTTCGCTCCAGGTCTGAAATGGAAGACTTGCATACAATTTGTTGCTAAAGTTGCTTGAAAAATGGTTGAATCATTCTACCACCAGAAAGGACCAGACTCTTTAGGATCAAAGTGTAGTATTTTTTCTGTCCTCAGTCAATGATGGGGAAGTCTTCCTTGATGGAGACAAATTTAATTTTTGTTCCAATATAGAGTGGCCCTATTTTGGACAGTTGGATTGCATTTAATACATCTGTCTCTATATTCCTTCTACTGCCACTTCTCATTTAATTTGCCCCTTATTGTTATCTGTTACATCATATCTAGTAGTGATCAGATGGACAGGTACCCCCCCCCAAAAAAAAACAACCCTTCCCAATACACATATCTTCATTGATAATTGTAAGAGAGAAAAAAAGACTCACATCCAAACTTTAAACAGAATTCCTGTTCTTCAAGCATTGAAATAACTGATTACATCTCTGACACTAACATTTTCTGCTCTGTTCTCTCCAAAAATTCACCGTTTGCTTTAAATCCGTCCTTTTATTTAAGTCAGTTGGTTAGTTAGTTTATTCACATATACAAATTAGTCCCAACTAAAAAAATCTACCATTGTGAGTAGAAGCCTTTCCTTTTTTTTTCTCTGGTCGATAGGCATGCATGAGATGCCAAACATCTAATTCACTTTTTAACTGGTAAGCTCCCATTTCTATTTTCACAGCAAGCAATATTTGATCTTCCTTTATATTTTAAACAACCACATTTTTCATTTCCATTGTGTTATGTTTGATGATAAACATTATTAGTTCATTAAAAAAAAAAAAAAAAAAAGAAGGAAGTATAACACTTTACACATTTATTTAACAACTTACAGATTAAATGGTAATGTAGGGACTGCTGGATGTGTTATGATCAAACACTGATATGAGGCACTATTGTTTATATCTCAAACTAATGACCAATGTTGTTTAATCGAAGGACAGGTAACTTCCCCTTCTTCAGTGTAAAAGAAATACCTCAGTATTATTTTTTATTTTAATCAGTGCCTAACACCTTGTTCCATTACAAAATATATTTTAAAGAAAGAAATATGGACAAATCTTTTCAATAATATATATATGACAAACTTCTATATTCCAAATTTCAAAATGCTGACCATCTTGCCATTTATTTCTTTAAGTACGTTAACATGCACAATTCTTGACAGCACTTGTTTCGTAGCGCAGAATCATTCATGTAATTATTGTCAAAGTTTTTGTGGAGGAAGAAGTGGCTTACCATTAAATTGAGAATCAAGATGGTGCCCGCAGGCTTTTATGTGGAAAAAAGTCTCGGGGAATCTCGGAGAATTTCATACCCTGGTTCCATTAATAACGAGGAAAGGAAAGCGGGAGGACAGACGATTTTTAGTTACTAAAGCGAACGGACGTGTGTAAAAGAAGAGGTAGAAGAAAAGAGTGCGGTGAACAAAATAAACGACGACTCGGTTGAAAGTAGAGTTGTAACGAACACAAGCTATTTCGGCATGACGTCAGGATTTGACCCCAAGCTAATTCCCCTGTTTGATGGCAGTATCACTGATCACTCAGTGCAGGAATGGGTGGAAAAAGCAGAATTAATATGTCAGCTCAGTGGGGTGAAGCGTATGGAATGCGTGGTCCCAATGCGCCTCACTGGGGGAGCATATGCAGTATACCAGCAGTTGGCTGATGTGTTATAGAGAGAGGAGAGGTGCGAATGAACTCGAAATCCGGGCCATCAAAAATGGAACCTGGAATTGGATGACCTGGTCCTATGACGCAAGTCGGTTTATGGGTCAGACCGTTGAATGGAGCAAAGTTCGAATGAACTTAAACCCTGACCGACAAAAATGAAACCCGGGAATACGATGACGTAATTCGGCCGCAAGTAAGACCAAAAGCAAACGCAGAGAGGGTCAGAATGTGGGTCGATGACGTAAATGGGTTAACGGATTACGAGGTTGAAAATTCATAAAAGTCAAATGATAAACAAAAGAACGAGTCAGTCAGAGAGTGACAGCAGAGAGGGGAGGACAGACGACGCTCAACTGCCTGTCAAGGTCGCAACCACACCCTCTCCACCTACACTATCTCCACCACCACCTCCACCGCCGTATTATGTGTATATGAATGTTTATTAAATAAACCAGGTTGTTTCATAACATAGCGTCTCGTTATTCATTGATAAATGAACAGCGGTCATTCCATTCACTAGACTACTTACAACAAACATATATGCATAAATGTCAAACGAACTATCTCTATATCTATCGAGATATTCAAAAATCTCGGATAGTTAAAATACAGGCTTGGTGCTAATAAAATAGACGTCACCGCCATACCACCCAGTATATAACAGATGAGAAGAAAACAGATTTTGGCTGCATCAAGCGCGCCCTTTTTACAGCATTTGTGTTAGATCCAGTTACTGTATGGAAGGAATTCATGGCCTGAAAATTACATCCCGGGGAAACGGTGGATGTGTATCTGGCTGAACTAAAAAAGCTATCGGTCCTTTTTGGAGGGATGTCAGACAAAGGCTTGGTGTGTGCCTTTGTTGCAGGATTACCTAAGAGTGTGGAAGATCTGCTCCGTGCCTCATCCCAAGTGGACAAGATGGACATATCGGAAGTATTGGCGTGGGCACGAGCAATACTAAAGAAAAGCCCTAACACTATAGACCAAGCGGCAGCTGTACAACCATCACAGGTTGGATTGCAGGACCTGGGCACAGCTACAACCTGCTATAAGTGTGGAGGACCCAACCATTTGGCCTGTGATTGTCTTTCGTCACGTCAACCAACTTGGAAACTTGACGGGCCGCAGTGCTACAAGTGCAAAAAACGCGGACACCTGGCCCGCACCTGTCCGGGAAACGGGCAAGGGGAAGAAGCTCCAGCGCCAGTCTTCTCCCCAGATCGTCATTGAGCAGGGCGCTACCCACTGTAAGCATACACATTAATGGAAGCAAGCGCCTCGCGCTTGTGGACACTGGGTGCACCCAGACTCTCGTGAGCAAGATATGCTGTGCCACTTGGAAAGCAGAGAGAATTCCGGTACTAACTGTAGACGGAGGTTCACTAGCCTCTTGTGGGGTGAGCATTATCCGTGCAAGCATCAACGATGGGCCTGCAGTAGCCGTGCGAGCCCTGGTTGTGGAGGGAGAACTTCTTGGGTACGACCTACTCCTGGGTATGGACTTGATTACACAACTGGGTGGAATTACTGTAGACAGAACTGGCAAGGTACAGTTCTCCCGATGTGAGGAACATGTTTGTGCTGCCATAACTCTCGACGAGCCTGACTTCCGTGCAGAGTATGATAGAAACACCAATGCATGGACGGCGTCTTGGAAGTGGTCAAACGATCAGCCATTAATATCCTTGTGGAACCGGTTATCGGAATATCCTCCACCCATGTGGCTAAGGAAACAGTATGAAGAAGAACTGCAGACGTGGATCGACAATGGCTGGCTTCTTCCATACCCAGAGGATGAGCTTGGGGCCCCCCCCCCTCCCGCGAGGGCTGATTCCTTTGATGGCCGTCGTACAAGAGACCAAACAAAAGGTCTGCCTCGTCCTAGACTACCGTGAGCTCAATGAGCATGTCGACCCATATATGGCAAGGACTGATGTGTGTGCACTCAAATTAAGGGAGTGGCGACAGCAGGGATCAAACGTGGCAACTCTGGACCTACGCAGGGCCTATCTGCAAATACGCATTGAGAGGAAATTGTGGCCATTTCAGACTGTGGAAATTGGAGGAACCCGATATTGTCTAACCAGGCTAGGGTTCGGTCTAAATGTGGCACCAGGCATTATGACAGCAATCATGCATGCAATCCGGCAGCAAGATGAGGCAGTGCAACAGGCAACATCCTCATACATCGATGATATATTCGTCAATGAGAGCCTCATGTCAGCGCAATCGGTTAGAATGCACTTTGAGAGCTTTGGACTGACATGTAAGGAACCAGAGCGTCTGTGCGATGGAGCAAAAGTTCTCGGCCTGCACGTGCGCAATAGCAAGGAGGGACTTTGCTGGAGAAGAGGAAGTCACGTTCCCAAGGTCCCATCAAACATCACTCGACGAACAGTGTTTTCGCTTTGTGGAAAGATGGTAGGCCATTTCCCTGTGTGCGGTTGGCTCAGGGTGGCTGTGGCGGCCATAAAAAGACGTGCAACAGCCGTGTCGTCGGGATGGGACGATACAGTACACGATGTCACCCTAAGGAGCATGCTGACAGAGACTGCGTCCAGGGTGACCAGTGATGACCCCGTTCCGGGGAAAGTGGTGCGTCAGCGGGAATGAGTTCACGGTCTGGGTGGATGCTAGTTCACTGGCCCTTGGAGTTGCCCTTGCAGTTAATGATTCCATTATTGAAGATGCCTGTTGGCTTCGGCCAGAGAATGATTCGAGGCACATAAACTTGGACGAATTTGATGCCACATTGAAGGGCGTTAACGTGGCGCTTCAATGGCAAGCCAAGGTTCTACATATCATGACTGACTCGGCATGCAATCATCGGTGGATAACCGATGTATTAAGTGGAAGAGCACGGTTGACGACACGAGCATCGAGTGAGATGTTAATTCCAAGACGGCTTGCCACCTTGGTCGACACCATCACAGAGTACGACCTGACCGTGGATGGACATAATGTTGATCAGGTCTGCGCTCAACAGAGCAGATGCTCTGACAAGAGTCCCTCAACGATGGCTTCTGGCTAGTACTCTGAGAGATTCTGATAATCTGCAAAACACATGTGCAGCAGTTGTGTGTAATGTGGATGCAGCGCGCATCATGGACATTCATCAACAGTGTGGACATCGTGACATCAAGCGGACACTGTACTTTGTCAAGATGATTGATCTAGGAGTAGAAAAAAAAGATATCCGGAGAGTGGTGGAAAGTTGCGAAGCCTGCCAATCCATCGACCCAGCTCCAGCACAATGGAAGAAAGGGGAGTTGGGAGTGAGTGGTAAGTGGCAGAGAGTGAGCATGGACATCACACACTACGGTGGCAACCACTTCCTTACCCTCATCGATTGTGGGCCTACATGTTTCACGATCTGAAGACTCCTCGGGCGCCAGGACTCTTGCAGCATTATTCGCCAGCTGTCATCCGTGTTCTGTGAAAGAGGTGCGCCCGATGAAGTGCTGACGGACAACGACCCAGCCTTTTGCAACCATCAGATGAGGCAGTTCTTACAAGAATGGGGTGTGCGGCTGCGGCTTAGATGCACTTATGTGCCTTCTGGCAATGGTATAGCTGAGAGAAGCCATCGCAGCATCAAAACAATTGCAGCCAGGAAGCAGTGCACCATCGCAGAAGCTGTGTACTGGTATAATCTCATGCCGAAGGATGACGTCTCTCCAGGAACGGTGCCTGCAAACACAATCTATCAGTACCGTGTCCGAGAAAAAGGAATCCACCCCGATACAACTGTGGCCACTGAGATAGAACGGAATCGATATGCCAAAAGGGATGCTGTCTGGGTGAAGCCGCCAGGAAACTGATGTACTGACGGGGCACAGTGACCGATGTAGTGAGTCAGCAGTGTGATGATGATTGATGGCGTACCCTGTCACGTTAGGGACCTACGGCCGGCGACACATGTACCACCTTCAGTGGACGATGAGAGTGACTCTGACTCTGAGACGAGTGGGCCATCGCTTTGGTTTGCACCATCCCTATCAAGCAGTGACTGATATCAGTAGCCTCCACGGAGATGAAGCCTTCCCCGACCATTAGGCGGTGGATGAGAGCGCACGCGAAGACGAGAGTAGCATTGTTCCCCTTCGCAGAAGCACCCGACGGCGGCGATCGCCACCCCCCTGCTGTCTCTGTGATCATGAGATCAGGGGGGAGTGTGGAGAAAGAAGTGGCTTACCGTTAAAGCGGCTGCGCGTTTGTGCCTGCAGAGCACAAATTGACAATCAAGATCGCGCCCGCAGGCTTTTATGTGGAAAAAAGTCTCGGGGAATCTCGTACCCTGGTTCCATAAATAACGAGGAAAGGAAAGCGGGAGGATAGACGACTTTTAGTCACTAAAGCGAACGCGTGTAAAAGAAGAGGTAGAAGAAAAGAGTGTAGTGGATGAAACAAACAACGACTCGGTTGAAAGTAAAGTTGTAACGAACACAGTTTTTGAATATATTCCGCCTGTAACTCATCAGAAAAAATAAGAAACTTATCAACTTTAAAAGAAAATAAAGAAATACAGACATGACCACAAAATCTGAAAGTTGGAAGAGAAGTTGCAGTTATTTTTCAACGTGTTGCGCCATCTTTAAATTTTTATATGCATATATATAGATTAAAAAAGAAACAAAAGCAGTCGGCTGTAAGGAACAATTTTTACCATCTTTCTCAACTTACCTTTATACTTGATTCCAAGTTCAGTAAATTAAACATTGTCTGCATATCAATAAGAGACTGTCGTACTTCTCTGTAGACAGAACCAAGAAAGTTGAGTGGTAAAGAGAGCTGAAACAAGAGACCATTCACCATAACAATATCACCTACAGTCATCGTACCTGAAAAAAATAAATAAAAATAAAAACGGACATAAAAAAATTATCTGAACTGCTGTTCTCATCTTAGATGGCATTCTCACATTTTGACTGATGTATAGAATTTCTAACGAAACTCTTCATTTAATCCACATTCTGTCTGCGTTAACCTGGTAGAAGTTTGAAGTAATTTATAATTCTATTCTTAGTCGCCAACCTAATAGGTCCTGCATTATCAACTAAACTCCAACTACTGTCTCATTGTAAAAACGTTGCATCAATGTGCCTGTTTTAAAAGTATTTTAATGGAATGTGTTCTGATGAACTCGTAGCACTTCTGCCCCCTCAATGTAAATATACCGACTAATCCAACAAGTAACAAAATCCAACCCATTCACTGTATATAGATACTGTATATAGATATACTGTATATAGATATACTGTATATAGATACTGTATATAGATACTGTATATAAATACTGTATATAGATACTGTATATAGATATACTGTATATAGATATACTGTATATAGATATACTGTATATAGATACTGTATATAAATACTGTATATAGATACTGGAAAACTTACTCTATTAGAGTTTTCTCTCGAATTGCTAGACTTTGGAATTCCCTCCCTGTCTCCTGCTTCTCTGACTATAGTGATATGCAGAAGCTTAAATATAATGTGAACAGACACCTCATTACTCAACTCTCTACATAGTGTCCCTGTAGATATAGTCCCAAATAGTCGTCCTTTTTATTCAAATGACAATATGCCTTGTTTGAGATGAAAAAAAGAGTACAAATTTGTTTTTTTTAATTTCCAAAGTGACACGAGCAAAGAAAAAAGGAAAAGGGAAGTTGGGGAACGTTGGAAAAATGACGATTTAATACTCACCATTAATCACATTTTGACTTGCCAAATACATAATCCCTGTCAATCCTATGCTGAAAATCATATTCTGTCCCCAATTCAAAGCTGCTAAACTTGTGGTTGTCTTTAAAGAGGCTTTCTCATATTTACTCAGCAAGAAATCATATTTTTCAGCCTCGTATTTCTCATTATTAAAATACTGAAAAATAAAATAGTGTGTGTTAATTATAAAAAAGTTTAACAAAATGATCGAAAATTCATAAAAATTGGATCCGCAAAAATTTTGCAGAATTTGAAATTATTGGACGAAAATCTATTAAGTGCCACACTTAATTAAAAAAAAAAACTTCTTAGCCAAATCAAATTGATGCAGAAAATAGCTCAAATTTATCAAAAGTTATTTCAATTTCATATTTGTTGGAATTGAAAATTTTACGATTAATCCTTCTTCACCATCACCATTATCATATCATCATCATCATTGTGCACATCACATCGTCCAGATCATTATCACCACATCATCATCAGTTTAACGTTTGTCTTACATACTAACATATGTTGGATGGCTTTTAGAAATTGACTTTAAACTAACCTATCTCTGGTCTGGTCTTTATTTATCCCTCTTTCTTTTACTTATCACTTCCTTCCATGTTTTCCTGTGAACTGAACCAGTTCTACATTTATTAACCCAAAAACTCTCATCCATTATTTTATCATCATATTTGGTTTCATGTCCAGTTACACATACTGACGCGTGTTGTACAGCTTTTAGAAATTGACTTGCAAACTAACAAATCTTTGGTCTTTATCGGTTTCTTTCAAATCCATCCATATCACTTTCTCCCATGTTTTCTTTGGCCTGTTCATACCAACTGACCCTGTTACCTCAACTGTTCTACATCTATGAACATAAACACTATCATTTTATGTAAAAATTTCCAGCAGACTACATGGTTGTTTTCAAGGCCCATGTAAACAAATTCTTGTAGCGCCATCCTCTTAAATAATTAAATTCTGACTAATTAAAATCATTATTACTAACCCTCATGATGCTGTCTCACCAATCTTCTGACAAACTCATTAACACTTATTCTTGAGTGGCCTTTGTGCCTTGATGAGCACTAACTTATGAGTACAAAAAGAAGAAGAGAGCAAACTGCTGCTATGTGCCATCAATGCAACTACACTCAAGTGATGAGATATTATCCAGAAAATCTGCTGGGATTGAAGAATTGATTCCCCATGATGTTACAATACTCGCTTGCAGCCTTTTTTATTTTTTTAAATGTGTAATGGCCTTTCTTCCCCTCCTTTCACTACTCTTCTTCATCTTTTTGTTCGCTTCCTTCTCCTCCCACTACTACCTCTCCATAACAAAGTGTGACAAAAAAAAAAAAAAAAAAAAAAATCACACCTTTATTAACATTCAATACATTTCAAGAATTTATTTACTTTTACTGTTTCATAGTTAATCAAAGAGTCAACAGCTTTTGTGCCGGCTTCATTGTCTGCTTTATTCATCATCACTCGGTATTTCGTCCTGAAAACAAGCAAAAATATTAACAGCAGAAAAAAACAAACATGAAAATATAGTACAGAAATGCATTTTTATTTTTTCATTATTTAAAAGGAACAGGTAGTTTGCTTGAAGCATTGCTAATAAACAAATATATAAGTGTTTAAGAAGGCTGTTAGCAATGTAAGATACCGAGATAGTGAAACAAACTAAAAAAAAACTGAACAAGAAGTTCTGAATTTGTACCACTTTGTTCCATTTTTACAGCATATTTTTGGTTTGTTTTCTTTTTGAAAAAAAGAAGTAGCTTTCAAAAATATCAAAGACATTTACCTGCCAGATTATATTAAACAGTAAAGTCTATATTTACTATTAATATGCATGACAGTTTTTGAAAAATAAAAAAATATTCAAAGATTTGTAATTTAAAAGCAACCGTTTTTTTTTTCATATGCCACATCATTTCAGTGATATCCTACATTGCTAACAGTTTTCTTACAGTCACTTACATATTCATCATTAAATTTTTTTCATTTGTTATTGAAAACTAATGGGTATATTAAGATGGTTAACTCAAAATAGCTACCAAATTTTATCAACTAGTTTTGTCTGCCTGTTCCTTTGCAAAAAAAATTAAAATAAGCAAGATATAAAACATTTAATAGAGAAAAGACTTGTTAAACATTAAATTTTGAGTCATGTTATAAAATCCTAACTGAATCAGCGAATATCAAAAATAGTAGGTATATTGAAGCGATTAGCTCTCAAAATAGCTGCCAAATTTTATCTATAATATCAATATCAGCTGTCTATCACCAGACTTTCACACTCCTTTTTTGACTTCAGGTTGATTGTGGCTCGCTGATTTGTTTGTTTTGTTATGTGTGTTTTATCCTTTGAACGTGATGGTATCTGTTTCTTTGAGTAGAGTTTTTTTGCAAGCATATTATGTCGAGGTTGTTGTTTGTCATTATGCATTTTATTTCTCTCGTAGTTAGGTTTTATACCCCTGCAGTTCAATTGTATTATGTTTTGCTTTGTTTTTTCCATTACCATGTGACAAATCGTCTTGTGTTTTTGAAAATTTTCTGTTCTATGAGATTTGTTTGTGGTATTTAGAGGAACTTCTTCCAATTCCATTTTTCTAGTGTACTATACCTGTTGCTTAATTCAGGTGTTACATTCATAGTTTTTGTTTCTTGTTTGTGTCTGGATTGGGATCATTGATGTGACTTATCATGACGTTTAGATTTGAATAAGAACTGTTTATATTGGGATTTGTCTGTGTATGTTTGTGTGGTTTTCATACAAGATTGGTTCTTTCGAGATCTTGTTGGTTTTGATTTTGGAGGGATTTAGGTGTTTTATGTTGATTTTTCTTGCTGCAAGTCTTGTGATGGTGTTAATTGTTGCTCTTGAGTATTTTTTTTTTTTTTTTTGTGTAGGTAGAGTTTTGGGGTGGGGATTGTTTAGACTGATGAGTGGAGATCTGTAGATCTTTTCGAAGATTAGGAGTTCATTTGAATTCGTATTTGCCAATTTTCTTATGAAAAGACAAGAATTGGAAGTAGTTTGCAATAGTTGAGTTACTTTTGAGTAAAGGCAGTCTGGATAGAAAGTCTCAACAATTTTTCGGGCTTCTAGGAAAGAGATGTTCTGAGTGTTTAATTTTTGTTATCTTTTTTTCTTTCTTCTATGCTTCACAGAATCTAGTCATCTGAATGTTCGCTTTGGCAGTTTATGTATTTCAGTTATTGGCAAGTGGCTTCCTGATGATCAGATCCATCCATTCCACAATTTTTTTTTTTCTTCTGTTAAACTAGTTCTCACGATGTCCAAACTTCTGGCAGCTGTAACATCTAAGTGGATTCGGGATATAAATTTCTACTTTATGTACCCAATTTTAATTTTGGTGGGAGGTTTAGGAGAGCTAAATGTGAGGATGTATTAACGTTAGTTTTTATTTCTTGATCATTTTTTCTTTATAGTGACTTTTTTAACTTCTGTTACAAACTGTTTTTTGTTAAGTTTTGTTTGATTTCATCTATTGTACAATTATCCAGTTCTGGACTTTTCACCATTCCCTTTGATGTGTTGAAATTTATGTAGATACGCTTTTATTTTTTATGTTGCGTAGTGTGGTGGTTCCTAGCAATATTTCTGTATACTTATTGTTTTTAACTTCTACTATTAATGTATTGTTACGAGTTGTTTTGATTGATTTTGGAGCCACGTTTGCTGGGAGATATTTTTCTATTATGAAAAGTGAGAGTTTGATGATGGGTTTGTCATCCACCGACTCAAGAACTATGTTGGATAGTTACGAGGGGCGTGCAATAAGTAATGCCCCTGACCCACTTCCTATAGCAGTAGAGCAACAAAACTTGGCACAGTTATTAGTCTTTCTCTACATAGGAACCACCCACAGTTATGCATTTCTCCCATCGTTTGATGCAGCTCTGGAGACCGTTTTTGTAGAACACCCCAGGTTGGTCCTCCAATCACAATGTGACTTCAGAAATCAAGGCTGCAGCATCTGGGAAATGCTTTCCTTTCAAAAAACAACTTCATGGCTGGGAAGAGGTGAAAGTCAGAGGGTGCAAGGTCAGGAGAGTAGGGAGGATGGGGAAGGATTTCATAACCACACGCCTGTGCTTCTGATCTGGCGACATGCGAGTTGTGGACTGGAGCGTTGTCCTGCAAGAGGAGGGTACCTTTGCTGATCTTGCCCCGCCTCTTGATTTTGATAGCTTCCCTTAATTTTCTCAAAAGTGAAGCATAATAGGCTCCCGTTATTGTGGTACCCTTTGCCAGGAAATCTGTCATCACTACTCTGTCCTGGTCCCAAAAGACTGTGAGCATGACCTTGCCAGCGGAGGGCTGCATCCTTGCCTTCTTTGGGGGTGGTGAGTCCAAGTGCTTCCACTGCATTGACTGGGCTTTGGTCTCTGGATCATAGTGATGGACCCAGGTTTCATCCTGTGTAATCAGTCTTTTGAAAAACTTTGACTCATCTTCTTGGCACATCTCCAAATTCATCCTTGAGCACTCGACGCGTTCTCACTTCCATCCGGCAGACACCTTATGCATATGCAACTTGGTCATGAATGATAGTTTCCAGAGACCCTGTACTAATCTTGACATTTTGGGCTATTTGGCGAATAGTAATGTGCCGATCTTCTAAAATGGCAGCCTCAACTTGACAGACAGATGCCTCATCAATGGCAGAAGGGGGGGGGGGGCAGGTCTGGGAGCTGTTTCCACACACCTCCAGGCATGTTTGAATTCACGATGCCAGTGTTTTACAAGGTCGTATGATGGGGTATTATCATCATAAGTTTCTTTCATTTCATCAAAAGTCTCCTGTGGTGTGCGTCCTTTCAAATACCAAATATGACATTCAACAGGCTCCATTTCACACCCGACTCAGTTCAAACACCTGTAAAACAGAAACCACAATTAGTTCAGAGCTGTAATTTGCCACATAACCCGTAGAGATATAAATCATTGCACATGCAAAATTTCAGCTAGATCAGCTAACTGGAAGTGGGTCAGGGGCATTACTTATTGCACACCTCTCGTAAGTGGTTATTTCCTCCGTTTCGGTATCTGTGTCTGTATATGTATCAGATTCTGGATATGGTCTTTTACTGTATTTCATGATTTTACTTGCAATGACTTGGGATTTCTTGTTAAGTGGCATATGTACTTTTTTTGTGTTTCATTGGCTATGTTCCCCACCCATCTCAGAGCCCCATAAGGGGATGCGTCTAGGAGAAAACCCACTCACCAAGTAACATCAGCCAATATACTCATGCTGATGACTGATAATTTAAGATTGTATCCCTGGGTTTTCATTGCCACGATAATTACTCACCTGGGGACAGAAAAGGTTATGCGTCCTTCCTCAGCAGGATTGATCCTATAACCATTGTCCTGATTCAGATTTTGTATATCTGTAAAAAGGGTTAACATACATGACCAGCTGATTGGTCAGATCAGGCTTTTCTGACTGCCCATCTAGCCCAGTAAGAGCCAAAATAAAGTGTTGCAAGCCACATGATCTCTTTAGTTACCGGATCATAGGCCACCAGGATCGCATCCTCGAGCATTATGATCGCCACTCACGGTCAAGAAGTAGCTTCATTGGGGTGGTCCTATCCCTCTTCGAGGGGGGGGGGGCAGTCAGTATATTTTAATGCCTCATTGACAGTGTTTAATAGGTGTGTATAAATCTGTTTTTTATAGATCTTTGTAGATGTTTGTTTGGTCATCACGTTCGGATTCTCAGCATTAGAAAAACCTATGAAAGTTATTATAACAATCAAAATGACTGAATAACAATAGAATATTATTTTTTTCAAGTCAGTTTCTATTTAACCCATAGTTGGGATCCTAACAGGTACTACCACTCCGGGTCAAAGTGGACTTGGGAGCAATGGTAATTAAAGAGTGACTCCACACTCCCCCAAAGTCCGCAAGCTGGGGCCTCACCATTGGATATAGTTTAAGGTTATATCCAGGACCTACATGATCTTGGAGTCTACATTCATAAAATCATCTCTTCAACTGGAAAGCAAAATCTAGAATCAGACGACCAGGCCTTCACGTGCTTTAAATTAGCATTACAACACTGTTAGTTATATTTTCTCTTCCATTCTCCAATGATTCAGCTATATTTCTGATAGTATAGATGCAGCACTCCCTCCTCAATTTCCCTTTGCAGACAGAAGCCACACTTGTAGATCTCAAAATCACTCCTTCTCATATCTGTGATATAAACAACCTAGACATCTCTAAGGAATGTGAGCCTGATCTCATCCCTTAAGAAATCGTATTATTTGAATTCTTCAAACTACTGTTCTCATTCTGAGTGTCAGTTTCACAACATTTTGGCCGATACAATAGTTGAGTTACTACACCTTCTTCAGGTGTATCTTATCGAACTCTGGAATGTTTTTGCCAAACTTGGGAATTTGGATGGAATTTCAAATGAAACCCTTTATTTACTTCACAGAAGTAGCATGATGTTCTCATTCTATCAGTCATGATTGGATAGAGATCCTAAGTAATTTGCAATTGTATTTTTTGGTCGCTCACTGAGAATTGAACCTTCAACATTCAGGAGAATATCACTTTTACAATTTATTTTTCCAAGTACTCTAACCACTGTCCGAAGAATGAGAGACTAGTGGTAGATGTACCATCCCAGATGTAGCAACAATACTCCGTGTATAGTTGAACTGTGGATTTGTAAAGATATAGATACTCTTCAGTGTGAGTAATTTTCCAGCATGGAAGAAAGAGCCCACCTTCTTTGATGCAGCCTTGGCAATGTCTTGAATGTATTTGGTCCAATTCACGTTGACTGTGAATGTTAGGCTGAGGAATTTAAAAGATGGCTCACAGGTACCAATTAGTGGTTGAAAAGGTTTATTGTAATTTTTAATAGAAAAAAGCTTACTCTTAGTAGCATTAAATTAATCCAAACAATCAGTAATTTCTAGTGAGAAGGTCAAGTACTATGTTCCTAAAAAAAACATTAAATAAAAAAAAATTAAATGCAAAATTAGCACATACCTCCATTGTGTTATAAGTAAAGTAAAAACTGCATAGGAACCAATACAACCTAAAGTGACGAGGGCAAACTGTCCGCCACATTTATGATACTAAAAGAAAATAAAAAGGTAAAAAAAAAAAATTAAAATCAAAGGAAGAGTTACGATTATCGCATATTTCAGCACGAAGCAAATTCCCAAAAGGCAATTTTAATCTTAACAACATGAAAAAGAAATTTAAAAACTCAACACATTTATCCAATGTTATATACATTTGCATTCTAAGAAATAATAGATAATAAAAACAAATTACATTGGTGATGCTACAGAGGCTGGATCTTGGCAGACAGTGTGGGGCCTATTATGTTATAAATTCTTTTTACACCTTGTCCAATTGGAGAGGCAAATTGCCACTGAGACATAAGGGTTTAGGGATCATGCTTACAGGGAGTTCAGCAGCGAGATGCCTGTACAGTTAAAATTTCTGCATGTTAGTACAGTCAGGGAAGCAGGACATAGGGAGGGAATTCCAAAGTCTGACAATCTGAGAGAAGAAACATTTAGAGTAGAAGGTTCTTTAGCATCAGGAAACCTAGTAAGGCTAGAGAGGGCTTAAAAATAAATGAAATGATAAAGTAGAAATTCAGTTTTGAAACAAGATATTAGTGATTGTAAACGTGATACTTACTAACACTGTGCTGACCAGAGTAACTTCAAATATGGTGGGAACAACATTAAAGACTAAAGCACTCAGCGTAAAGTTGATGCCTCTAAAAACAAAGGAGAAATTCAACAAACTGAGTTGTGCTCTTGAAAATTGTACATAGATATATATATATACAATAAATAGGTATCAATATGACCATTGGTTTATGTTAGGGACAATCACTGAAATATGTTCATTGATGTATGTTAAGGACAACCATTGTAATGTGTCCATTGATGTATGTTAAGGACAGCCATTGTAATGTGTCCATTGATGTATGTTAAGGACAACCATTGTAATGTGTCCATTGATGTATGTTAAGGACAGCCATTGTAATGTGTCCATTGATGTGCATGTATGTGTCCTATTTGTATTTATTTACTTAGCAATTTATTTTATTACTTTATAAATATTATAAGAACATATTTATATTATTATTTGCCTAATTAGCCCCAAATGAGCATATGCTAATTTAGTGTTGGTAGTATTTCTGGTACCATTGATGTTGCCAGTCTGAACCACAAAACAAAAACAAAACAACTATACATTTATAATGAGTTGCGTCTCCTATAACATTCAAAAAGATATTTCTTTTAAAACCAAGGATATAATTATTAATTAGTAATTGATCATCTTATCTTTCAGTTAACTGTGTGATAATATAATTTTCTTTACTTATAATGTTCTTGTAAGCTGTATTGAATTTGGATACTTTTTAGTTTCGTAATATTTAAAATTTGATATTCTTAACAGTGAATCTAATCTGATTCTAAGTTTTTTTTATTATTATTAATATTTAACAAATGTTTAACCAAGAGTTTTTGAGTGAATTATCTTCTTTCAAAACATGTAAATCTTGTAATGTTGCTAGCTCATTATTGATTCAAATATGGCGCCATATACAGCTTTAGTTTTCTCGTGAGGTCTGAATACTTTTTTCATAATCCGTAAGTTTCAATGTTTCCTATAAGTAAGACTTCTTATTAATTTTTTAATATTTTCTTTTATGATTTTTGAAAGTTTCCAATCGATTACTTATACTTTTCAATCCAAGGGGAAAAAAATCTGCATATTTTTACTGAGGAACTTGTCAAAGTCTCTGATAATTTGTTTGGCATATTCATGCCATTCAATAGAACACGTGTAAGATGCAGCAATAAAACAATATAAATGTGAATTAAGTGAAGACTTCTGTAACTTTGAAATGTTTAATAAAGTTATATATGCTCTGAAAGTGTAAATCCATTTTTATTGAGCTTAATTGTGGCAATTTTGAATAACTTTATTGAATATATACATTATAAGTATATATATATATATATATATATATATATATATATATATATATATATATATATATATATATATATATATACACACATAATTCAAGATCGAAGCATGAGTTAACTCTTGGCTTTGGAGGAAAGTCTCCTTAAAGGGTAAAGCTGAGATGTGTGTCATATGTTTCATCTCATCCTATACTGATTGGCTGTACTTCCTCTGTCTGCAAAAAACCTAAAGGTTCTCCAGCACCTCCTGTCTTGTTTCTTTGGAACAGAAAGAAGCATTGGTTTTGTAGACAAGTCTGTATTCAATGTCTGTGTGAGGGAGGTTTGGGAATATTTGATTTGATGTGTTATCGAGATGCTGAGAGACTGGCTTTCTAAACTTTGATGGATGAAATTATGTGGAACCCCATGGTCGATAGTACCTTTCCCCAACTCATTCTCGACCATTTATTCGAGGGTCGTCAAGGATCGGCAGAGGTCAAGGAATGATATGCAGTTACTCAGATAGTGCTGAACTGCACTCAAAAAGCTTACTAGGTCAAGTGACTTTACTAACTTCTATAAAGGAACTCTGTAGGAGATTAGTAAGAGGGAAAGGTTGTTAATGATCCACTGATTATGCAGTTAGGATGGTCTGAAGAGAGGATCCATTCAGAATAAAGTTGGACGCTGAGTTCAAGTTATCTCAACAACTCCGAGTCCTCTTTAACTTGGCAATTTGGCCAGAATGCATTGCGCCTTAATGCCATACAACACAGTTCCAAAATAGTGGATTTACCCAGGTATCCTCGTTGAGACACGCTAGCAGAAGAAATGCTTGAACACGCTTTCTTCGAATGTTCCAAACTCTGATGGTACTGGGGCATATCAACAAGGTCACAGCTCGTATTGATCCTGAGCATCCGTCTGCTAAGCATCTCTTATGTCAGTTCGCGGTGGGAAACATAAATGGTATTTCTCTCAATATATCTAGCTGTTAAGTCAATGGGGGTGTGGATGTTGTGTCTGAGAGGGTCAAATATTTTGCCGATCAAGATCTGCCTGCATTCTTTAAGCATGAATTGAAGTTCAAAGTCAGATGTGATAGAAAGATATTACATTCTGCTTTGTATTTAAATTATTTCTTTGAATTGAAATGATTTTCACTTTTTAAATTATTTATCATTCAATTTTAATTTGCTTATTGTTTCTTTATAATTCAGTTTATGCAGTATTTCATTTTAAAAAATTATCATTCGACTTTAATTTGTTTGTTTAATTCCTAAATTCATAAGTTTTTTATTTGTTTCTTGCTTCAAACATACACAATTTTACATACATAGTTCTTGTTTTTAATTTTAATTTATTTTGAATAAAGTTCAGTTCCAGTATAAATTGAATCTTGTTCCTTCATTTTCTTTTTTTTGAAATGCAATTTTTCAAGTAAATAATAAACAAATTTTAGTCTTTTAAATCCATGAAACAACAAAATGTTTATTTAAAAAAATGTTTCGCAGAAACAACACACAACTTTTCCTACTTTTTTAAATTTTTTAATTAATTCTCATCTTTTTTTTTTTAATTAATATTGAATAAGTTCAGTTTTCTTTTTTAATTAATATTGAATAAGTTCAGTTTTCTTCTTTTTTTTAATTAATTCTCATCTTTTTTTTTAATTAATATTGAATAAGTTCAGTTTCGGTATGAATTGTGTTTCTTTTATTTTTTTATTTTTTAATGCCAATTTTAAAGTTTTCTAATGTTTTTGTAAAAAGTTCTCATTCATTATCAACAGTCTGACTGTTCGACAGATCTTGCTTACTAGGACCTCAAGCATGATGTAATTTTTCAGTGAATAGACCTGAATCTATTTTTACATCAGTCATACCCCAGACATTCATGTAAGTTTTTAGCCTCTTAGCTAGTCGAGTAAATGAACTTCCCTCCTCCACCAGTAGAAAGCTTCCACTATGTCCACTCCCTCTTTCAAAGTTTTTTTTTTAATCTCCCTGGCCTCTCCCAAATTGCATTTATCTTTGAAGGACATCACACACACTCTCCAAACTCCACCACTTTGTTTTTTTTTTTCTTTTCCATTTAAATCTCACTCTCACTTAGAGATTGTTTTTAGTTTAAAACAAATCGGAAAACAGTGACCAGTCTATTATTTAGAAAGGATTAAGAGGGTATTATGACCCAAATTTTTTATTTTGCATTTTTTTCCCTCATTCCGCGATTCTCACCAATGAAATGATTGTATATAGATGTATTTATTTTCAATAAAACTTTTTGAATGATTTGGAAAATTTCAAGTAGGACAAACCCTGGAGTGAATGTGGTATTATGGTGTTTGATGATTCTAGTTAAGAACAAGGATAGACATTTTCTAGTCATGTTGACAAAGCATGACCAATGGCACCTCCTTTTCCCACACTTTTGAATGGCCTTGTGCCTAAATTATTATAAATGTAAAAATTTTTATATTTCTGCAAATAAATGTTTCAAAATATTCTCCACAACATCAACGTCATTTGATGCCAAAAGTTTTGGTTCCTCTTCGTTATTGTAGCAAAATTTGAAAATTGAAATTCAAATGAAACGAATCTACTAAATTGTTATGTTGTGCTGTCGTATTTCTGATGTTTTTATTAAATGTGAACTGGGAATAAAAATGTATCTATGTGTAGGTGATAATAAGCTTTAAAAAAAAAAAAAATAGAATAATTAACCTGTTTTAAAAAAAAAAAAAAACAAAGAAAATAATTAACCTTTTTTCTGATTGATTTAAAACGTTTGGTTATTTGAAACTGCCATAAAAAAAGAAATAAAAGAACTGCCATCTGTTAGCATAGCTAGAGAGAAAAAAGCAATTATTTACGATGAAGATACAGAACAGTAAAGAATGGATTGCTACATAACACTGTTGTTCCAGCGCGGTTTGTGTTCTGCATAAGTGCCAAAGCAATTTAAGGTCCTTTCCTGATCTTGGTGAACTTGAAGAAAGAATTGGATCACTTTAATCATCCTTCTAATAGAAGGGAGTACCTGAACAGATAAAAAACCAAGTGTATTAAGTTATCTAATCTCTTGAAAGTTTTCACTAAACCTACAATGTCACAGTAATGAAAATATTTCAAAATTACTAAAAAACGATGAGGTAGAAAATTAATTATTAATGAAAATAGCTTTCGAAGACAATTAGCGAAAATGAGTTTTGCAAAAACAACAAAAAAAAAATTTGAAAGTTTTAATTGTAACAAAAGCAAATATTTTCTGTGCACTGAAAATATTTGGCCAATTTAACAAAACTTATTTTTCACTAATTGTCTTCAAAAACTGTTTTCATCAATAATTAATTTCTACCTTATTGTTTTTCATAATTTTTTTGGATATTTTCATTACTGTGACATAACAATTCAATAAATATCATTGGTTTGACTTGAAATTCAATATTTAAATTTTTTAATTTTGTGACAATAACAAAGAAGAACCGACATTTTCATGTAATTATCTCACTTGAAAAAATTAAAAATACAGACAAATAGAGAAAGTGTCACTCATAAGTAGATAATTCAATCGTACAAACCTTGTTCCTCTATCAATAGCTTTGGAGAGTGCACCTGTTTGTCGTCCAAGATGAAAGCTGAGGTCAAGATTATGCAGATGTAGGAAAACATTACGAGCAACCTGTCGGATGGAACTATGGGATACTTTAGCAAAAACGGCATTTCGTAACTCATTGAATGCACTAGCACCGGCTCGAGCCATCCCATCTGCAATTAAAACAAGAAAATTTTGCAGGATTCATTTTTCATCGATCTTGTATGAAAACAAAATTTGGTTTTGCTATCTTGAAGAGACCAGAATCATCCTCACCTTGCATTAAAAGACAAAATAAAGAAAAATCTGCTTCACGATATGAAAATATCATATTCCAAAAATCACATAAATCAATTGAGTAGTTTTATTTTTATAAAGCAAATCATTTTTAAGCAATTAATGGGAATTCACAGGCATTACAACATAAATATCGCAAGTTTGAATTATTCAGTTATCTGTTTTTTTATTTTAGATTTTAAAATGATGGACAAAACAACTGTTCTTCTGTTATTCATGAAATTTGATTTTATTTAAAAATAAAATTACTTGATCAATTTATGTGATTTTTGGAATATGATATTTTCGTTTCATCATGGATGCATACATCATACATCAGATCTTTTTATTTTTGTTTTTTTTTAATATAGGGAAAATTCTAGACAAGAACCCAAAATCCATTTTGATTTCTAAGAACTAACTGAAATTCTTGAGAAAAATAGAAAAATTACAAAATTAAATCCCTAACAATGCATTTCAGTTTCTTTGTAAACAAGACAGCCATGTTAATCTTTTTTTAAATAGTTGATAAAAAAGAATAACTTACTTTGACACACTAAAATTTTGAAGGAATTTGTAAAAAAAAAAAAAAAAATGTAATATTTTGAAAGCCATTTTTTTAATTCAGTTAACATCACTTTCCTAATGCCTATTTTTCATTTTTCACAGGCTTACTTGGTTCAGTGGGTCAACTATCTCTCTGTATGAACTCATCCAATCACTTGCTTCCAAATTTTCCTTCGCCAATCAAGCTTCCTACAATTCAAGATAGCTATGCTTTTGTAACAGTTTACCTCAGAAGATGAACGCTCTGCATGAGAGTATCAGCATAATTCATCCATTCATCCTTAAAATATTACCTTAATAAAATTAAAGTTTTAACTTTAAAAAATCCTAAAGGACCCCCCCCCCCCCTAAAAAAAACAAAGTCCCTGTGTCTTAGTTTTTAATAAAATTTAGGCATAAAAAAATTTAAAGAAATCCAGTCTGTCAAGAACACAGAAAAAAAAAATAAGGAGCAACTAAGGAGACTTTGTTGGTATGGTCGATGGCTCCATTCAGTCTCAAGAGATAATGGATACCCTCTGTAAGGATAGCTGCACATGTACTTGTGAGGCAATTTCCAACCACACCTCTCTTGAATCGGCACTGCTTGAGTCCAGTGATAAGAAGCCCAGGATGACTGAAAAACAATGCCGAGATAAGCGGAGAGCACTTACAGCACCTGAGATTCCCAAATGGTCACCCATTTTAGTACTAACCAGATTCAACGTTGCTTAACTTTGGTGATTTAATGGGAACCAGCATGTCTACATGATTAAGCCATATATTGTATAGTTGAAAGAATGGTGGAGAATGCTTGGTAAAGTAGACGTAGCGCAGTTGAAGTAGCATCAGTTGATAGGGGAAGGCTACAAAAAACATGGGAAAAAGTGATGAAGATGAATTTGGGAAAGAAGGATAAAAACCTGGCCAGAGATTTTGGAAATCAATTTCTAAAGTGTTTATGTCATGTAAATAAAAGAGTAGAGGAGAGTGCTTGGGTTAGTAGATGTAAAACAGTTGAAATAGCAGGGTCAGTTGGCAGTGGAAGGCCAAGAAAAATAAGGAAGAAAGTGACAAGGATAGATCTGAGAGAAAGAGGAGATAAAGAACTGTCCACTCAATTTCTAAAAGCCGCCCAACTTGTAAAACAAACTTGAATATGATAATGAAAAAAGCAAACGCAAAATGTTTTCAATATTATAGATTATACTTACATCCAAGTATTAATGCAGTAGAAACTGTAAGAATCGTAGCCGGTGCATTGTCCATGTTCAATAAGTTATTAGAATCATTCAAATGGTCCACAACATATTTAAATAAGAAAGGAACTTGGACCAGTAATAACTGAAAATGAACAAATTCAATTCATATAATAATAATTATAACAATCATCTATACATAAAGCAGTAGCGTTTGTGTGTGTGTGTGTATCTGTGTGTACAATTCTCTTACAGTCCACACCACTAGATTAATCATAACCAAACCTGGCATAATGATGGTCTCTGACAGAGATAATGAACACTATTTTTAAAGATCAAGGTCCAAGATTAAAGTCATATTTAGTGCGGCTCTTCATAAACTCCCCCACCTAGAGATGGTGCACACAAAGTTGGGATTCGTAACCATCCTGGAGGGTCGCAACAATGGTGCCAGTCAACTTTTTTGTGAATTTGAATCAGATTACTCTCCTCCGTCCCATTCCCTCAATTAATTAAACAAATGTAAACCATGGTGATTTTTTTGTAATTGTTTCAATTTTTATGTGTAACAATATGTCAACTTTGATATAACTTTTTTTCTTTAAAGTTCATGGTTGGATTTCAGTCACTTCGAAAGGTAGTTAAAAATTTTAAACATCTTAAGCAATAGTTGCTCTTATAACATCCACTTACTGGAAGGGAGCCTGCAAAGTGGATACTCGAGCATACGGCAAAATCCCATGCAAAGCACGGATACTTTTGCTAGTAATAATATAAAAAAAAATATGTGACACCAATATTTGGTATTTCAATCAATTTTATTGGTAAATTGTTTCGATAATCTTTTGTATGGCTGCAAAACTCGGCCAATAAAAGCTATGAATCCCAAAAGGTTAGAAGTGTTCAACCTATAGTGCCTTTGCAGAGTTCTGCAGGTCTGCTGCCACTATTGTGTCTCCAATACTCCAATTGGTACACAATGCAGGACCATTCTCCTCACCCAATCTCTTTTAAAGAGGAGGCTTTACCAGTTCAACCATGCTGTGTGCTGCAAACCTGGAGAGTTCATCCACGAAGCAATAACTCCAAAACTACCCCAAGGTTGGCGTTGAACATAGTTCTAGTCCACAGGTCTATGGTGTTCATCGCTGGTCCTGACTGTCCATCACTATCTTGGATGAATGCAGACCACACAGTGGTCTGCATTCATCCAAGAAGATGTGTGTTCTACAAGAGGAGCCAGCTCCACCCATCCTGAGTGAATGTTGCCTCAAGTCAAATTTTATTGGCCCAAAAAAAAAAAATTGCAAAGTGCAACAAGCCATGTAAAAAGACGAAAGATATTGCATCTATTTACTATTTAAACTTAGATATGGTAGGCATCATTACTTCTTCTACTTTAAACTTAGATATGGTAGGCATCATTACTTTTTCTACTTTAAACTTAGATATGGTAGGCATCATTACTTCTTCTACTTTAAACTTAGATATGGTAGGCATCATTACTTCTTCTACTTTAAACTTAGATATGGTAGGCATCATTACTTCTTCTACTTTAAACTTAGATATGGTAGGCATCATTACTTCTTCTACTTTAAACTTAGATATGGTAGGCATCATTACTTCTTCTACTTTAAACTTAGATATGGTAGGCATCATTACTTTTTCTACTTTAAACTTAGATATGGTAGGCATCATTACTTCTTCTACTTTAAACTTAGATATGGTAGGCATCATTACTTCTTCTACTTTAAACTTAGATATGGTAGGCATCATTACTTCTTCTACTTTAAACTTAGATATGGTAGGCATCATTACTTCTACTTTAAACTTAGATATGGTAGGCATCATTACTTCTTCTACTTTAAACTTAGATATGGTAGGCATCATTACTTCTTCTACTTTAAACTTAGATATGGTAGGCATCATTACTTCTACTTTAAACTTAGATATGGTAGGCATCATTACTTCTTCTACTTTAAACTTAGATATGGTAGGCATCATTACTTCTTCTACTTTAAACTTAGATATGGTAGGCATCATTACTTTTTCTACTTTAAACTTAGATATGGTAAGCATCATTACTTCTTCTACTTTAAACTTAGATATGGTAGGCATCATTACTTTTTCTACTTTAAACTTAGATATGGTAGGCATCATTACTTCTTCTACTTTAAACTTAGATATGGTAGGCATCATTACTTCTTCTACTTTAAACTTAGATATGGTAGGCATCATTACTTTTTCTACTTTAAACTTAGATATGGTAGGCATCATTACTTCTTCTACTTTAAACTTAGATATGGTAGGCATCATTACTTCTTCTACTTTAAACTTAGATATGGTAGGCATCATTACTTTTTCTACTTTAAACTTAGATATGGTAGGCATCATTACTTCTTCTACTTTAAACTTAGATATGGTAGGCATCATTACTTCTACTTTAAACTTAGATATGGTAGGCATCATTACTTCTTCTACTTTAAACTTAGATATGGTAGGCATCATTACTTTTTCTACTTTAAACTTAGATATGGTAGGCATCATTACTTCTTCTACTTTAAACTTAGATATGGTAGGCATCATTACTTTTTCTACTTTAAACTTAGATATGGTAGGCATCATTACTTCTTCTACTTTAAACTTAGATATGGTAGGCATCATTACTTCTTCTACTTTAAACTTAGATATGGTAGGCATCATTACTTCTTCTACTTTAAACTTAGATATGGTAGGCATCATTACTTCTTCTACTTTAAACTTAGATATGGTAGGCATCATTACTTCTACTTTAAACTTAGATATGGTAGGCATCATTACTTCTTCTACTTTAAACTTAGATATGGTAGGCATCATTACTTCTTCTACTTTAAACTTAGATATGGTAGGCATCATTACTTCTTCTACTTTAAACTTAGATATGGTAGGCATCATTACTTTTTCTACTTTAAACTTAGATATGGTAGGCATCATTACTTCTTCTACTTTAAACTTAGATATGGTAAGCATCATTACTTCTTCTACTTTAAACTTAGATATGGTAGGCATCATTACTTTTTCTACTTTAAACTTAGATATGGTAGGCATCATTACTTCTTCTACTTTAAACTTAGATATGGTAGGCATCATTACTTCTTCTACTTTAAACTTAGATATGGTAGGCATCATTACTTCTTCTACTTTAAACTTAGATATGGTAAGCATCATTACTTCTTCTACTTTAAACTTAGATATGGTAGGCATCATTACTTCTTCTACTTTAAACTTAGATATGGTAGGCATCATTACTTCTTCTACTTTAAACTTAGATATGGTAAGCATCATTACTTCTTCTACTTTAAACTTAGATATGGTAGGCATCATTACTTCTTCTACTTTAAACTTAGATATGGTAGGCATCATTACTTCTTCTACTTTAAACTTAGATATGGTAGGCATCATTACTTCTTCTACTTTAAACTTAGATATGGTAGGCATCATTACTTCTTCTACTTTAAACTTAGATATGGTAGGCATCATTACTTCTTCTACTTTAAACTTAGATATGGTAGGCATCATTACTTCTTCTACTTTAAACTTAGATATGGTAGGCATCATTACTTCTTCTACTTTAAACTTAGATATGGTAGGCATCATTACTTCTTCTACTTTAAACTTAGATATGGTAGGCATCATTACTTTTTCTACTTTAAACTTAGATATGGTAGGCATCATTACTTCTTCTACTTTAAACTTAGATATGGTAGGCATCATTACTTCTTCTACTTTAAACTTAGATATGGTAGGCATCATTACTTCTTCTACTTTAAACTTAGATATGGTAGGCATCATTACTTCTTCTACTTTAAACTTAGATATGGTAGGCATCATTACTTCTTCTACTTTAAACTTAGATATGGTAGGCATCATTACTTTTTCTACTTTAAACTTAGATATGGTAAGCATCATTACTTCTTCTACTTTAAACTTAGATATGGTAGGCATCATTACTTCTTCTACTTTAAACTTAGATATGGTAGGCATCATTACTTCTTCTACTTTAAACTTAGATATGGTAGGCATCATTACTTCTTCTACTTTAAACTTAGATATGGTAGGCATCATTACTTCTTCTACTTTAAACTTAGATATGGTAGGCATCATTACTTCTTCTACTTTAAACTTAGATATGGTAGGCATCATTACTTCTTCTACTTTAAACTTAGATATGGTAGGCATCATTACTTCTTCTACTTTAAACTTAGATATGGTAGGCATCATTACTTCTTCTACTTTAAACTTAGATATGGTAGGCATCATTACTTCTTCTACTTTAAACTTAGATATGGTAAGCATCATTACTTCTTCTACTTTAAACTTAGATATGGTAGGCATCATTACTTCTTCTACTTTAAACTTAGATATGGTAGGCATCATTACTTCTTCTACTTTAAACTTAGATATGGTAGGCATCATTACTTCTTCTACTTTAAACTTAGATATGGTAGGCATCATTACTTTTTCTACTTTAAACTTAGATATGGTAGGCATCATTACTTCTTCTACTTTAAACTTAGATATGGTAGGCATCATTACTTCTTCTACTTTAAACTTAGATATGGTAGGCATCATTACTTCTTCTACTTTAAACTTAGATATGGTAGGCATCATTACTTCTTCTACTTTAAACTTAGATATGGTAGGCATCATTACTTCTTCTACTTTAAACTTAGATATGGTAGGCATCATTACTTCTACTTTAAACTTAGATATGGTAGGCATCATTACTTCTTCTACTTTAAACTTAGATATGGTAGGCATCATTACTTTTTCTACTTTAAACTTAGATATGGTAGGCATCATTACTTCTACTTTAAACTTAGATATGGTAGGCATCATTACTTCTTCTACTTTAAACTTAGATATGGTAGGCATCATTACTTCTTCTACTTTAAACTTAGATATGGTAGGCATCATTACTTCTTCTACTTTAAACTTAGATATGGTAGGCATCATTACTTCTTCTACTTTAAACTTAGATATGGTAGGCATCATTACTTTTTCTACTTTAAACTTAGATATGGTAAGCATCATTACTTCTTCTACTTTAAACTTAGATATGGTAGGCATCATTACTTCTACTTTAAACTTAGATATGGTAGGCATCATTACTTCTTCTACTTTAAACTTAGATATGGTAGGCATCATTACTTCTTCTACTTTAAACTTAGATATGGTAGGCATCATTACTTCTTCTACTTTAAACTTAGATATGGTAGGCATCATTACTTCTTCTACTTTAAACTTAGATATGGTAGGCATCATTACTTCTTCTACTTTAAACTTAGATATGGTAGGCATCATTACTTCTTCTACTTTAAACTTAGATATGGTAGGCATCATTACTTCTTCTACTTTAAACTTAGATATGGTAGGCATCATTACTTCTTCTACTTTAAACTTAGATATGGTAGGCATCATTACTTCTTCTACTTTAAACTTAGATATGGTAGGCATCATTACTTCTACTTTAAACTTAGATATGGTAGGCATCATTACTTTTTCTACTTTAAACTTAGATATGGTAAGCATCATTACTTCTTCTACTTTAAACTTAGATATGGTAGGCATCATTACTTCTTCTACTTTAAACTTAGATATGGTAGGCATCATTACTTCTTCTACTTTAAACTTAGATATGGTAGGCATCATTACTTCTTCTACTTTAAACTTAGATATGGTAGGCATCATTACTTCTTCTACTTTAAACTTAGATATGGTAGGCATCATTACTTCTTCTACTTTAAACTTAGATATGGTAGGCATCATTACTTCTTCTACTTTAAACTTAGATATGGTAGGCATCATTACTTCTTCTACTTTAAACTTAGATATGGTAGGCATCATTACTTCTTCTACTTTAAACTTAGATATGGTAGGCATCATTACTTCTTCTACTTTAAACTTAGATATGGTAAGCATCATTACTTCTTCTACTTTAAACTTAGATATGGTAGGCATCATTACTTCTTCTACTTTAAACTTAGATATGGTAGGCATCATTACTTCTTCTACTTTAAACTTAGATATGGTAGGCATCATTACTTCTTCTACTTTAAACTTAGATATGGTAGGCATCATTACTTTTTCTACTTTAAACTTAGATATGGTAGGCATCATTACTTCTTCTACTTTAAACTTAGATATGGTAGGCATCATTACTTCTTCTACTTTAAACTTAGATATGGTAGGCATCATTACTTCTTCTACTTTAAACTTAGATATGGTAGGCATCATTACTTCTTCTACTTTAAACTTAGATATGGTAGGCATCATTACTTCTTCTACTTTAAACTTAGATATGGTAGGCATCATTACTTCTACTTTAAACTTAGATATGGTAGGCATCATTACTTCTTCTACTTTAAACTTAGATATGGTAGGCATCATTACTTTTTCTACTTTAAACTTAGATATGGTAGGCATCATTACTTCTACTTTAAACTTAGATATGGTAGGCATCATTACTTCTTCTACTTTAAACTTAGATATGGTAGGCATCATTACTTCTTCTACTTTAAACTTAGATATGGTAGGCATCATTACTTCTTCTACTTTAAACTTAGATATGGTAGGCATCATTACTTCTTCTACTTTAAACTTAGATATGGTAGGCATCATTACTTTTTCTACTTTAAACTTAGATATGGTAGGCATCATTACTTCTTCTACTTTAAACTTAGATATGGTAGGCATCATTACTTTTTCTACTTTAAACTTAGATATGGTAAGCATCATTACTTCTTCTACTTTAAACTTAGATATGGTAGGCATCATTACTTCTACTTTAAACTTAGATATGGTAGGCATCATTACTTCTTCTACTTTAAACTTAGATATGGTAGGCATCATTACTTCTTCTACTTTAAACTTAGATATGGTAGGCATCATTACTTCTTCTACTTTAAACTTAGATATGGTAGGCATCATTACTTCTTCTACTTTAAACTTAGATATGGTAGGCATCATTACTTCTTCTACTTTAAACTTAGATATGGTAGGCATCATTACTTCTTCTACTTTAAACTTAGATATGGTAGGCATCATTACTTTTTCTACTTTAAACTTAGATATGGTAAGCATCATTACTTCTTCTACTTTAAACTTAGATATGGTAGGCATCATTACTTCTACTTTAAACTTAGATATGGTAGGCATCATTACTTCTTCTACTTTAAACTTAGATATGGTAGGCATCATTACTTCTTCTACTTTAAACTTAGATATGGTAGGCATCATTACTTCTTCTACTTTAAACTTAGATATGGTAGGCATCATTACTTCTTCTACTTTAAACTTAGATATGGTAGGCATCATTACTTTTTCTACTTTAAACTTAGATATGGTAAGCATCATTACTTCTTCTACTTTAAACTTAGATATGGTAGGCATCATTACTTCTTCTACTTTAAACTTAGATATGGTAGGCATCATTACTTCTTCTACTTTAAACTTAGATATGGTAGGCATCATTACTTCTTCTACTTTAAACTTAGATATGGTAGGCATCATTACTTTTTCTACTTTAAACTTAGATATGGTAAGCATCATTACTTCTTCTACTTTAAACTTAGATATGGTAGGCATCATTACTTCTTCTACTTTAAACTTAGATATGGTAGGCATCATTACTTTTTCTACTTTAAACTTAGATATGGTAGGCATCATTACTTCTTCTACTTTAAACTTAGATATGGTAGGCATCATTACTTCTTCTCGTAGGCTATTCCAGGGAGAACAGAAACACTGACAGAGTATGCTGTCTCTCTTATGTTGGGGCAAAAGTAATGATGGTACATTTTCTCCGGGTGACTTCAAAAACTGTGATTAGGTTGTTGAAGGGAAAAACTCTACTAACAGTAGTAGATTTACATTCCTGTTGATGACACTTTTTGCCAGAATTAGGTCTCCTCACATTCAGATGTCCAAATCTTTTTAAAAATAGGTCGGTTGGTTGGTTGTTTTTGTTTCACGGTATACCAACCCTTTCCAGGTTATTTAATGCTGAATCCGGTGATTTTGAATAAAATTTTTTTAATAGAATATATTTGTTTTTTGCAAGTCAGTTTCTATTTAACCCATAGTTGGGATGCTAACAGGTACTACCACTCCGGGTCAGAGTGGACCTGGGAGCAATGGCAATTAAAGGGTGTCTCCACACTCCCCAGAGCGCGCAAGCTGAGGCCTCACCACTGGATATAGTTTTAGTTTAAGGTCATATCCAGGACCAGTTTAAAAATAGGAATTTGTTATTTTGATGGCATACTCGACAATGGTAAGAGGGGCAATAGACAGAGAGCCAATAGGAAGAAGACTGCATTTGTATAGTTCAGAGGAAAATCTCAATTTGAAGACCGGGAGCAGATTATGCTGAGATTGTCTTGATCATAATTGCTTCTAAGTGATACCAACTGTAAAATTTAAAAAGAAAAAAAATATATTTTATGATTCCTAAAATGAAAAAATCTTATTCATCTAGTAAGAGTTATTTCCCTTAGTTCAGTTTTCTTCAGGTGATCATTTAAAAATGTCAATATTTTACCCCCGTGATACTATGGACCCCTCTCACCAACTCGAGCAAAAACCCCAAAATGATTAACCAAGGCACACAAGCATTCAGATATAAGTACTCATCTGGGAGTAGCTGAGAAGGTGAGTGTGGAATTAGTCAGTTTCTATTGAGTAGGAACGGAAGGGGCATAACTAAAACAAAAGAGCAAATATAGGATTTCTGGTCATAAGTAGGGCTAAGACAACAGCATATTCTTTTCATTGTTTGGACTCTCGAACATGTATCCATTGATATCTTATATGCTTTTACATAGAGTGATGTGGTTCTTGGTTGATTAACTGTGTCAGATATATACTCAAGAGTCAAAATAATGAAAATAATATGCTGTTGTCATAGCCCTAGTCATAAGTTAAGATTTTTAGGAGTCAGGATTGTTAGAAACAGTTTACAGCTCAAGAGATCCCCAAGAGAGTTTTACTTCAAGCAGATGAGGGGGGAGGTAAACTTGAGCCACTGAGGGAGATTGGCACAAACTCAAGATGAACTGACTTTAACTGAACAACATGATGTCTTGACAAATTATCTGAGTTGATCTCAAGCTGATACACTGGAACTTAACCGATATGTGAGAGTCCTTTTCCACAACGGCATCAAACACACACATACCCACAGCACAACTGATTTATACATAATGTATCAGAGTTTATTATTTATTTTTAAATGAGAAAATCAAATTTTGTGGTTAAACAAACAGCAACACCATCTTGCAAACAGGCTGAAGGAACAAGGGAAATAACTCCAAATAATTCAAATTTGCAAGGTTTTAGAAAGCCATTCTTAACATGGGGAGGAAAAACTCAAATTCACTTAAAAATGATTTTCTCTATAAAAGTAAAACTTTGTGATTTTTGGAATACGATATTTTCTGTCACAAGTATGTAAATCAAATATTTTTTTTATTTTTTAATGCAAAATAAATTCTGGACAAGGACCTTTGAATTGATAATTTTCTAGTTTTCTTTTTCTTATTTAGTTGATTTAATCAACCAATTATAAAAAAAGCACTTACCTTTGAGCTAATCAGTAAACCAATTGCTGCAATGACCCGAAGCTTTATGTTGGGTTTTCCTTTTGGCCAGACATACATACAAATCGCTTTCACAATATCCCAACCACTCACTTCTTTTGCTTTCCCTAAATTGATGGCATTGGCAGGAAGAGTTGAAGCACCTGGGTGAAAACATCCTCGCTTTCCAATTGGAGCTGGAACTTTCTGAAAGAAAAAAAAAATATTTTTTAATTTTCACTTTTAACTTTAAAAATATAATTTTTTTTTAATAATACTTTAAAAAAAGTGAAAAGCTTGTTACTGTTTGGACTACTATACTTATCTTGGATGCCATTCTCATATTTTGGCCAATGTAACCTTCAGCCTTCTTCAGGTGTAGCTTGTTGAACTCTGGGAATCTTATTTAACACTTCTACCCCGTCATGGTTGATAGAACAAGAACAATCTACCTCCACAGATTAAATAAAGGTTTTAGTTTAAAATACCAGATAGATTCCAGAGTTCAACATAAGAATTCCTCAAGTGGCTTTTGGCCTTCATCCATTCATTAAAAAATACACACACAAAATACTGGTTACCGGGATGCTCAGAGATTCTAAAAGTTTATGATCATTGGATTATTCATCCCAAAACATTGGGTTAGTTAGAAAATTAAATTTTTTTAATTCATGGTGAGGTTATTTTAAAGAAGCATGATAAAACTTACCTTCTTGAAAAGTTTACTAAACTGTACAAAAACTGATGATTTTAGATCCTTTGGTGATTTGCTTGATCCACGAACCTAACAAGTAAAAATAGGATATTAAAAGAGTGGCAAGAGATTTGAGCAAAATAATAAAAAAAAAAAAAAAAAAAAGAAAAGAAATCATATTGTAAACATGCACTCGCCAATTGCATGTTTAGTGTGCTGCATGTTTAGTGTGCTGCATGTTTAGTGTGCTGCATGTTTAGTGTGCTGCATGTTTAGTGTGCTGCATGTTTAGTGTGCTGCATGTTTAGTGTGCTGCATGTTTAGTGTGCTGCATGTTTAGTGTGTTGCATGTTTAGTGTGTTGCATGTTTAGTGTGTTGCATGTTTAGTGTGTTGCATGTTTAGTGTGTTGCATGTTTAGTGTGTTGCATGTTTAGTGTGTTGCATGTTTAGTGTGTTGCATGTTTAGTGTGTTGCATGTTTAGTGTGTTGCATGTTTAGTGTGTTGCATGTTTAGTGTGTTGCATGTTTAGTGTGTTGCATGTTTAGTGTGTTGCATGTTTAGTGTGTTGCATGTTTAGTGTGTTGCATGTTTAGTGTGTTGCATGTTTAGTGTGTTGCATGTTTAGTGTGTTGCATGTTTAGTGTGTTGCATGTTTAGTGTGTTGCATGTTTAGTGTGTTGCATGTTTAGTGTGTTGCATGTTTAGTGTGTTGCATGTTTAGTGTGTTGCATGTTTAGTGTGTTGCATGTTTAGTGTGTTGCATGTTTAGTGTGTTGCATGTTTAGTGTGTTGCATGTTTAGTGTGTTGCATGTTTAGTGTGTTGCATGTTTAGTGTGTTGCATGTTTAGTGTGTTGCATGTTTAGTGTGTTGCATGTTTAGTGTGTTGCATGTTTAGTGTGTTGCATGTTTAGTGTGTTGCATGTTTAGTGTGTTGCATGTTTAGTGTGTTGCATGTTTAGTGTGTTGCATGTTTGCAATGCATGTTAATAATAAAATTGCTACAAGTGAAAGCTATTTGACCAAGAAAAAAGAAATAACACAAGAAATTGGAAATATGTCTAGTCTGGCATTTTGACACCCCAGAATTTGATTTCTCCTTGGAAATACGAGTCCATGCTGAGAGATGAAGCCTCTGAAAAAGTAATATTCCTTCAGACACAAGGTTCCCTTCTGTGATAATGATCTACTTGAATTTTTCTAAAAATAATAGCCAGCTAAATATGGAACCCCTAGGCATTAGGTGCTTTATGTCCATAGACTGGCAGCAGAATAACCTTTACAAGTGAATGGCTGTCCTAGTGTAGTTTCAGTGATTATATATTGAGGCAGTTGGCAGTTAATAGTCTCACAGTCAGTTGCGGTTTGAGTATCTCTCAGAGAGAGAGAGAGAGAGAGAGAGAGAGAGAGAGAGAGAGAGAGAGAAATGGGATATATGAGTCTTATCCAATGGTTCAGTTTGATTTATGTTTTGGTTTGGTTGGGCTAAAATTATCATTTGCAAGTCTGGGAGAAGAAAATGAGTATCTTTGTAACGTCCAAAAAACAAACCTGAAATCTCCAGTTATTTGTGAAATGTTACTAATTTCTCTTAAATTGAAAGCAGACAGTAATTTTTATAATCTTTTATTTTCTGGATGTATTTTTAAAATTTATATAAAATTTACCATTATAAACACGCACTATGTGGTTGCATGTTTAGTTGGTTGCATGTTTGCAATACATGTGAATGACAGTCTTGCTCAAAATGAGAAATAATTTACTAAAAGAAGAGAAACCACACAAGAAATTGGAAATATGTCTTGATTGGAATTTTAACCACCCAGAATTCAAATTGTCAACTCGATAAAAAAAAGTAATTGTTCTACAGATACAAGGTTTTCTACTGTGGTTATAACCCATCTTATAAATTAAAGTAAGGAAGAAAGAAAAATCTTTTACAGTAATTGTAGCTAGAAGGGTTTTTGTTATGAATATTTTAGGGAGG
The DNA here is from genome assembly GCF_053919585.1 of Euprymna scolopes. Lineage (NCBI taxonomy): Eukaryota > Metazoa > Mollusca > Cephalopoda > Sepiida > Sepiolidae > Euprymna > Euprymna scolopes. The sequence goes on from NC_136519.1 coordinate 54,575,371, forward strand.
GGGGGGAGGCTGGAAAACAAAGATTGGAGCTCAGTTGAGCATTTACCATGTAAAAATTAATAGTGTAGGAAAAGACTAGCAATGTATCTAACGCGAGAAAAAGGGTGTAGAGAAGAGAAAAGGACATCCTTCACTAGAGTAGAACCTCTACAAATGTGACAACAGTACTTCATTTCATTTTTTCCTTCAACAATTATAAGAAACCTTTCTCATCACTATTTCAGTCGAACAATCACAAACAAACTGAATTAGAATGCATAGAAGATACTGTCAAGTCTGCTACAAAGAAGGTGGTGGTCTTCTATTGAGCTAGTAAACTACTCATACCTGCCAGTATGCTATATCTGTAATGTTATGACCCTTTAGGCTGTGATCATAGCGTAGTATCTGTTAACTGTGGCAAGTGGGATCAATGGTCAAAACATTATTATTATTGTTATTGTATTCTTATTAATTGATTTGAGCGACGAATGGTCGCTGGATCAGTTATTATGATTAGAAGAATAAACAATTAAATTTGGGAAGAAATGATTGACGTGTGAATCGCAAAAGGAATGTGAAAATAGAAAATATATGTAAACATTATTTTGGGGTTTTGAATAAACAAATAACTAGCTGTGGACATTAGGTTGGTCTGAGACACGTAATTAGGTGACGTAAGAGAACATGTGATGTAGTTAGTTTTGGAGAGATTCAGAGAGTTGAGGATTGACCACCAAAGCGGACAGACTTCTAGACAGGGGTGGACAGACAGCTAGGGAGCGAGCTGTAAGAATAGAAAATGTAGACTAACTGCAGATCCTGTGAAAACCATTTGAGACAACTGTAATAAATTTATATTATAAAAATATAAAGAGTTGTTTTAATGGTTTCACAAATAAGAACAAATGTCTCAATTGGATGGTGCTGATCGCTTCATGGTTCGTCACGGAGCAGCGGGAAGATACAGAAGAACTCTTCAAGAAAAAAAGGTATGAGGCATATATTATTCTTCTTACATATGAACTGTAAAAATATCCTGTGTGATAAGTCTGATACAACATTATTCAGTTTACACGTCAATATCATGTACTCCTGGCTAAACAACATACATACGATTTATACGTTTATTATTTGTCTGTTAAAAGAACAATATCTTACATCCACTAGATAACACATGACACGTTTTAATATATCATCTCCAATATAAACCAATATACAACATATCTCTATAAAGCCATTATTTGCCCACGGATGGAGTACTGTTGTCACATCTGGGCTGGTGCTCCAACCACTAGTCTCTCTCTCTTAGACAAGGTCCAAAAAGAGAGCTTCTAATCTTGCACTGTCTACCAAGTTCTAAGTCTTGCCCAATTGCTGTAATGTTGCATACTTATTGTTTTACAAGTGCTTCTACACAATGTACTCTTACAAACTGTACCTGTAGATCCCTCCCCCATGCAAATACCCATGAGAGTTGTAGAATAATCAAAAGAACTGTAGTAGTCAATAACACACAACAATAATAATAATAATAATAATAATTTTATGTGATGGCAACGTTGACCCTTCACTTCTCACAAGAGTAAAATCATCAGGTTCTTGCAACAGTATCAATCGAAACATGGATCAGTAATTTTATACTTCATGATGCAATAAACACTACTTGATATATTTTATACTGTTTGCTATATTTTTGTCTTGGGTATCAATAATAAAAAAAGTAAAAAAAGCAAAGTTCTCATACTCAGTTTGTACAAAAGGAATCAGATGCAGCTCAATTTTTTATGGTACTTAAGTGCAATAGCATTTACTGATAGGCTGAAAGATGAGTTTTGTGCACAAGAAATGTAATACAATGGAGATGAGAACTATAATGTAGAGAAAAATATTTGTGGATCGTGAAGTTGTTGAGATTATTCAAAAATGTTATTACTTTGGTGATACCATTGGAGCACAGGTAGGAGCAGGTGCTAGTGTAATAGCAAGAACTGAGAGTGGATGGAATAGGTTTAGGGGAATTTCTGCCATTATTAACCAACAGAGCATTGCCACTGTCAATCAAGTGAAGAGTCTATCAGACGTATACTAAATGTGATGATGCATGAAATGAAATTTGGAAAGTGAGGGTTGAGGATGTGTTGCATGGAGAGAATTGATATAAAAAAATAATATGATGGACGTGTAAAGTGGATAAATTGATTGATTGGATTAAGTTTCTCAGCTGGGTCTGATAGTTCTGTCACCAGGATTCCATCCTGACAAATCAGAGGTCGCCACCAATGGCCTACAAATGGCCTCATTTCAGAGGTTTTTTTTTTGTTTTGTTTTTTACCTCTGTATGGAGTTGCAGTCAGCAAATTCATAGCTCCACTGACATTGCATGATACATATCAGTGTTATTACCTTTGCTTGATGTTATTACCTTTGCTCAATGTTGTTATCTTTGCTCGATGTTGTTACCTTTGCTTGATGTTATTACCTTTGCTCAATGTTGTTATCTTTGCTTGATGTTGTTACCTTTGCTTGATGTTGTTACCTTTGCTTGATGTTGTTACCTTTGCTTGATGTTATTACCTTTGCTCAATGTTGTTACCTTTGCTCGATGTTGTTACCTTTGCTCGATGTTGTTACCTTTGCTCGATGTTGTTACCTTTGCTCGATGTTGTTACCTTTGCTTGATGTTGTTACCTTTGCTTGATGTTGTTACCTTTGCTTGATGTTGTTACCTTTGCTTGATGTTGTTACCTTTGCTTGATGTTGTTACCTTTGCTTGATGTTGTTACCTTTGCTTGATGTTGTTGGTAACAGATGATTCCTTTGTTTAGATAATATGAAACGTGAATTAAATAAAAGATTCTGCTTGAAATTCCGTACAGATTACTGAGTCTGACCAAATGCACATGAAGGTCAAAGGTTAAATCATCCAAAATGCTGTGAAAATAACATCCGAGATGAGAATAGTCGCCCAAATAATCCAAATTATAATCCTGCATCTCCAAAACATCAAAAACAAACATGCCCTTCATTAACCCAAAAACTAAGGTAGCAATACGATAAAAATTCAGGTAAAATAGGTATGGAAAAACCTGTTTTTTTTATTCCTCTTCATTTTAGAAAAGTTTTAAAAAATCATTAGATCGGCTGATGAAACGGTCACATTTGGTACCTATAACTCTGCAGGTTGAGTTTCCAGTATTTCTATAAAATCAAAAGCACTAATGGATGACGAAAATAATGTATATAGTTATTTGAATAAAAAGTATATAAATGCTCTTGCACAAGTAATTGAACACTCTCGTCATTTCTCCTATAACAGGTGAATTGAAAGAAAGCTTTTGAGAGAGTACCAAGAGAGATTGCTTGGTGAGTTTTGTATAAACTAGGGGCAAACAAGTGGTTACTGAAGGTTGTTCAAGCAATGTACAGAAAAGCTTAAAGTTATATTAGAATTAACAGCACATTATGTGACAGTTTTAATGCTAAATTAGTACATCAAGGTTGTGTACCATGTCTGTTGCTTTTTGTGTGTCTCTTAAAAGCATTGTCGAGGGAGCTTTGTCCAGGTTGCCAAAGAGATACTGTATGTTGGTGATTTAATACTTGCCTGTGAAACAATGGAAGACTTACTTGTTAAGGTAAAGACTTGGAGGAATGCTATGGAAAGTACAACGTGATGATTGGTGGTTGTAGTGTTGGAAAGTTACCAAAAAGAGAAAAGTTTGCTCAGTTTATGAAAAGGGAGTTGGGTTAGGGTTAGGGTTAGGGAGTTGGGTGCAATTCAATGTGTTGTGATACTGGGTGCACAAGAATTGCAGTGAAAATGCGTATAGGTTAAGAGAGATAACCAGTTTATATGCAAGAAGACTATGAAAACTTGGATGTAGATAAAATTTATCTGAAGGGCAAAACTATTAAGGTTGTTAAGCTTTGTTACCTTGTGAGACTTCAAGGTTATGGTCACATTGAAAATAAAAAAGTGCCTAGGTTAGATGTTGTAGCATTACCTACACATGTTCAACACATTACACAGAGTCCCACTAGTGGCTGTCAGACCTGAATTATCTCCCCTTTTCATGACAGTAGGTGGCATTTCCATCTGTGGTATAAAAAGCGGTGCACAGTAAATTAACTCTTTTTGAGCTGACCCCAGACACACCTGCCACACCTACACCCCTCGTTCTTTCTTTTTCATCCGGGCCTGGCCTTGACAAACAATACACACACACAAAACTATATTCTCTACTTACACATTATTCTACTCAAACTTTATTGTTCATCTTCTCTTGGGAACAATTTAATAGGGAACAGCATGTGTGCGCTCTACAAAACACATACTATACAGTATGTAAGCCTTTCCTCTCTATTTGCACACACACACACAAACCATTTGCAGACCCTCATAAACTCACTTGGATGGAAACAATTTCACATTGAACCCAGTCTGGTTCACGGACAATAACTGCATTGTGCATACTTCATTATTTTCAAGTTATTTTTATTTGTGTATGCTTATCTTTATTTTATTTAAATACTACCGGGTTGTAAAACACGCTTAAATATATTTCAATTCATACAGATTTCGTATTTATTATTACAGAACCAATTTTCTATTGAATATTATATTGTACCTAATATATAGCAGTGATGGGACGATTCCAAAATTTTTCCGATTCCAATACAATTATCAATTCTGTTCTAAATTTCTGCTTCCGATACGATTTCCGATTCCGATTCTTTTAAGATTAATAAGTATTTAATTAGAGATTTGTTGTGTGTGTTTTTTTTTAAATTTCAAATTTCCGGGTAATTTCCGTGTATATATTTTTCTCAAATGTTTTCCTTGTAATTGATTGAAAATTGTAAGACAAAAGATTTATTTTGATTTTAAGATAAAGCAATATTGTTGGTATACAACATGATAGTTTAAAGTTTTCATAAACAGTTGAAAATAGTCGACGATTGGTAGGCTAAATGAGAAAACGATGTAAGAACAAAATATTTAACACCGGTCCTACCATTGTTACGAACGAATTTCAAAATAATGTTACTATTTAGAAAACCATTTTTAACATGAGGAGGGCATGGCTTATTCTGTGCCTTCTCTCTATAAATTAAGTTAAAATGTTATTTTAATTATAAAAATTGGGTGGGTTATTAAATTGATTTGCTTTGCTGTAAACAAAAACAAGATGCAAATAATAACAAATTTTTAGATTAACACTCAGTTAAATCACCATTCTAAAAAAGAAATATTACTTTTATAAGTGATTAGATGTGTAATCTTTTTTGTGTGTGTAATCATTTTTTTTTTTTTTTGTGTAATAATTTTTTTTTTTTTTTTTTCATTTAACATTCTTTCATTGTTCTAATTATTTCAGCGTCCCCAATTATATCTGGCAAAATATGCTCATTTTTGCTATGTTTATGCTGGTTATCTCCCTTAGATTTAATGATCCGTTGACATAAGCGCCCAATTATTTACCAATGAAACTCGTCTTCCTAAAAAAAAGTAGCGGACATTAAAAACTTTTTTTTTTTTTTTTTTTTTACTACAGACAACAAAACGAAAAAGTCGGAAAAAAATCAAACGACAAATTAAATCAGGCAAGATAAGTAATTTTTTTTTTTTTCATCTAACTTAAACTTTATTCTGTTCGCAAAACAAGTAGTGTCGAGTGTTACGTGAAAACAAGAAGAAATGCCCGAAAAATCTTCTCGCATTTTTTTTTTTTTTAATTTACAAATAAACGCTGCATATGACTAAAGCAATAAATGGTATTTTTTTTAGATTAGGTCCACTCACTCCACCTCCACAATATTCTTTTATAAGTTTTCTATTATGCTAATCGCATTGAAATTTTGCAGAAATAAGTTGTTATCGAGGTATAAAAAGTTGTATTATGCATTGTATTCTTATGCGGCCCGGCCATCGTTTTTACACGCGTGCGCGCGCCATAAACAAATCTACGCGCGTAACAAAGATGGCCGCCAAAGAATACAATGTATAATACAACATTCTATATCTCGATAACTAATTATTTCTGCAAAATTTCAAGGCGATTTTCGTATTCAGCATGGCCGAAAACCTCGAAAAGTCGTCATTTAAAAGAAAATTGTGGAGGTGGTGGAGTGGACTGGTGGTGGTGGTGGACCTAATCTGAAAATTTACCGTTTCATTTTGTGTTATCACTTTTCGGTTGTTTTTGTGCTCAATGTGGCCTGATTGTCCTACTGAAGACTTGCTTTTTAGAGGTAATACTCCTAACCTCATGTTAAGAACGGCTTTCGGAATAAATACCCTGTGCTGGTAAGTCTTCAGTGGGACAACAACTGACTGTTTTTGTAAATCGTTGCCTAATTTTACCGTGCCAAGTTTGGCACGTCATGGGGAGTAATCTATATAGGACTCAAATAAATAAATAAATAAATAAAATAAAAATAGGTGCTAAATGCACTTACTGATCCGCGCTATTTTTTAAATCGTATTTCCAAGTTTAATTAAAGTTTTATGATATGCTTTCTTTTATTCAATTGTAAGGTTAAAAGTACAGAACAGGTACAAAACACCCTCCCCTTCCCATGTTAAGAATGGCTTTTTTAAATAATAACGTTCAGCACAGATCAATAAGTGCATGAGTACCTAAAAATAAATAATCTTCTTCTTTTTTTTTTTTTTACACGGTGGTCACCACTTATCAAGGCCCGGAAGCCACTCAGGGATAAGGGTTATTGCAAGTACAATACGTTAGTATGGAGATTTAATGAAGTGTTTACTTAAGGGGGCGGTTGGTTCATTAGGAATTTGTTTACGTTGGACTTGAAAATATCCAGGTTGTAATCAGGTGGAAAGCAGGCAGACGAAACAGTTCCACAGACGTGCAGAAGAAAGAAGCTTTGTTCATGGAATGTACGTTTTGATTTAGGCACGGATAAAGAGTAGGGAAAATTTTTGACAGTGGATTCAGCTAGACGGGTGTTTTTCGTGAAAGATTGGCGAGGGGGGGGACCAGAGATTGGAGTTCAGACGAGCACCTGCTAGGGAAATAACGATAAAACAAGGATAGGCTCGCAATGTCTCTTCTGTGGGAGAGAGGTTGCATGATAGAGAAAAGGGCATCCCCCACTAAGCCACGAAGTCTATTTTGTACTCTGTCAAGGCAGGATAGGCTGTTTTTAGCAGCTCCTGCCCAGAGATGGCAGCAGTATTCCATCCTTGGACGTACTTGGCTTTTATATAGATAGAGAATTGCATCAGTAGTGAGATATCTTCTGGAGCGGTAGAAGGATCCCACCATCTTTCCAGCGACCTTGGCAACAAACTTGATGTACGTGTTCCGTGTTCCATCAGATCTTTTCTTTTAGAAATAGACCATTGTTAAACCGGAATAATCATCTATAAAATTTGAAGTTTTCTCTGCCCATCAGTTTCACAGGACTGTTCAAGTCACAATGTACCAGTAATAGGATTTTCGTGGCTTTCTTGTCTGGTATCTTGTTTTGACACTTTTCTTTTCCCTGTGTACAAATGTCGTAGTTTGTCAAGTTTTTTTATGTTTTTATTTTCATTCCATCAAACCTTAAACTGCAAATGTAATTTTAAAAGCACAAATCGAAATAATCGTATGATAAAAATAACACCTTTCGAAAATGACTTTGCGACTCCAAAAACGTACACAACCCGAAGAAAAGCAGAAAAATAATTTTTAAAAATAAAAAAAATGTTTTGTTTCTTACCGGGACACGTAGGCAAATTCTCGGGAGCGAACTTTTCGAAAAAAGGTTAAACCCTCCTCTCGTGGGTGCAAGGTTTGAAGAAGTGTGTATTAATCTACAAGAGGTTTTCAAGTTTGTATCCACTGACCGCAAAATCAAGCGAAAGGCCATGTTTTGTCCTGGAAAAACTTTGGTTTTCCTGCTTATCTCCCTTGTTGTAATTGGGCGGTGTCTTTGCACATTCTTAACCGGTTTTCTTGTCTCCTAAGGACATAGCCAGTTTTGTAATTATAAACTCGCTTCCCTGGTTCCTGGCTTTAGTAGAGGCCATTTGAGTATACATGTTATGTTTTAGCGAAGGAATAAAATGAAGGATATATATCTCATATGTTTTTAGATAGAGTGATGTGACTGATGTGGTTCTCGATTAGTCAACTGTGTCGGATATATACTCGAGAGTCAAAACAATGATAAGAATATTCTCTTGTCATAGCCCCAGCCCCAGTGATTACAAAGCATATAACTAATAAATGACAAAAGTCTATATTCCAAATTGTATGATATTGGCCATCTTACAATTTATTCCTTTAAATCCGTTGACACAATTCTTGACAGCAACTGTTTCGTAGAGTAAAATCATTCATTTAATTATTTATATCATTCAATGAATCTATTTTGCCTTTAACTTTGAGGAGAATTGGATTTTGTATTCAAGCCTAAATGCATTTTATTTTTTATTATTTATCTTTTTTGTGGACTGATAGCTTCTACTTTTTCTGAAGAATAATAGAATATTAATAAGAATTAATTAGTTATAATTCCAAAACCTGGTGTATTTAATTCACACTTATAATATTTTATTTATATATTTTTTATTGTTTATAAAGTAAGTCTTACACGTGTTTTATTAAATAGCATTAGCCCACTAAACAACTCATCAGAAACACATGTATGCCCCTCAAAAAAAAAAAAACGATAAAAAGTTGGGTTTTTTCTTTTTTCTTGAAATAAAGAAAGATTTGGTAAAGAAAAATGTTGATAAAAGGAAAAGGAAATATTTAAAATTCGCAAAAACAAAAGGAAAAATAAAATACTTATTGAACACCCCCCCTCCCCAATAATAATTGAAGTAAAAATACACGTGGGGAAACCATCTTATGTTGCTATTTTTGATTTTGAAAAGATTATAGCGATATACATAATAAAATGGGATTGAATGAAACATTGAGAGAATAAAACGATCACTTAAAAACACCAAAATTTAATTATACCTTTACCTCAAATAAAAACTGCAACTTTTCCCAAAACAATTTTTCTCCTAAGGAAAGTACAAAAATTATTTGCTATAATTGTGGGCGACCTAATCACAAGATTTTCCAATGTAGATAGAAAATTTTCAAAAGGGACTCCATTAAAAATGTGGAGAGCTCCATTAGCGAACATACATCTTTATTTTCATGTATGTTTGATGCTTCAACAAACAATAATAATTTTCTTGTCGATTGTGGTGCAATGGCACATGTAATTATGAAGGTATCAGATTTTATCAATTTTGATACCAACTTTAACCCTCAGAGTCATTTTGTAGAGCTGGCCAATAGAAGTCGAGTAAACAATATTATTTTGAAGAAAAGCGATGCTAAAATCTTGCTAAGGAACAATAAAGGTGAACTTTGTTTCTGTATTCTGGAAAACCCTCTTCTAATCCCAAAATTTAAACAAAATATATTTTCTGTACAAGACACCATTAAACAAGGTACAAATATAAACTTTAGCCCCAGTAAATCAAACCTGATGAACCGAATGGAACTGTATTTGACATTAAAGAAAATGGAGGACTATATTATTTAAATAGTGCAGTCCCATCAAAAATCGTCTGCCATGATTTAAAGACATACCTGGGTACTAAAATATTCCTGATATCAAAAAGTTGCCGACTGTAGTTGATGGAATGAAAATAAAAACATAAAAAAACTTGACAAACTACGACATTTGTACACAGGGAAAAATGACAAAGTGTCAAATCAAGATACCAGACAAGAAAGCCACGAAAATCCTATCACTGGTACATTGTGACTTGAACAGTCCTGTGAAACTGATGGGCAGAGAAAACTTCAAATTTTATAGATGATTATTCCGGTTCAACAATGGTCTATTTCTAAAAGAAAAGATCTGATACCTTGCTAGCAACTAAAAAAAATATTTAGCTGACATGGCCTTCTACAGTGCAGTAAAGTGTATTCACTTTGACAATGGTATAGAATTCACAAATAAAGATTTTGAACCATTGTATCAAACATGAAAAATCCGCCCCTAATTCGCCTCACCAAAACGGAAATGCAGAAAGATCATGGTAGACACTCTTTGAAATGACAAGATGTCTACTCATTGAATCAAAACTCCCCAAAAACCTCTGGACATATACACTTATGGCTGCTGTATATATATGCAACTGGTGCTTTAACAAAATACCACATATGAAGCTTCCTGCTGTAGAAAACCAAATTTAAACAAAATGCATGTATTTGGTTCAACTTGCTTTGCATTTATAGATAAAGAGAAAATTAAATATTAAAACTGGTAGCCCAGCTAATTTAGTATTTTTTCCAGAGAAAAATAAAATAAAAAGAATCCAATATGTACAATTCACAGACACATTTATTTTCAAAGACAAAAATCCATTATATGAAGAGGATGAATTAATATTTCCTCAAATTAATAAAACAAATGACGACAATGAAGTCGCCATTGATGGGGACAAGAGTATTAATAATGATGACAGCGATGATGCTGATGTTAAAGTCAGACGTTACCCCCAAAGAAGTAGAAAACGACCCAATTTTTTTGTGATCAACAATTTGAAAGATTATCAAATCAACTATTGCTATTCCATGGAAAATATGCTAAGAAGCTTTAATGAAGAAATTAATTCAGAACATTGTCAGCAATGGAAAATAGTAATGAAAAAAAGAAATAGATGCTTTAACAGAAAATAATACCTATCTGGTAGTACCTCTCCCAAAAGATAAACATATAATTTCTGCAAGGTGGGTCTTTACAAAAAAGACTACAGCATCAAGCATTGAACAGTACAAAGTTAGATTTGTTGCTAAAGGATACTCTCAGATTTACGGTAAAGAATATTTTTCTACGTTTCCATTGACCACAAACCTAATGACAATTAGAATTTTATTGCAAATCGCATCACAATATAACCTTAACAGCCACGATCAAATTAATTCACGTTCTGCTATCAACCAATCAGAAAACAGATTGCTCCATAAAAATTAAACCTTGCACATTTTTTTTTCATGTCAACACGAGAAGGGTCTTTTGCTTTTTGCCTGTAAAATTATAAAGTTCGGAACCTGTACAGAACAGCTCTCCACTGATAATTCATCATCTCCAAGACTTACATAGAATAACTAACCATCAGAAACTCTTTTGAAGTTAAACATGTCTTACAACTCAATATGTAGATTTTATTTTTTGGAGTTTAGAAAGATTTTTATTAGTTGAAAATGTTTTGAGTTAACACGTTCTTGTGAAAATTTCCTAGTTTTAAAGTTGTGGAGAAAAGCGAGTTCAAACAAAGCAAAAAAAAAAAAAAAAGGATAGAGAGCAGCAATTAAAGGATTTGCCCTTTAGCATCCATAGGAACCACTTGAATCACTTGCCAATTCAGCCACTACACTATCATGGTTCTGTTCTCTTCTAGATAGTGATCTTCCCAGGCATTATTTCCTTCTTCTTTTGTTGGTGGCCTGCACCCCCTTCTCTCTCTCTCTCTCTCTCTCTCTCTCTCTCTCTCTCTCTTTCTCTCTCTCTCTTCAAAATTAATTGGCCCAGTCGTTTAAGAGTGTATAGGGAATGAACGCACGCACACACACACACACACACAAATACACACACACACACACACACACACAAATACACACACACACACACACACACACACAAGCATAATAAAATGGGATTAAATGAAACATAGAGAGAATAAAACAGTTACCAGGTAGCAAGTTCCCCAGGAATCACTTGCATCACTTGACGATTTAGCCACCACCCGAGCATGGTTCTTTTTTTTCTGTTCTCTTCTAGAGAGTGACCTTGCCAGGCATTATTTCCTTCTTCTTCTTCTTCTGGAGATTGTTTACTATCGGTGGGCTACACACACACACTCTCTCTCTCTCTCTCTCTCTCTCTCTCTCTCTAGGGAATGCCAACAAGTTCACTTGCAATAAATTTTGCAGACATTTAGAGTGCCCCTTTTGGAAGGTCTTTAGATGTTTCACATTAGCTTCAAAGTGTAATATCTGTTGTGTTTTAGGTCAGAAGGAGAGAAATTTTTCTTGACTGTGACAATTTGAATTTGGGGGCATTTTCAAAGATTGCAGGCAAAGCAAAAAGTTGTGAAAAAATAAATATACACAGAAAAAATGGTGGTCTCATTAGCGCCATAATTGAGTTCAAAAATCGAAAATACTGATCGAAACACATTTGATAAATTTCATCAATCGTGCAAAAATGTAATGTTCTACCAGTATTTTGTTTAATTTTCGATTTTCAAACGATTATAGAAACTCATTTATAGCTCTAATCTAATTTTGGTTTTTGTTTTAACTTGACAGGTTTTACATTGCCTTTATTCTTAAGTCAAAAAATCACTTTAAAATAAGGTAAAACAGAAAAAATTATGCAGGTAAAAGAGTAACTTAGCTTGCATTTGGTAACATTTATTTGTTGTACACTTATTTATTAAATAAATTTTTTTTTTTCACACTTTTTTGTTTTGTTAGCTATTTTTGAAAATGTGTAATTTTTGTCCTGTAAAATGGTGTCCTGTCACATACATACATAGCAGACATTACCAAGACTGCTGCAAAGTAGGTAGGCTCCCTCTACTGCATTAGAAAAATATATTTGCAAGTATCCTATACAAAGCCACCATTCGCCCATGCAAGGAATATTGTTACCGTATATGTGTCGGTACATCAAAAGAGTCTTCAATCTAATAAATCTTGCACTGTCAACCAAGTTCAACCCCTGTCCCATCACTGCAATGTTGCATCCCTATGTTTGTTTTACAAATATTTTAATTAATGTAATGTTATCTGATGAACTTATGGTACGTGTTCTCTCAATGTAAATACCACTGATTAACCCAACAAACAGCAAAATCCCACGCCTTCACTATGGCAGTCATCTAATGTCAGAGACCCTTCTACTCTGAAAGTTTCTTCCCTCAAACTACTAGACTATGGAATTCCCTCCCTGTATCCTGCCTCCCTGACTGTATTAACATACAGAAGTTTAAGTTTAATGTGGACAGGCATCTTGCTGCTCAACTTCATATTTAGTGTTCATGTAGGCACCGCTTCAGTGACAATTTGCCTTGTTTGGGGTGGATATGGGTAAAAGAAAAATAATTTGCAAGAAACTGTTGTATTTAGTGTGCATCCAAGTTTGCACAGAAAGCAGTGTTGCACATATACAGTGATGTGCTAATCGGTTGTGTGTCATTGCAAGAGCCTGGGCTTGTCTATTTATGACAAGCAAATCACAACCCACTAGCACGCAAGGGATTGCATGCACATAAGAGAAAATAGATCATTTTATCATGTAACTGCTACAGTTCCATCCAAAGTGCCATTTTGGAGGGAAGTTGGATATCTCTCACTTAAAAAAATGACCTTGTGTTTAACTAAATAAGGACTTGGTATCATATCCACTGTAGCAGAAACAAATAGAACTCTTTTTCTTGTGCGTCAGTGCCTCTCCTGACTGTGCGATATGGCACATATTGATCAATCAGAGGCATAGCGCTGGGACCTTCCTTACCCCCTAAGGAACTCTAACTGCTTCCGTTCCGGACGAGAAAAACTCCTCCTTTTTTCTTTTCCAGCCAGATGCCAAAGAGAGCGAACCTGTTTCCTCACTCTCTCTCTCTGCCTACACCAGTATCAACGATTCCCACTTGGGAATAACTACCGGGCAAAGGCAGACAAGTTTTATCCGAGTTATATCTTTTTTGGCATCTTACCCTGACTCGCTTCAATAAACCTTTTCCTTGTTAAGGTTTACGAAGTTGTTTGTTCGTTTATTCAGTAGCTTGTGTTGAATAATTTATTTTATTAGGGAGTGCCCGAAAAGCACTAACTCAACTCCCTAAACCACTTTCTGTGGGAAGAAAGGTAAATATTTTTTTTTTTTTTCAGGCTAAAATCTCTTGTCGTCTGAGAGAAGAGAACTCCTTCTCAACTGGGCATTTTTTTTCTTGTTTTAATTCAAAGTGCTATTTTTATGACAGCTGGGTATCCCTATATTAAACCCATAGACTAGTTCTTCCTGGTGCTGGTAACGGGGAGGTGATGTGATAAATAGAAACAGACAAAAGGCTGTTGTTACTGTTATATTAAAGGCTGATAGGCGGCAAAAAGAAAGTCCGCACTTGTAACTTTTTCAAAAACTGCAAATTTAAGCTAAATTTAATGTAACTGTTTAAACAACCTATACCTCATTTGATTGGCCTTTTATTCTTCTATAAATTTACCTGTTCATATTTGACTTTTAATTAAAATATTCTAGTGTTCACGTCAATTTAAAAGAATAACTTCAAATTGAGGAGGCAAAAAGAAAGTCCGCACAATGGAAAAGTGTTATTCAAATGTAACTTTAGAACATTAATGCAACATAAATACAATAGGAACACGATGAACTAGTTAATATTTAGTAGAATAGCCCTTCTGCAATTTGACAGCAAGCAATCTTTTTGGAATTCCTTGAATTAGACTGCAGCAATAAAAAATACACAATTAAACCCGGATTTCCAACTTCTAACGTCTAATGTCTCCTTCTCTAACATCAGTGGTCTACGTTTTAAACTTCCAGAGGTTGAAACCCAATTACAGGGAACTAAACCAGACATATTATTTCTAAGCGAAATTGGCATTGGACAGACTATTTCCCTAGGTGAGTTCGTAATTAAAGGATACTCTATTTTAATTTCCAAATATGACCCCCAAGATCGCCATGGGCATGGAATGTGTGCCTATATAAAGGATGGCTTGCCATGTGGTAGGGACATCTCCAGAGAAGATCCTAACTGACCCTATATGTGCTTCCGGATTGCACTTGCTCAAACTACTGCATTTATATTTGCTCTCTATCGCCCCCACAACAGCAGAGTTACTATCTTTAAAAGCATATCTGAGAAAATTGACCATGTCCTATCTGCTTATCCTTCACTCAAATAAGACCAATGATGAGGGGAGGTTCTGTCATGATTTCTCCATTGCTTATGACCTCACTCAGATTGTTCACAAACTCACCCATGTGCCCGATACTGACGGCCAGTATGCAACTGTGTTCAGCTTCCGTTCTGTCTCATCTGGGATCTTCTGATCACTCTGTTGTATCAGTTAAAATAAAAATGAAATGTAATAAGCCCCCAGATGTACCTCTCCATTGTACAGTATATCGATTCTCTATGGCTGACTGGGATAGCTTCCACACATTTATATCAGATCTACCTCTGCATTCCATGTTTAAAAAGCATGTATCCTCTATAGTATCAGAGCTGACAGAATGGTTAATTATAGGTATAGACCGTTTCATACCCTCGAAAAAATTCCAACAAAAACCTAACAGTCAGCCATGGTTCTCTCCTGAATGTGCTGCTGCTATTGCGCACAGAATCACCTTTTCCATTGTTTCCAATGTACTAGATGTACTGAGACTAAAGTCGCTTTCAGGACTGCCAGCAGCCACTGTAAAAAAGTAATAAAGAACGCAAGAGAGTTGTATGCTCAGTTCGTCAAGTCCAAAGTAGCTGAGTAGTGGCTTGCTTCCCACCAGTTTTGGCAAATAGCAAACAGAATCCTGAACAGAAGCGCGTGTTCTATACCAACTCTCATAAATGGACCAGAGGTAATCTTGTCAGCATCAGACAAAGCCAAACTCTTTGCCAAGAACTTTGCAGCTAATTCTACTCTTTGCGACCAAGGCCGCCAACCTCCAATATTTCCTCCTGTATCAGAAGACACGCTATGTGATATACAAATATCTGTATGTGATGTTGCCAAGCTAATCAAAAACCTTGATTCCAGCCCTGATGGTATTCCAATTATAGTACTCAAAAGACTTCACCCAGAACTAGTGGCCATCCTTACAAAACTGTTTAAACGTCTTAAGGAGAATTGCTTCCCATCACCCTGGAAAATCTCATCAGTATGCCCTATATTTAAGAATTCAGGTGATCGCTCATCTGCCTCACAGTACAGGGCAATAAGTCTCCTGTGCGTCATAAATAAGTTGCTGGAATCTGTGTTAAATAGAGAAGTAATCAACCATCTCAGCAAAAATAACGTTACTGACACGCAATATGGTTTCCGTTCTGCTAGATCTACAGCAGATGTGCTTACAGTTATATCTTAGGGTTAACGAATCTCTCAACGGAGACTACCTTTCTAGGGCAATTGCTCTTGAGATATCAAAGTTCTCTCTGATTCTCTCACCTCTGATCTTGAGCAAGTGGTTCAATGGGGAAAGAGGTGGCTTGTTACTTTTAATGCATCTAAAACCAAGCTTTTATCTTTACATCATCAACGCTTTGATCCCCATCTGGTATCAATTGAAATGAATGGCTCTCGTCTTGAGGAGGCCTCATGTTTTGACAAGCTTCTGGGCTTAACCTTTACTCCTGATCTTAAATGAAACACATACATTAAATCCGTTGTCAAGGCCGCTGGAAAAATGGTGGGATCCTTCTATCGATCCAGTAGATATCTCACTGCTGATGCAATTCTCTATCTATATAAGAGCCAGGTACGTCCAAGGATGGAGTACTGTTGCCACATTTGGGCAGGAGCTGCTAGAAAGGACTTAGCCTGTCTTGATAGAGTGCAAAATAGACTTCATAGCCTCGTAGGGGATATCCTTTTCTCTTCCCTGCAACCTCTTTCTCACAGAAGAGATGTTGTGAGTTTTTCTCTGCCTTATCGTTATTTTCATGGAAAGTGCTCGGCTGAGCTCCAATTTATGGTCCCCCCTCACCAAACTTTCACAAGAAACACTCGTCTAGCAGAAAACACTATCACTAATTTCCCCCATTCTTTATCTATGCCTAAACCTAAACTTAGATTCCATGAGCAAGGCTTCTTTCTTAGAACTGCATGCCTGTGAATTTGTCTTCCATTTTCCTGCTTTCCAGCTGACTTCAATATGGTTGTCTTCAAGTCTAACGTAAACAAGTTTTTGATGAGCCGTTCCATATAAGTTAAGAAACTTACCAAATCTCAATTACTAACGATTACTATTTCTACTGTACACTCTTTAACCCTTATGCTCGAGTGACCTCTTCGCCTTGATAAGTGGTGATGCCTATGTAAAAAAAAAAAAAAAAGCAATACTCCGGGGAAACGGCATCCCACTTTTCTTTAATTTTTGTCCAAAGTTCTTCCAAATTTGAAATTTTATCCTTGCATAGCTGTTGGTTGATGTAATGTTGTATGTTTTCAATAGGATTGAGGTTTGGAGATTGTGCAGACCAATCCAAACACAGAATATCGTGCTCTTCCAAGAACCTCTTGACATTGCCATCTGTGTGAATAGGAGCATTATCCTGCATGAAATGGGATTATTATCCAAATTCCGACCAAAGTAGGGTACAAAATGCTGAGTCAACATATTAATGTACTTGATCGAATTAATTCGACCTTGCAAGCGAACTATAGGCTCTGGACCATTGGTACTAATAATGCTCTACACCAAAACTGAACCTCCACTACCTTGCAGCATTGAAACTGAGCACCTAGGATTAAATTCTTCGTCTTTCCTCCGACGGACGTACTGCCTACCATCACTACCTAGCCTATTGAACTTGCTTCCGTCGCTAAAAAGCACTTTTGACTAATATGTAGAGTCATGATCTTCATTGCATCTGACGAAGTTCAGACGGCGCTTTCTGTTCCTTACAGAAATCATTGGCTTGTGTCTTGCAACATATCCACACAAATTAAATTCCTTTAATCTGTTCTTGACAGTAGAAAGAGAGAACTTTTTAACAAGATTGCACTGTTGTTGGATTTGGGGAGCCATTTCAAATCTTTCTTAGGCTGAAGATCTTGATAGCATTGTCTTCCTTGTTAGAAGTAACTCTAGTACGACCAGATTTAGGGACATCATGAACACTGCCGGTGTTTTGGTGCTTTTGCACAGTTTTTCGTATGGTTTTCTCATCACATTTCAATCTGCGGCCGATTTCTTGATTGGATAAACCAGAAAGGTGGAAATTAATGAGCTCATGACGATTACTAAGAGAAAGTCGTGGCATACGGACTAAATGTTATGTTGTATAACCTGGAAGAACAACAACTATGATTAGAGATGCTTTGTTGCCTGTTGGTAGATATTTTAAACGGATTTAGGGCGATAATTTAAGCTGATTTTAAGTGAATTTGTTGCTGCAGACTTTCTTTTTGCCTCCTCAATTTGAAGTTAATTCTTTTAAATTGGCGTGAACACTAGAATATTTCAATTAAAAGTAAAATATGAACAGGTAAAATTATAGAGGAATAAAAGGCGAATTAAATGAGGAATAGGTTGTTTAAACAGTTACATTAAATTTAGCTTAAATTTACAGTTTTTTAAACTGCACTTTCTTTTTGCCAGCACTGTACCTGTTTAAGGAAAAATGGATCTACCGAGAGATTATAACTCTAGTTACATGTAAAATTGGTTAGAAATTCATGACAGTTGTGGCTTTAAAATTATGATGTGTACTTCTGTATACTCAGACAAAACGTTTTTTCTGTTTTCCAGGACAACTGCCGATTGATAGTGACATGGATATTCAGCATCACTTGTGCCTATACAAGTGCATTTAAAATCAGCATACCACCACTGAACTATTGTTTCTGATGGAGAAGAATCCAAAACATATATCATGCCATTGCTTTGATTGAACAGTATTTCTTCCACCAGAAAGCAATTATTTATCAGCACATGTGATTCAGATTTGTCCATTGTTTTAAAAAATTTGCGACAGTAGTTTTACCTAAATAAGTATAATTTGTAAACTAATAACCCAATTGGGCTCAAATTTTGACGTGTGCCATTTGAAGGTTAGTAGGGGGATAACAAAAGGAACACCAGTTGCTAAGACACCAGTAGGTGAGACACAGATAGCAGGAATGTGAAAACATGTTTCCTCCATGGTTGATCAAATCCCATGTAGGAGAATGTAAGATGACGCTGTCCAACCTCATATGGTAGAAACCACCCACAAGAGCACATAAATCATCTTATTATATATCACTAGCCTGGGTGCCTGGCGTTGCCTGGGTATTTGGAGGTGCGTGTTGAGAAAAAAGTGGTAGTAGGCAGGCAGGCTTGAACCCGTAACGTGAAGGAGAAAAAGAAGGTTAAAAAAAACAAAACGTGATGTCTTTGTTGTTGCATCTATTGCCAAACTGGAAGTGCCATAGGTTTAAATTAAGGCTAGACAATCGAAAAGAGGGGATGACTTTCGAAAATATCAGTGGAAAAAAAAAGAAAAGTTCTCAGTTGAGGGTGAAGGAATTAATGTTTTTAGCCAATTTTTTATATTTGTCGTCCGAAAGGTTGAGCTTCAAAACGATACCAATCTTGTGAAAATCTGTTGCTTCTGTCAAAAGTTTTAGGCAGACATACAAACATACATACATACTTACATATATTTAAACAGACAGATGAGATTTATCATATACTAGCGGGGGGTACCTGGTGTTGCCTGGGTGTTTAGAGGTGTGTGCTCGGGCAGGGGGAGGGGGTAATCAAAACATAAGAATAAGCGAAGTAAATATTTTTAAATATTAAATATTAAATTATTAAATATTTTATATAAAAAAATGTTAAAACTTAAAAAAATCAAAAGAAAACACCAAAAAAAACTAACGTAAGGCAAACGAACGATGTTAAATGTAAAAATCGGAAAAACAAAATAAGTGGTGACCACCTTGTAAAAAAAAAAAAAGAAAACAGAAAAACGAACGTTAAAACTTCTTTAAAAAATCTGAAAAATAAAAACAAAAAAACATAGAATGTGAAAAATGGCTTAAATAACCCAGTTTCAATATTAAACCTTGAAAAATAGAAAAAAAGAAAAAGAAAAAAAAAGACATCTCACACCACAATTTGAACCCACAACCATTAGATAATGAGGCTGCGCTCTAATTAACTGAGCTAAGACGACATTGACAAAATAAGGTCGTTTTTTTATATTTAAACTAAATCATGTTCCGGCGTCATTTGCGCATGCGTAGAAGCAAATTTGTCATGAGAGGACGGTTTTTGCTGACCCCTTCCTGTAGAAAACTGATGATTTTAGGATGAAGGAATTAACGTTTTTGGCCAATTTTTCGATATTTGTCGGGCGAAGGATCCAGCTTTAAAATGATATCAATCTCGTGAAAATCCATGACTCGTGTCGAAAGTTTTTGCGCGACATACAAACACACATACAAACATACATACATACATACATACATACATACATACATACATTTTCGCTTTTATATATATAGACTAACAGGGGTGCTTGGTGTTGCCCGGGTGTAAAAGAAAAAAAAACTTTGGTAGGTAGGTAGGCTCAAACCCGAATCGTTGAGGCAAATAACCTGGCAACTTACCACAATGCTACACGGGCAGAGAAGTGAGGAAGGGTGTAATTAAACATTTAAAAAAGCAGGTGGTTAAACGAACGTAAACGTGAGGTTTTCTAGGTCAAACATCATGCCAAAGTAGTAGAGAAAATGAAATCACAGCGCAAATTTTGTAACATAATAAAAGATTCAGACAACTTTGTTTCGTAAATCAGACATATATCTAGACAGGTACAAAATCTAGACAGTATTTAAAAAGTTGTAAGATTTTGTGACCCCTCCGACGCCCCCCGCCCAAAGCCTTTGGCGGACATACAAAAAAAAGATGCACATGCACACAAACACACATACATTTTCGCTTTCATATTATAGACTAGCGGGGATGCCTGGCATTGCCTGGGTGTTTGGAAAAGCAACAGTATCAGTATCAGAACTAGCGCCCATACTTACAAAACTGTTTAAACGTTGTCTTAAGGAGAATTGCTTCCCATCACCCTGGAAAATCTCATTAGTATGCCCTGCATTTAAGAATTCAGGCGATCGTCCATCCCCTCTCAGTACAGGCCAATAATCTCCCGTGCGTCATGAGTAAGTTGCTGGAATCTGTGTTAAATAGAGAAGTAATCAACCATCTCAGCAAAAATAAACCTTTTTAGTGACACACAATATGGTTTCCGTTCTGCTAGATCTACAGCAGATGTGCTTACAGTTATATCTCATAGGATTAGCGAATCTCTCGACAGAGGCAACCTTTTTAGGGCAATTGCTCTTGACATATATAAGGCCTTTGATAGGCTATGGCATAAAGGTTTACTTCATAAGATCTCCAGCTATACCATAGTTTGAAATGTCTTCTCAATTATTAAATCATTTCTCTCTGATAGGTCCATAAGAGTAGTTGTTGATGGGAAAAAATCAGAAACTCACAGTATTAATGCTGGAGTTCCTCAGGGGTCCATCCTGGGCCCAACTCTTTTCCTGATCTACATTAATGATCTTCCAAATCATATCCTTACATCATTCGTAGACATTTTTGCTGATGACACTACCATCTATGGTAGCACATCTAAGACAGTAAACGACCAAGTTCTCTCCGATTCTCTCTCCTCTGATCTTGATCACGTTGTACAATGGGGAAAGGAGTGGCTGGTTACTTTTAATGCATCTAAAACCAAGCTTCTATCTTTACATCATCAACGTTCTGATCCCCATCTGGCATCAATTAAAATGAATGGCTCTCGTCTTGGGGAGGTCTCAAGTTTTGACAGGCTTCTGGGCTTGACTTTTACTCCTGATCTTAAATGGAATACGTATATCAAATCTGTTGCCAAGGCCTCTGGAAAAATCGTGGGATCCTTCTATCGATCCAGTAGATATCTCACTTCTGATGCAATTCTCTATCTATATAAGAGCCAGATACGTCCAAGGATGGAATACTGTTGCCACATATGGGCAGGAGCTGCTAGAAAAGACTTGTCCTACCTTGATAGAGTTCAAAATAGACTTTGTGGCCTGGTGGGAGATGTCCTTTTCTCTTTGTTGCAACCTCTATCTCACAGAAGAGATGTTGCGAGTTTGTCTCTGCCTTATCGTTATTTTCATAGAAAGTGTTCGACTGAGTTTCAATCTATGGTTCTCCCTTGCCAAACTTTCACAAGAAACACTCGTCTAGCTGAAAACACTATCAATAATTCCCTCCACTCTTTATCTGTGCCTAAACCTAAACATAGATTCCATGATCAAAGCTTCTTTCTTAGAACTGCACGCCTGTGGAATTGTCTTCTGTTTTCCTGCTTTCCAGCTGTCTATAATATGGTTGTCTTCAAGTCCAATGTGAACAAGTTTCTGATGAGCCGTTCCACTTTAGTTAACAAATTTACCGAACTTTCATTACATCGATTACTATATTGTCCTTTTGACTGCTGTACACTCTTTAACCCTTATCCTTGAGTGGCCTATCGGCCTTGATAAGTGGTGACGCCTATGTAAAAAAAAAAAGGAAAAAAAGGCCGGCTCAAACCCGTGACATGAAGGTGGAAAAGAAAGTGAAAAAAAAGCTGAGATCTTACTGCTATGCTAAGATACGACAGGAAGTGTAAAGCATTCAAATTTATCGATGTCAATCAAAAAGTTGACTTGAAGTGAATAAATTAAGAAACACGCAGGTGCAGAAATGTTGGGGAAAACCAGCTCCCCCCCCAAGAAGGGGGGGGGGCTCTCCAAATGAATAGCAATTGCTTGATATGAAGGGTTTCCCCAACATTGATCAGAGCTAATTGCCTTTCTGGAGGTCGCGGCCGAAAAGCCAGGCAGCCTACTTTGCTCCGATTAGTTTTGCTTTTATACGAAAAAGACGAACAAACATGCCAAAGGACGAAATAGAGGGAATTTTAAAAAAGTTGATCAAAATAGATGTAGAGACGACGTCTGCAAATCGTAGATGTTATAATCCAAAAGTATTAGCGATTAATTTACAATTAATTTCAACTCCAAACGTATTTACTTATAATGTACTATTAATCTCAAAACCAAAATGATTAGCGATTAATTTACAATTAGTTTTAACTCCAAACGTATTTACTAATAATGTACTATTAATCTAAAAACCAAAAGTATTAGCGATTAATTTACAATTAATTTCAACTCCAAACGTATTTACTTATAATGTACTATTAATCTCAAAACCAAAATGATTAGCGATTAATTTACAATTAGTTTTAACTCCAAACGTATTTACTAATAATGTACTATTAATCTAAAAACCAAAAGTATTAGCGATTAATTTACAATTAATTTCAACTCCAAACTTATTTACTAATAATGTACTATTAATCTCAAACCCATAGGGAGTATATAAAAAGTTCTCTAAAATAGTAATCTTCTTGAGAACCCCTCCTCCCAAAAAAGCCTTTCACAGACATACAAAAACGCATACACCACCTTTGCCTTTGCCCAGGTGTTTGGTGGTGTACAAGAAAAGAAAAAAATGTTTTGGTAGGTTTTAACCCGAACCCTTGAGGCGAAGGCACAAAAGAAAGCCTGACCACAACGCTCAGAAGGCAAAGAAGTGAGAATAACTGAAATTAAAAGGTTAAAAAAGCAGGTGCTTAAATGAACGTCAACGTCTGCTTTTCTAGGTCAAACATCATGCCATAGAGAAATGAAATCACAACACAATTTTGTATTTTGTAACATGAAAGTCGCTCAAATAAAAGATAGAGATGACCTCGTTTTGTAAATTGGAGATATTATAATCCAGGGAGTATATAAAAAGTTCTAAGAAATAGTAACTCCCGCCCTTCCCCCCCCCACCGAAAAAAGCCTTTGCCGGTGACATGCAAAAAAAATGTACACACACACACACACACACACACACACACACACACACACACACACACACACACACACACACGAACACACACATACAATGTCATGTCCATTTCTCTAGCTTTTGGATTTTTTAATGAAAGTTTCTAACTTTGCATCAGCTTACTACTTTCACATACAAGTGTTAATTTTGGAGCATGCAATGATGTTCATTGGTTGAGAAATATTTTGAGTTCACACGTCTATGTTAAAAGTTCTTTGCTTTGGGAAGTGAGGAGAAAAGCGAATTCCAACAAAGCAGAGAAAGAAAGGGTGTTGTAATTAGAACCATTTGCTTTTCATCCATACCTTGGAGCATGGTCAGAGAGCACTGAAAAAGATTTTGAAATGAGAGAAGCACTGGCATGGAGTGCATGTCACAAATTGAGGAAGATATGGTCATTCAC
This sequence comes from Euprymna scolopes, assembly GCF_053919585.1. Taxonomy (NCBI): domain Eukaryota; kingdom Metazoa; phylum Mollusca; class Cephalopoda; order Sepiida; family Sepiolidae; genus Euprymna; species Euprymna scolopes. The sequence goes on from NC_136519.1 coordinate 54,599,477, forward strand.
TTTGAAAAGTTGGAAGTAAGTCTCTTTGTTGCCACAGTAGAAACAGTCCTTCTCTATGGTGCTGAGGCATAGACTCTTACAGATGCGCTGAAGAAGAGACTGGATGGCTGTTACACACGAATGCTCAGAATGGCCCTCAATACATCATGGAGGAGCCACGCAGCAAACCAGCAGCTTTATGATTACCTACCACCAGTATCACTGAAAGTACAGCAGAGAAGGATGAGAGTAGCTGGTCACTGCATGAGACACAGTGAAGAGAAAGCCAGCAAGCTAGTTCTCTGGAAATTACCTACATTGACAACCTGCTACAGGACACAGGGTTGGAAAGTGTTCGGAACCTGTAAACTGTCATGCGAGATCAAGAGAACTGGAGAAGTCATGTAGATTCAGTGGTGAAGCATCCTGAAAGACGACGGAGATGAGATGATGATTCTTTTTATCGTTCATAGGAATCACTTGATGATTGAGTAGCCACATCACTAAATATTACTTTCTGGGTTCTAATTGCAAAACTAGCAGTAATTCAAAAATGTTCTTAGTATGAATATATTAGTAAGTATATCTTCATCTCAACCAAGTTTTGTGTATTTCTTTTCTTTTTCTCTACTTGGGAATCACCACTTATTAAGGCCAGAAGGCCAATCGAGAATAAGAGTTAATGAATATAAGGTGGTAGTGTAGTAATTATTAATGGTGAAAATTCGGTAGAATTTGATTATTTATGTGGACGGCTCAACAAGAATTTGCTTACATTGGATTTGAAGCTTAACATGTTGTATTCAATCAGGAAGCAGACCAGCAGAACAAAGTTCCACAGGTGAGCTGTTCTGGAAAAGAAGCTTTGCTAATAGAATTTGCATTTAGATTTAGTCACAGATAAATAGTGGAGGAAAAGGTATATAGTGGTTGTAGCTAGTTGAGTGTTTTTTGTGAAAGTTTGGCAAGGGGAACGATAGAGTGGAGTTTAATCAAGAACTTGCCATGATAATAATGACAGGTTGCAACGTCTCTTCTGTGGGAAAGAGTTTGCAGGAAGGGTATCACCTACTAGGTTTCAAAAGCCGGTTTGAAATACTATCAAGGCTGGATAGGGCCCACTGAGCAGCTCCTACCCAAATGTGGCAACAATACTCCATTTTAGGATGTACCTGGCTCTTATACACATAGAGGATTACATCAGCAGTGAGATACCTACTGGAGCGGTAGAGTGATCCAACCAACAGAAGTTGAACTCTGAATGAGTGAAGTAGCATAGAATCAATGCATAATTCTCCTCTTTAAAAAAAAAAAAAAAAACGAAAATGGCAGATGATGTGCTCTCTGGACTTGGTAGATAATCACCTGGGGATGGTGTCTTGATAAAAGCATTGATCCTCATCACATCACTGGGTTAACACTAGGAAAGACATCCGGTCTATAAAAATCTTGCTTTAAATAAGAAAATGACTATCATAGAAAGGCAATATAATTTAAATATTGGAAACTGCATGAAAAGTCTGGTGAGGAGTTTCTTGGGTTGTGTCCAAGAAACTCATTGGAGAAATTAAATCTGATAGAATGATTGTGGGAAAGAATTGTGGGAAAGAATTGTGGGAAAGATATGGATTGGATTAGAAATGACAAGTGAACAGGTGGTATTCATTTTTTTTGTTTTTTTTGCAGACTGTTATTCTCATCTTCATAGTTGTTGCTGTTTCATCATGTTTCGACAAATTTATCCTCTGGCCTTCTTCAGGTGGTTAACTGTGATGAGATAGGAATGCTAAGTCTTGTAACTGTATTCCCAGTAATTATTGCCTTCCATAGTTGTTGTTGTCTCACCACGTTTTGGCTAACTAGTCCTCTGGCCTGCTTTTGGTAGGATTGAAACTGCTATCTTCAAACAATGTTCACCTGGAACCATAGAGATTCAATGCCTTTATCCACTGCGCCACGGGCTCTGAAGATTAGTTGGTGGTGAAACAACAACTATGAAGATGAGGATTATAGTCCGCAAAATAAAAAACTGAATACTTAAATTATGAAGCCTCATCTCAAAAGATTCCAAAACATAAAATATGAAATAATATATGAACAGATGGTGTCGGCATTTTTATCACAAAGAAATGTGTAGATAAAGTTAATCGTGAAAGTGAATCATAATGATGAAATTGGTGACTAGTGAGAAAATTTTCACAGCTATATTTGTTTATCAACTTATATATATATATAATTTTTCTATAGCCGGGGATAGAACATCCTAGCAGATGCCAGACATTTGCCCACTATCTCATAAATTCCAACCAAGAGATCTTTTAAAGATTCATTTCAGTGAAGAAACTCTGCTCATGGTATTTTCGTTTAGTTTTGGGCACAGATAGCAAGCGAAAAGAGTTGTTTGGGGTTATTTCAGCTATGCGAGTATATGTTGCGAACGTTTTACGGGAAGAGACCATAGATAGGAGCTCAGTCAAGCAGCGAGATTTTTGCACACAGTTTTTTACCATAACAGTTTTTACCATGACAGTTTTTTTATCATAACAGTTTTTACCATAACAGTTTTTTTCCCTAACAGTTTTTTTTATCATAACAGTTTGTTTTACCATAACAGTTTTTTTACCATAACAGGTTTTTCCATAACAGTTTTTTACCATAACAGTTTTTTACCATAACAGATTTTTTTTTACCATAACAGTTTTTTACCATAACAGTTTTTTTACCATAACAGTTTTTTACCATAACAGTATCGATAAAGCAGAGATAGACTCTCAACATCTCATTGAAAAAGAGGAAGTAAGAACGTAAAAAGGTCGTTGTTTACTAAATTTCGAAGATAGTCCTGCATCCTGTCAAGGCATGAAATGGTGCTCTTGGCACATGTGGCAACAGTAATCTAACTTAGGACGTATTTGATTCTTGTACAGGAAGAGGATTGCATATGGAGTGAGGAGGTGGGGCGCAGCTTTATTCAGGCATAAAATATGCTTAAATATGATATTTTCAGATTTCGTATATATTATTAAAGATTCGGGATTTCAAAAGTGCATTGGATAAAGAGTTCAACATAGACGACCAAATACAGGTTCCCTTTATTTGGATTTGAAACCAACAGCACCGATGTTGATCTAATCTGTAACACACACACACACACACACACACACACACACAGTATATATATTATATTTTGTTGATTTTTTTTAAATGATAAATACAGTTAAATATCATCTTCGCTTCAAAGCTCGTTTTATTTAGAAAGTCGCCCATATTTTATTTGGATATAGATAAATAATATTTATTTATTTATTTAGTACTTTTTCAAACAGTAATCTCCGCACATGCATATTTCAAGGTTGCTACCTCTCATCAGAGTAGCTCGACTGTGTCTCTGTAGAAATCAAACCCCAAACTCTGTGTATTATAGTCCAGCACGTTTAACTATTATGCCACGAAATCCTAAACAATGTTTACTGTTTATTTTTATCGTTTACAAACTTATATAGATTTCCTTGTTAATTTTTTAAACTACAAATCCGGTTAAGTATATATACACGTACTAATCTCATTTGAGCTTTTGAAAAACTGTTAACATCGTCGATCTTTACCAGCTCCAGCTTGTTTTTGATTGCCATATTTTTGTCTGTGTCTCTTTTCTTAGTTGTAAGACAGATATCACCTACATCAGCTCCTGCAACAACATATTGAACACACAAAACAAAACTTTAAATTGTCGATTAGAAAGTGATATTTTGCTTGAATTAGCATTTAAAGTATATTAATAAAGTATAATAAGTATTTAGTGTTTGGTCCATTTTTCCTCATAAATCAAAGGAAAATATTAATTTTCAAGTGAACCTTTCTTGTATCAAAGAATGATGTAAAATAAAAACAAGTGAAGCATCCTACATGGTCCCCTTGGATTTATTTTATGTAATGAACATTCTGTTGCACTTTTTTAAAAAAATTATTGAAAATTTTATATCTATATCATTAATTGCTAGATGAAAGATGTTTTTAAATTGCAACAAAATGTACATTACATAAACTAAATCCAAGTAATTTTTTGATTCAATTTAAATTAAATTTTTATAACTTACTTTGTAAAATTTATAAAAGTGCATTTTGAAGATAAATAAATTTCAAATTGAATCTTGTACCTTTAATTTTAAAGCCTATAGTAAAAACATTTTGTTTAACAATTTTCATGCCTTGGATGAAATGCTTTTCTAACTTGTATCTTATCTTTTTAAGATTATATTTTAAAACTCTCCTTCTCTCTATTTCAGCGTGCATTTCTCCTCACACCACAACTCATTTTTGCAACCCCCTCTTTGTATTATTGCAGGTCTGAATATTCTCTATGTTTCAGTTTGTATTTCTCCTCACACCACAACTCATTTTTGCAACCCCCTCTTTGTATTATTACAGGTCTGAATATTCTCTCTGTTTCAGTTTGCATTTCTCCTCACACCACAACTAATTTTTTGCAACCCCCTCTTTGTAATACAGGTCTGAATAATAAAAAAATCAGAATTTTTTTAACAAAAACTTACAAATAACTTTTTCAGATTAAATTTTTTTAAACTTCTTTCGGAATAGAAAATCTTAAAAATTTGATAAGGAACATATTTCATATAGGTTTCATTAACAAATATTCAGTACATAACGAGAAAAATAGAGATGAAAATGTCAAAAGGATTGTATAACTGGTTACGGTCAATAATAGTCCTCGCCAGCAAAAGTCTTTGTTATTGTTATTCTATTATTATTATTATTTAAAACATTTTGTGTCCTGCTCTTTCGTGTAAGGACTAATATAAAAATCAGTTAGTTACAACTTTTCAGAAAGTTTTATAAAAATCCAAGGTATCAATTTCTTTTAATAAGCACAAAAGTGTTAATATTAGCCATTTTAAAGGAATGGGTGCAACTGGAGTTTTTCCGGAAAATCCGTTCTGCTACTTTTTTTACTCATATCATGTTTAATGTTTGTGCAAAATTTCAAAAAAATTCAGAGGCGTTTTTATTGAGAAAAGTGCGGACAGTCAAATGGACGAACGGACAAGGATGAATTTAAAGGTACACCTCCCCCTTTTGTCGGGGACCAAAAAAAAAAAAAAAAGCAAAAAAAAAAAAAAGCACAGGTAGTTCAACACTGAATAGCCAAATCTAAAATGATTTAAAAAAAGAGCTGTGTCAAAGGGAATTAATTAAAAACCGCAAAACAAGGGAAGTTACTCTCGAATACATGACTATTTAAGAATTACCTCCCTTGGCTTGCGAAAATTTGATAGATCTCTATCCTCAGTCAAAAGGCAAAAAATTTGCCAAACTCATGCATTTTTTTTAATTACTAATTCAGTGTTAGCCTGAATTTATCATAATTATATTTTTTAGTTTACGGCTAAATTTTGATTGAGTTTGAAACATAAAAGACTAAAGTTTGTCTAAAAAAAGAAAATGTATATTTACGTGTTAACAAAAAAGTTAGTGACAAATGTTGAAAAAAAAAAACAACAAAAATAAATTTCAAATCTGAATAAATCAACTTTAAGAATCTTTTAAAAAAATAAGTAATTGCTTTCTGAAACTATTTAAACGATAACTAGTGTTATATTTTCATTTAAATTTTGTTTTTACTAAAAAAAAAAAAATAGATCTGCAAATTCAGTTTCTTGCCACGTGATTTTGCACGTGTTCCTTTTTCTTTAAAAAAAAAACTGAGTTCTTTTTCTTTTGCTTTAGTAGCTATGAATTTTGTTCAATAAAGCCTTGGAAAGAGGTTTTTTTTTTTTTCTTCGACATTACAACAATTTATTGAACAAGAATTTATTCCCTCATGGAGAAGATCATTTGTCTGGACAAATTTGACCCTCAGGCTAGCAAGCTTTGGAGATTGTAGTATCGTAACTTTAATTACTATTTATCAACTATTGCTTCGTTCAACCCTGATAAACTCGAAGTTCTTTATTTAAACATCGGTCCCACCCTTGCTGACGTTATCGAGGGTTGTTCAGGACTTGTACACGCTGTCGAATTATTGAAAGGTGTTTACGACAAGTCTCCGAGCGTTATTCATGCTTTCCATGCGTCTGCAACAAGAAAACGAGTCTGTCGACCAATATCTTCAGGTCTTGAATCGACTTGCCGCTGACTGTTACTTTAAAGACGTTACTGCTACTACTTACAGGAATGAATCTGTCCGTGATGCATTTATACGTGGTCTCCGGTCCTCAGTAATACGTGCTAGACTACTCAAAACTGATACGCTAACTCTCAAAGAGGCTACTCAATGTGCTATGGCTTTAGAACAAACTCACTTTCATGCTGAATCATATGCTTCCCCGATTGGAGTAGTCGCTGCTACTACTACTACTTCTATTAGAACTAACAATGTGTCTACTGATCCTGCCGAGGAGGCCACTATTACTAAAATTTCTGATTCTACTGGTTCTCGTATGGAGTGTGACTCTGTATAATTTTCTGCTGCCCTTCCTGCTCATGGGAAGTGCTACAACTGTGGAGGGAGACGTCACTTTAAGGATGATCGCCATCATTGTCCTGCCCGCGATAAGGTATGTCAAAACTGTGGTAAACTTAGTCATTTCTCCAAAGTTTGCCGTTCTACTATGCCGACACCTTCACGTTCTACTTCTGCTATTATGGTATCTCATGCTAAAGGTGGTGATAGGTGCCTTCCCATTACTAAAATTGTTGAATTAAAAAGAAAAAAATTAACTCCCCTCGTAGACACCGGCAGTTCTGATAACTTTATCAGTGCTCGTAGTATTGTTAAAACAATGAAGCTGTCTACTTCAAAACGTAATTCCATAATTTCCATGGCATCATCCGCCGTTTCCCTAAAACTATCGAAATATTGCACAGAGAACATCTCCTTCAATGGTTGTGAGTATAAAGAAATTGATTTTACAGTGCTTCCTGATTCCTGCATGGACTTGGAGTACCTTTTTTAAAACTACATCAGGATATCACTATTTCTTTTGGTGGTCCTCAGGATATTCTAAAAATCTGCCCCCTAACCAAGATCAGCTGTGCCCTTGTGAAATTGTTTCGAAACTTAACCCCTAACTGCAAACCTATTGCTACTAAATCCCAAAATTACCGTGCGGAGGATGCTCGATTCATTGAAAAGGAAATTCTACAACTGCTTGAGGATGATGTAATTGAAACAAGTTATTCACCCTGGCATGCTCAGATTGTTGTGACTTCATTGCCTAATAAAAAAAATGATTAGTAGTTGATTTCTCCCAAACTATTAACCATTTCACCTTATTTGATGCATACCCTTTGCTTTGCTTTGGATTGAGGATCTCATGAACCAAATAGCCCAATACCGTATATTTAGTACAATTGACTTATGCAAAGCGTACTACTGAATCAAAATTTGTCCTGAATATCAGCCCTACATGGCCTTTCAAGCTAGAAATCGTTTGTACCAATTCAAACGAATACCTATGGGTATCACTAATGGGGTTTCTGCTTTTCAACGGTTTCTGAATTCTTTCATTTCTAACAACAAATTATCTGGAACTTTTTCATAAATAGATGATATTACTATTTTCATATATAGATGATATTACTATTTGCATATATAGATGATATTACTATTTTCATATATAGATGATATTACTATTTTCATATATAGATGATATTACTATTTGCATATATAAATGATATTACTATTTTCATATATAGATGATATTACTATTTGCGGTAAAACTCAGGAGGAACATGATGTTAATTTGGAATGTTTTTTAAAGGCTGCCTTGACATATAACCACAAAATAAACCGAGAAAAATCAAAGTTTTCACTTCATTCCATCAATTTGTTTGGGTACCAAATTTGTAACGGGATTATGCAACCAGATCCTGAGCGTTTGAAACCTCTTTTACAAATGCCTCCTCATTCCAATTCAGATTCATTAAAAAGGTGTCTTGGAATGTTTTTGTACTACACTAAATGGATACGTAAGTATTCATACAAAATTCGTCCACTGGTCGAAAATAAACAATTTCCCATGCCTCCTATAGTTATCAATTCATTTGAAAAACTAAAGAAAGACGTTGCTGAATCGTCTGTAAAAGTTATTGATGATGAATTACCATTTGCTATTGAAACTGATGCCTCAGAAAAGGCTATCAAAGGCACTCTCCAACAGGCTGAGAGGCCTGTAGCGTTCTTTTCTTAATTGCTAAACCCATCTGAAATACGACTTCACATAGCCGAGAAAGAGGTTTATGCCATAGTCGAGTGCGTCCAAAAATGAAGGGATCTTCTTGCTGGGAAGTACTTTACTATTGTAACAGACCAGCAAGCTGTATATTTTATGTTTAAACCTGCTAACCAAGGAAAAATTCAAAATGATAAAATTATACGCGGAAAATGGAACTCCTTCCATTGTCATACGACATAAAACAACGTCGCGGAAGTGAAAATATTGTTGCCGATGCATTATCGAGAGTATGTGGTGCTGCTGCTTCTTCCTTGGAGGAACTAAAGTCACCACACAATTCATTAATACATCCTGGAGTACAGCACTTTTGGTATTTTGTAAAATCATGAAATATGCCATATTCAATTGATGAAGTCCGGTGTGTGACATCTGAATGTACGACTTGTGCCAAAATAAAACCTCAATTCTTCGATTCTACTAATAATACACTGATCCATTCTACTGATCTCTTTCAGCGCCTCTCCATAGACTACAAAGGACCTGTCCCAGTATCTTTGATGGGATATCATTGCATATTTACTGTCGTCGATGAATACAGTCGATTTCCTTTTGCTTTCTCTTGTCGCAATTGTTCTTCGCAAACCGCAATCCAGTGCCTGACAAATATTTTCTCCATATTTGGACTCCCCTCATTTATCCATTCCAAGCGAGGAACTTCGTTTATGTTGGGAGAATTAAAAAAATTTTTGACGCGACTCAGAATTGGATCCAGCAACACTACTGCATACAACCCAAGAGGCAACAGTCAATGCGAACGCTACAACGGTATTATTTGGAACACTCTGTTATTAGCTCTGGAATCTAGACGATTACCCCTTAGCGCTTGGCAGGATGTTCTACAGGATGTTTTAAATTCTCTCCCTGCTGTGCACTACTACAAATGCAATTCCTCACGAACGCATGTTCAACTTTGAAAGGCGCTCTTCTACTGGTACTGCTTTACCTGTTTGGCTCTGTGACCCTGGGGAGGTATTATTAAAATGGTTTGGTAACAGGAGCAAATATGACCCAATTGTCGAAGTAGTGGAACTCCTCGAAGCTAACCCTACACATGCAAGAATATGACATAATGATGGCCGGGAAGATTCAGTAGGGTTGAGACATCTAGCTCGCTTTCCATGCTCTGATAGACCTCCAAATCTTGCTAAAAGTATTCAACCCGACCCAGTTGACTGAAACAATTCCTGTTAGTACTACACTTAATACAGAAGATGAATTTGACTATAATAGTCAGCACCCTGAGAACCAACCTTCCCAGAGGACCACCGGTCCTTCAAATAGCGAACTACCTCCATGCCGATATAACAGAATTCGCAGACCAGTCCAGCGACTGGATTTATAAAAAAAAAAATTTTTTAAATTTAGAATGTCTTTTACAAGTGGAGGAGATTATTATATTTTCATTTAAATTTTGTTCTCACTAAAAAAAAAAAATATATATATGCAAATTCAGTGTCTTGCCACGTGATTTTGCATGTGTCCCTTTTTCTTTAAAAGACTGAGTTCTTTCTTGCTTTAGTAGCTATGAATTTTGTTCAATAAAGCCTGCCTTGGAAAGAGGTTTGCTTACGTCTTCGACACTACATGTAAATTAAAATCTTAAGATACCGAATTAAAAAAAAATATTAACTTTATTTTGGTTCCTTATGAGAAAATATACAGTTAAAAATTAATTCAACATAATATTTGCTGTATTCTCAAAGAAAACGGATGGGAAAATAATCTAATTTAAAATTATTTAAAAACGAGTGCATTTCCTCCACATTTGAGTTCTCATCTATCTCCATTGTCTTACACTTCTTTCACACAAACTGGTCATTTTTTCTCGCCCTAATCGTAATTCCACTGAACTTCTTGTGCCCCCAATGTTTGCAAGTATTACAAAAAGGTTGAGTTGCTCATAACTCCCTGGATAAAAACAAAGGAATCTTCCTCTTGTGAGGAATTTCCAGCAATGATCAGCACTGTATAACATTCACTCACAGATCTTTAGTTTCCATGTTTGTTTCATGTTTGTATGAACAAAGTACATGAAAGGGAGAAAACTTGAATGCTTACTAGACATTGTCGTTAAGTTTTTAGGGTTTTTATGTACAACAATTTGTCAGGGCAACCTGGCATGAGGATATATTTCCCTGAAAGTAAACCCTGACTAAATATTCAAAATAACAGTATTCACAGCACAAATAAAATTTTTTCGCTATGACCAACTTACACTGGCTTTTACAAGGAGTAGTGCACCCTCTTCAACGAATGTTATCTCAAGTAACAGTACGAAACTGGATAATTAACCATACAAGAAGAAATCTCAACCCGGAATTCAGTAAGACCAAAAGATGAAAAGAAATATATATTTAAATGGAGAGCAAAATTATGTCCTCAACTCAGTGTTTGAAATGTAAACGAAAACTTTAATGGAATTTTTGAATATCTATTTCATATATTTGAATATACATTTCATATATTTGAATATCTATTTCATATATTTGAATATCTATTTCATATATTTGAATATACATTTCATATATTCGAATATCTATTTAAAATATTTGAATATCTATTTCATATATTTGAATATGCATTTCATATATTTGAATATCTATTTCATATATTTGAATATGCATTTCATGTATTTGAATATCTATTTCATATATTTAAATATTAATTTCATGTATTTGAATATCCATTTCATATATTTGAATATGCATTTCATATATTTGAATATGCATTTCATATATTTGAATATGCATTTCATGTATTTGAATATCTATTTCATATATTCGAATATCTATTTCATATATTTGAATATCTATTTCATATATTTGAATATCTATTTCATATATTTGAATATGCATTTCATATATTTGAATATGCATTTCATGTATTTGAATATCTATTTCATATATTCGAATATCTATTTCATATATTCGAATATCTATTTCATATATTTGAATATCTATTTTATATATTTGAATATGCATTTCATGTATTTGAATATCTATTTCATATATTCGAATATCTATTTCATATATTTGAATATCTATTTCATATATTTGAATATGCATTTAATGTATTTGAATATCTATTTCATATATTTGAATATGCATTTCATATATTTGAATATCTATTTCATATATTCGAATATCTATTTTATATATTCGAATATCTATTTCATATATTTTGAATATGCATTTCATATATTTGAATATGCATTTCATGTATTTTAATATGCATTTCATATATTTGAATATGCATTTCATATATTTTAATATGCATTTCATATATTCGAATATCTATTTCATATATTCGAATATCTATTTCATATATTTGAATATCTATTTCATATATTTGAATATCTATTTCATATATTTGAATATGCATTTCATATATTTGAATATCTATTTCATATATTCGAATATCTATTTCATATATTTGAATATGCATTTCATATATTTGAATATGCATTTCATATATTTGAATATGCATTTCATGTATTTTAATATGCATTTCATATATTTGAATATGCATTTCATATATTTTAATATGCATTTCATATATTCGAATATCTATTTCATATATTCGAATATCTATTTCATATATTTGAATATGCATTTCATATATTTGAATATGCATTTCATGTATTTGAATATCTATTTCATATATTTGAATATCTATTTCATATATTTGAATATCTATGTCATATATTTGAATATCTATTTCATATATTTGAATATGCATTTCATATATTTGAATATCTATTTCATATATTCGAATATCTATTTCATATATTTGAATATGCATTTCATGTATTTGAATATCTATTTCATATATTCGAATATGCATTTAATGTATTTGAATATCTATTTCATATATTTGAATATGCATTTCATGTATTTGAATATCTATTTCATATATTTGAATATCTATTTCATATATTTGAATATCTATTTCATATATTTGAATATGCATTTCATATATTTGAATATCTATTTCATATATTTGAATATCTATTTCATATATTTGAATATGCATTTCATATATTTGAATATGCATTTAATATATTTGAATATCTATTTCATATATTTGAATATCTATTTCATATATTTGAATATCTATTTCATATATTTGAATATACATTTCATGTATTTGAATATCTATTTCATATATTTGAATATGCATTTCATATATTTGAATATGCATTTCATGTATTTAAATATCTATTTCATAAATTCGAATATCTATTTCATATATTTGAATATCTATTTCATATATTTGAATATGCATTTCATATATTTGAATATACATTTCATATATTCGAATATCTATTTCATGTATTTGAATATCTATTTCATATATTCAAATATCTATTTCATATATTGGAATATACATTTCATGTATTTGAATATCTATTTCATATATTTGAATATCTATTTCATATATTTGAATATCTATGCATTTCATGTATTTGAAGATCTATGCATTTCATATATTTGAATATCTGTGCATTTCATATATTTGAATATGCATTTCATGTAGAGATCAAGTGTTAGTGCCACTATATTTCTGAGAACTTCGACTGAGATAATATGAAAAAAAAGAAGAGATTTCAATACAATATCGTCATGCCAAGATGAGAGAAAAAATTGGCAGAAAATACGTGCAACACATGAGGAAGATTTGTAAAACAGAGTTTACAAACAAAAACAAGGTAATTGCCTGCTAGCTATGTATGTGATTATGTATAGCTTTGGCATTGTCAAGTTGAGTGACAAACAGACTTTAACAGACCAGGCATTAAAACAAGGAATAATATACATAAACCAGTGTCTGCCTAGGTTGTAACTGCCCAATGAAGCAGGAGATATAGGTCTCTTAGAAATTGTCTATCGGCATCATGCCACTATTGGAGCACCGGGCAATATCTGATGAACTCCCAGAATCCAAACCTCATGATGGTGCAGCATCATCATAAAACTCGGCAAAAATTTAGGACAAGACAGTCTTACAAATGAGACAGGAACACAAAACAAGCATGCTATGGAAATAGACCAAAAGAGTCACTAAAGAATACACCAAGACTTTCCGTAGCAAAAAAATAGAAGAATGAATAAACCAATAGTGTGCTAAGCATTTTCTGGATGAATTAACTAAATTCTGTATAGATGAGGAAGGCTCTAGAGACTGGTTAAAAAGAGGATTGTTTCATTATGATCAGGAGAGGATTATCAAGGCTTTATGGCCAATGCTTTTAAGAAAATGAGTGGTCTCAGCAATGGCAAGTCCAGGTTCTGTCACACAGAAGGAGAGAATGTTAACCATCTGACAGAAAAACTCCCAAGTTCAACAAGAGACACCACAACAAACTTCCGAACGACTTTGATAGATTCACTATTCATGTATATTTTCTCTATATTTGAGTTCTTCTCCATCTCCATTGTCTTCTTTCACACAAACTCAGTTAACAAAACCTCTGAACAATCACAATAACTTCACCATCCAAATATACTTTCTCCATATTTGGTCAGCGATTACATTCACGAAAACATTGTGAAAATGACATTCAAGATGAGAACAGTTATCCAAAAAATCCAAATAATATTGTAGAGTTGAATGTAATAATCAAAGAAGAAAGCGCTCACGTGTGTGTGCAGTAATGGTGAATCATCCAACGATGACCTGTGGATCTGACCTATTCCCCGTGATGGTACAACTGCAAAACCCAACGCTGATGTCGATAGTTCTAGTATTCCTTCTGAGAGCTCCGATGAAGATAAAGAAGTCCAGCCTGATGGTATGACTGTACACCCTAATGCTGCCAATGAAGATGAAGTAGTCCAGCCAATTCTGCTTCATAGGAGTGTCCGCAACAAATGACCACATCCACAATGCCACATGTGTGGTCTGGAAACCAGAGGGGAGTGCAGAGTTGAATGTAATAATCAAAGAAGAAAGTGCCCATGTGTGTGTGCATTGTGTGGTTATACAACTTACCTTCAGATGGAATCTGAGAGAGAGAGAGAGAGAGAGAGAGAGAGAGAGAGAGAGAGAGAGAGAGAGAGAGAGAGAGATTAAAGATGACAGCCATGGATTTATAAGGTGTAGTCTCGTGGAATCTCATGAGATCTCATCATCCACTGCATACGTATGCAAATGGAATGGAGTCAGTTTTCTAATAAAATGCCTGTTGGCAGAGGTGGTTAGCAGAACACGTGCTGGAAGTTGAGAGAGAAAGTTGACAGTTACAAATTCTAGCTGAACTTTTGCTTATTGTATTTATTTTATTTTGTTTGGCTGTTTACCAACTCATTTAACTGCAAATATGAATAATTAATCCTCATCTAAAAAATTCAGAAAGAAAATATTCAGTTGTTCAATTGAAAACACAAAACAATGAACATGCTTCACAAAAAACTATATTGAAGACAATGTATAAAAATTGGGTTTGTTTCCTTTTTCTCCTTAATAATTATTGTGACAATGAATTATTTCTCTTGTATTCCAAAATAGTTCCATTTGATTGAGTAAAACACTAGAACTTAATTCAGATGAGCTGGAGGCGAAATCCTTTTGTCTTCTTTTGACTACTGTCTTTGCTCAAGAAAAAGCTCTCGTTTTGAATGATGTTGCTTTTGCTGATTTTGCATCAAATGCATTCAGGCAGCAGTCAGTTCTGATGTTAGATGGCCACAGTTTACCAATTTTTAATTTAGCTGCAAACACACTTAGTTTTATGTGCCTTGTCCTTTTTCCTTTATTTTAGAATTTTTCCAACTTTTAACAAGAGGTTTTGCTATTTACCAATTTAGTCATGACAAATGTATGACTAATACGACAAAAAAAGTCATGCTAGTTTGTCTAAATTAAAATCGATTGTTTCTTATTCAACTGTCTTTCAGGTTCTTTATTTTAACATAGCAGGGTCAACTGGTAAGGTGGCCAAGGAAAACATGGGCAAGAATGTTAGCAACGGAGTTGAGAAAACAGGAGATACATAAAACCTGGGCAAAGATAGGTTAATTTAGAAGTCAATTTCTAAAAGCTGTCCAAGACATGCCAGCAAGTAAAACATGATGATAATGATGATGATGATGATGATTGTCCTTGACAAATTATCTCTGTAAGAATAAATATTTTATTCATTGCTTACAGCCTTTCTTTTTTATGGAAATTACTTCAGACAAGGGGTGAAACCACTTGATATAAGGAGGTCAAAAAAAAAAAAAAAAAAGAAGCTAACCAACAATGATGATGGCAACCTTCTGTCTTGTGAGATGATGGCGTTTTGCACTGCTGTGGCTATACAGTTCAAAGCTGGAATTGCTTCTTCAGATGCAGGCATAGCAGGTGATAAGGACACCTAGGTTTGCGCAATTACCAGGGTCCCCCCTTTTGGCATTGCAGCCAATACAATCAGAGCCAGTGCAGCAGCAGGAGTTGCCAGAAAGGTGTTGCAGTGCTTCACCATCCGCCTATCAGGACTCAAACCAGATTTTTGTGAGGGTTTACTCCATTAGTCTTTGCCTTTCCCAAAGCATCCATAAAGCAGGGGAGTTATTTGTCCATTGCTGGTGGAAATTTGAAAATATTTCCAATTTTAGTGAAAATAACAGAGATCCCCATTGTAGTTATGGTTTTTATCAAAATAAAAGTGAAATTCTTAAGTGATTCTTCTTAAAAAGACTCAGGCGAAAGACATGCAAATTCCGTAATGGTGAAAATTTAGGAAAATTTTTCCAATTTGGCAAAAATAAAGGAAATCCTTATCGTAGTTATGGTTCAATCAACAATAAGTATTAGATTAACAGATTGTGGCCCAGAAAACAGCAGTACTCTCCTCTTTGTCAGAAACATTCGTCCTGGAATATGAGAACTAAAGGGAAGTGAGAGTTATGAGGCTGGCAAAAGTAACCTACCGTCTACTGTTTACGCTAATCTAATAGGCCTCGCACTATCTACCAAGCTCCAGCCCCTGTATCATCACCACAATGTTGCATCTGTGCTTGTTTTACAAGTACTTTAATAGAATTACATATGCATGTACTTTTTTGCCAACAATCGTTCCAGCAAACTACTACTATACACCTTATATATATGTAAATTCAGATGTTTTTTCTTTATTCTCATCCTTGTAGTTTCGAGGGTGAGGGTTAGTCAGGCTTCCATCAACTCTGATTGTAAGCAGGTTCCCTCATTCAACTTTAGCAAAAGTAAACCCTTTTTCAGTGGCAGAGAGATCTTTATAGATTAGGGCAGTTTTCATTTTTATTCAAATCCAAGTTGCTTTTTGGGGGGAGAGATGGATTATTCCCATATTAAAAACAGATCTTGTGTCTAACTCTCTACTATCTCTGAGGAGACAAGTAAATGGGGACGACCCACACATAAATTTAGTAATTAGATATCTTTCTCGTTTATTCCGTGGACATGATACAGCAGCCTATCATTAAACTGTTCTGATACTACACTTCATCTTTTCTGCTCTCGGTTAGTAAAGGAGAAATCCTTCTAGACTGATACAATTTTTATTTTTGTCCCAACCCAGAATGCCTCTCTTAAGGGAGCTGGATTTTCTCACATTGTGTGATGTAAATCACTTAAAATCACTTTTTAAAACCAGATCTGAGTATTTATTTTGTTAATCTGTTTTTTTTTTTTTTTTTGTCTTTCTTTAGGAACTATATTTTTAAACACCTAAAAGATAGTCTATGTATAAGAATAAATTGATTTCTTTGACATTATTTTTAATGGTAAAATATGATTTTTGAACAGCTTTTGCTAACGATTGATGTTCAAAGTGGCACTTGATGTGAGGACTGATCACCTCATTCAAATCATTGCTCAAGTAGGCCTCAATCAATCAAATCAGTCACCACCCAGCCTCCATTTCTATTTTGTTTACCTGTAAGGGTTGAACTTTGCTGAACCCAAAGTAAATATCTCCATCCCTACTTCCTGTTTGTCAAAGCTTTATGTGTATTGTTTATTTTAGCTGGCTAGAGTACTTTACAGAGATCAGCAAATATTGTCCGAGTTGCATACACCCTCTGCTTGTGAACAACCATTTGGAACATTTAAAATGCTTTATTTTTAGATGCGTCCAAGTAAATCTATAACAGACTCTGTCCATTGGCCAATCTGTCACACTTTAGTTTGAAATAGCATTAAAGACCTAGGGTTAGGGTTAGGGTTAGGATTAGGGTTAGATGTTGAGTTAAATATTTGGATGTGTGACATGGTCCCTGGCCTAGTTAAGGTAATTGTAGGTTGTGATTGCGTCTTTGAGTATTAACAAGAACCACCCCAACAATTAATATAAATTGTTTATCTTAATGTTATGTTTTAGCAAAGAAAGAAAATGAAAGATATATGGACAAGCATGCATATGAAAATGAAAATAAATGAAACATGAGACTACATAGGGGTCATCAGTTAGCAAGTGCTTATTAAAACACGAACAGTTAATGAAAATTAAAAAAAACAAAAAAAAACAAAACTTTTTATTTTCTCAACACACAAGTACTTCCACTGCACATATTGTATGCACACAATGTTTACAAGTATCGCAAAAAATTGAGTTGCTTTTCTTAAACTGAGAACTTTCCTTTTTTGAGAAACTTTCCAAAATATTTTTATACAAGAGGTAAGAATATAAAAATTATTTTCAGTCATTTATACAAACGTGTTTGGTGAAGAAAGTTGAGTTAATCACAAGACTCAGAAATGTGTAAGTTTGTATATTCATAGTGTGAATATATTTGTATAAATAATATAAATAGGTGAGTATTTGGCAGCGTGGCATTATGTATGTGTGTGTCTTGGTTTACCATTTTTTTTAATGGATGTATAGATGTGGGTAGCAGTTCATTTCTGTTGCTAGTGTGTAAGAATATGTGAATGGGATGAAAGAAAGCTGGTATGTAAGCTATTGAGTTTGTTTGATTGTGACTTGCTTCCTCTAGCCAAAAAGGGATACTATGGAAAATAAGGGTCTGAGAGTGAATGTTACCAAGATTAAAATGATGATCAATGCTTTCAATTTTGGAAAGCTTCTCAAAAAAGGAAAGTTCTCAGTTTAAGAAAAGCAACTCAATTTTTTGCGATACTTGTAAACATTGCGTGTACACAATATGTGCAGTGGAAGTACTTGTGTGGTGAGGAAGAATAACCAAATTGCGTGAAACAAGTGTAAGACAATGGAAATAGATGAGAACTCGGACGTGGAAAAAGTTTACCTGATTAGCAAAGCTATTGAGGTTGTAGAGAAGTTTTGTTGTAACATTTTCAATGGCAAATAAAAGAAGTGTCCTTTATACATAATAATGTGCAGCAGTTCTTTATATGTGTGGTTTAGTCACTGATAAACACACTCACCAGCACACATATATTATGCACACACATTTCATGGTAGTAAGACATTTCCCTCAACTTCCACACACACACACACACACACACACACACACACACACACACACACACAAGATGGGTGCACCAAGTGGCACCATTGCCAAGGAGCATGCACTGTTCAAGAGCTCCTGCAGGCAAAGAATGTGGTAATCTAAGTCATCCAGGAGGACGTTTTTACCGAGGATCTAACACAAATAAGAGACAAGAAAGAACTTTCCAAGGACAGCCCCCTCAAAAGCCTCAGCCCCTTCTTGGACGACTGTGGCTTTCTGCGAGTTGGAGGACACTTAACCAGAGCAGAAATCCCTTCAGATGAAAAGAGTGGGGTTGCTGCTTGTGCGACACTACCATGCACAGATCAAACATCAAGGGCGCCTCTTTACTGAGAGGGCCATTCATGCAGCTGGATTTTGGATTGTCGGCGACAAGAGGTGCGCAAGTAAATCCATCAACCATTGCGTTATGTGCCGAAAACTGCGGGGCACTACCCAAACCCAGAAGATGACTGACCTTTCTGCTGATCGCCTCCTGATCAATCCGCCTTTTACTAGCATCGGCCTAGACGTTTTTGGCCCCTGGACAATTTCCGCACATCGAACATGTGGTGGCTTTGCCAACAGCAAACGTTGGGCAGTGATATTCATATGCATGGGTTCCAGAGATGTCCACATCGAAGTGATCGAATCATTAGACACCTCAAATTTCATAAATGCACTCAGGCGGTTTTTCTCTATCAGGAGAACAGCTACGAACATATGCTCTGATCGCGGTACCAACTTCATAGGAGCCTGCAAGGAGCTAGGTATAGAATCCAACCTAGAGTTTAACACCATCCAAAGGTTTTTGGGGGAGCAAGGATTCACCTGGTTGCTTAACCCCCTCCCCCATGCTCCCCACATGGGAGGAGCTTGGGAAAGGATAATCGGCATGACAAAGAAAATCTTGGACTCCATGTTGCGGGAACACGAACAGAAGTTGACTCTCGTCTTTCCTTTTCTTTGGAGAGGACAACTTGTGACTCTTCACCGCTAACATTGGGGCTGGCCTTTCTCGCTTTTCTATGGGTTGACAGCCTCGAGGATTTAACTGCTATCGCCTCCACCTTCCTCTCCTCAACGTCAGACCATCGCTGTAAATTTTATCCTTTATTTTGTTTCCACGTTAGGACTTTGATTAATTTCTTACTTTCTATTTCGTTAGTATTTTGGACTTATTCAATTTCGACTTATTTTCAAGCATTTTCTGCTTCCCCCTTCCTAACTTCACGCTAATTCTATTTTATTCTTCATTTTCAATAAACCTGTTGATTCAACGACAAAATGTCTTCAGAGTTTTAATTTTGGAGAAGTGTTTATACTTTCCGTCGTAAAACTTAAAACACTCAAGACAATGGAGCACGTGATCTTTACAGGAGGGAACATTATATATATGGATTGCTTGTTAACAAGGTTGTGCTGTAACATTATCGTTAAAAGTAGACACTGTCACAAGGAAACAGAAGAGAGGAAGAAACTCTTCTCGCTTTTTCTTTTTTTTTTTTTAACAAAAGCCTTTATATATGGTATTTCCAACCATGTATTTTTTCTAAATTTTCAAACAGTTTATTTCTCCTTCTCTGGCTGCTTGTGACGTTTCGTCCCTGCTGTGATGTCACCTACATATTTCAAACACGTGCTGCTCTTATCATTTCTCGAACACCACTTCTCCGAACACCACTTCTCCGAACACCACTGCTTCTCCAGCCACATGTGTCCTTTTGTCTCCGCTGTTACATCACTTTGCACAGTCAGCTGCTTGGTCATTTGCATATCTTCATGTGGCTGCTGCTGCTCCCAGCATCCGTGGTTCTGTTACAGTACTACACTGAACTATTTGTCAATCGTCCATCCATATCAATACATCATCATTGTCATCGCATCATTCGGTTAACTTCTGTTATTTTTCATTTCAGGTTTCCTCTTTGCTCTAACCAGAGACCAATACTTGGTTTGCTCATCAAAATGAGTCAGGTATTTTATAGTTTAAACACACTTTTAATTAAATGGGTGTAAAAAAACAAACAAAAAGTTGTATTATTTGCTACAAATCAACGTTTAACATATATTTTTTAAAAAATTCATAGATTAGATTGTAGCCATTATAAATATTAGCATTTCTTTCCTCTTACAGAGAGCAGCCCCTGTAAGGTGGTTTGGTCACAGGATAACCAATCAGCCTCTTTTCGATTGAACCTTTAATGGCTTCTTTTAGATTCTTAGGGATTTACAAAGCCCAACGAACAAAGATGTCTTCTCTCTTGCTCAGGTCAGTTTAACACTGAGCAAACCTAGACTTCATTGAAATATATACTGCTAAACAAATATTTTCCGAGGCTGACATTGTTTTACTTTACTGTTATCAACAGTGTAGGTCACTCAAATAAATATATTGTTGTTTATAGAATAGTGTTTAACATATATTAAAAAAAAAAAAAATCCATAGATAAATTGTAGCTACCATAAACATTAACATTTCTTTCCTCTCTCTCACCAAGCAAGGCTGCCTTCTACTGCAATATATACTACTCAAGAAATACTGACATTAGCTTACTTTATTACTTTCTTCATTGTGCCACTGTTTTAACATTTGGAAACCCACACCTAACTATGTAGGTCAATCAAATAAATAAATGTATTTTTTACTAACAAGGATGCCTGGTCTAATCCATTTATAAAATATGCTTAAATATGATATTTTAATTTATGCAGCTTTTGTATTTATTATTATAGAGTTAATTATTTCATATTATATTGTACCCAATATATAATAGTGATTTCAAAAGTAAGTAAGTATATATATAAATTGGGTGCCATCAGTCCTAATTGAAACTGAAACCAAAATTTACAGCACTCTAACCTGAGACATTACTAAATCAGCCATTGTCAGTTGGAAATAAAAATAAATAGCTAAAAATAAACTAAGATTAATTTACAAATGTGTATATAGTTGCACAATGTGTAAAGAGCAGTTTAAGGCGACTTATACTTTTCAAGTTCTCATTTATTTCAATTTTGACTCCTTATAAACTATTTTAATTGGGTAAAGACCCATAAAAAACAGTTCACAAAAAATGCAATCATTTGAGCCACCTTGCACTAATATGCGATCCTCTGTCTTAGAGGAAAGACAGTTTGAAAAAATGGAGACAAACAGACAGATATACAGACAAACAGTGAGTTTTATAAATGAGATTTGCAGAACCTCTGCTTTCCTTTTCTTTTTAAATTTATTCCACAGGTCCAAATTCCCTATATATTAACTTTCTAGTCTGTAGAATAAAAATTGACAGAGTAGTTTGGTAGAGACCTTTCCTCACACAGACAGACAGACAGACAGACAAGGTCAGTTTTATATATAGATTTTAGTAATATATCTAAATAAATAGTGAGTAACACTGGCAAAGTATGAATTTTTTCCTATCGTTTTTGACAGAGGGTTTAAATTAGTTTCTACTTATATATAAAGTTATGTATGTGTATATGTTTATATATATTTGTGTGTACGGGATTCACTCCTAAACTAATTAACCAATCATCATGAATTTTGGAACATTGCTACTAAGCGTCAGAGGTTCAAATGTGGGATATATTTGTAAGTGGCTGTTACACTCAAACCGTGCTAGTTACAGTTCAAACCTCTTTCGGACCCCTAAACAAACAAAAATAAATAAAAAATCCGACTCAGCTTTTTCCTGTTTTAGCAAAGAGCATTTATTATCGTTACTTTCCAAACAATGCCTATTTCTTCTTTTATCTAACTGTTCATTTTGTCTGCCATGAGATTAACAAACTTTGCCGTCTTGACACCAGCTTAAAAGTCTCTCGCCACCACCACAGGGACACACGTCCATCTCATCTGACATGCACTTTTCTTCTTTCTAACAACACACCAGCCATAGCCAGCCATTTCTCATCTTCAACTTTACACGTCCATTTTCTTTAACACGCACATAATTTTTGCCGACCACTTTTTTCTTGTCACATAAGCCCGTGCACAATTCCTAATTTGCATATGTGCTTTTTGGGCTACTGCTGCTAATATCTTTGCAAGCATTCTATCCTACAGTCCTGCTGATATTTTCCCATGCACTCATACGTGCTCTGTTACATATTAATTAAATTTAGTTTTATGCAACAGGAGTAAAGGTGAAATGGAAGCACTTTGTGAAAATTCCAATACCTTCGATGTTTTGTAAAATTTTAACAATAGATATTTGTTATCAAATAATAAATATTTTGCAATTTTCCTTCTTTTTTTAACATTTTAAACGATTTCTAGATATTATACTATGGCCACAATCTCTGATTTAAAAATTAAAATACATCAGATTTGCATAGAATTTGTCAATAAACACTAATTAAGAAAGATTCTCTAAATTTCAATTTCTTCTTAACACTCCTTAAGCTTAAGCCTTAAGTTTTTTTTAATATTTTATGAAATGAAAATTATGTAATGGATTTTGGTCAAAATTAGAATAAGCATTCAAGACCTAAGGTTTAGTATAATGATATCTTGACTTTAATCCATGTAAAGGGTCATAAGAGTGTTGCAAAACTGTTTTGTTCTGTTTATATCTCTACAAAGTTACCATTCGTCTACGCATGGAGTATTGTCACATCTGGCCTGGTACATAAACCTCTCTCTCCTAAAAGATCCCACACTGTCAACCAAGCTCTAACTGCTGTCCCATCACCACAATGTTGCATCTTTGTGATTGTTTTACAAGTATTTCAATAGATGAACTTGTTACACTGGTGCCCCCTCAACAGAAATACACTCAACCAAGCTGACAATCAGCAAAATCACACTCCATCACTATAGATGTGTGCAGATGTCGAAAGGCTTTCTACTCCAATAACTTCTTCCCCCGAATTGCTAGCCTTTGGAATTTCTTCCCTGCTCTCTGTTTCTGTGATTGTACCAACACGCAAAGATTTAAATGTAAGCTTAACAAATATCTTACTGCACAAATCCCTTGAGAATGCTCCTATAAATCTGGCCCCTAATTCTGTGTACACCCCCCCCTCAGTGACAGTGAATCTTCTTTTGAATGGATCAATGTAAAAAAAAAAAAAAAAAATACCATTACCCGTCCTAGGACAGGAATTCTTCAATTTGTTTGATGTTTTGTTCGGTTTATGAGGAATGTTTTCAGGTCTTTGGAAAAATTCACAAGCGTGTGTTGCAAGTTGAACAAGAAACGAGCATATTCACCATGACAACCTTTTATATCACAGAATTACACTGAGTAAAGTTTTTTTGTATAGCAGGTTAAGTCGTTGAGTGTGTGTGCATATACACGAGAGAAAGATATACATTTATGTGATAGTCAGTCTGTGGAGAAGGAATGTTCTTACAGACAGAGAGGCTCCAACGTGTCTGGAATGATGTAAAGTGGATTAGTCGTTCTAACCTTTGGTAAGCCACATGTGCAGGAATGTTTGAGTAGCGGTTGCATAAACTGCACCATTATGGATGCTAAAGTCTCACCGCCACCACCACCACCATTATCATCATTGGATTAACATCTGTTTTACATGTTGGCATGCATTGGATGGCTTTAAGTAATCGACTTCCAAACTAACCTATCTCTGGCCAGGTCTTTATTTACCCCTATTCCTCCCAGAGCCATTTTTCTCATATCTTCCCATATTTTCCTTGATCATTGCCTGGAAACTGAACCTGCTATCTCAACTGTTCTATATCTACAGGATGAAGCAATAAAATTGTTGCCCTAGAAAAGACGACATGATTCCATTTCTGTTTGATGAAAATTAATTCTACTAGTTGGCCAGTTGTGTATAAATCCAAAGAACGATTAGAGCCTTCTATCATATCTGAAAGTGACACAATGTTCAACAAGCGAGATAGGAAATGTGCCACTGTGCAACTCATGCTCTCTACTGATCAAATTATGATAACAGGACCATTGCCAACACACTCAAAATGCATCACTGGATTGCCGCAAATAATATTTTTTCAACGTGACCATACCAATTAAGTCTCCTATTCTGCATGTATCTCCCTATACTGTCTAGATTTAATTTTCCTCCAAGGTCATCAGAAATAAGCGTATCTTTATGTATGTGTCCATGTCAGTGGTATTCACTCTAGGTGGATGTAACCGGCTTCCTTGGAAGGAGAAAGTGTCAAGGGAATATTAAATTCACAAGCAGTCCTCAGTTGCATGCACATCCCCATCATAGGAGATGACAACATTAAATTCTTGTTATTCTTATAGGAAGGTGTCAACGTCCTCTTACATACAGTGCCTGGTATTCCCAAATGATCACCCATCTGCTACTGACCAGGCTCAATGTTGCTTAACTTCAGTGGTCTAATGAGAACTGGTGTGTCAACATGATTATACCGTATATAAGCCTGTTTTTAACACTCACATTACACACATTTTATATCATTTCTCTTTGTACAATTCATATCCTGGTTTTACTTCTACAGACACACTGCATACACATGCCTGATAGACACTTGCTTTGGTCAACTGTGGTAATGCTCTGCTGGTAGTATTGGTAGATGTTCATTGAATTTACTCCATCCACTCCTAATTCTTGCAATTAAACCATCACCTGCTCCATAAATGGTATCACCAAGATAACAAAACTTCTGGATAACCTCAACAGCTTCGTTATCCAAATATACTTTCTCCACATCACCATTGTCTAACATTTGTTTCACACAAACTGGTTATCCTCTCTTCATCTACCAGTAATTTCATTGCACTTTTTATGCACCCAATGCTCACAAGTACCATACAAAATTGAAT
Organism: Euprymna scolopes; assembly: GCF_053919585.1. Lineage (NCBI taxonomy): Eukaryota > Metazoa > Mollusca > Cephalopoda > Sepiida > Sepiolidae > Euprymna > Euprymna scolopes. The sequence goes on from NC_136519.1 coordinate 54,624,938, forward strand.
TCCACACGCTCCCTTTCCACAAACTGAACAAGAGAACTTTCTGCTTTCTGTGGACTTTCCAGCACTACAGCCATTGACCATCACATTGATTTGGGTAATCTTTCACTCTCAGACCTTTATTTTCTATAGAATTCCTCCGAGTCTTTAAATTAACAACTAAGTTTCCCATTGTTTCTGAATTTATATCTCTTCTGTTTTTAATCTCTGGTAAATAGCTGATTATCTCCCTTTTCTGTTTCAGGATTTATAGTAAAATCCTATATTTATGTTTCCCGATCAATAGTGTTGGGTCTGCTTTAGTAATTAGTGAATTTTCCAGTGGTGAAAGTCGACTTATGCAGATTTAGTTAATTGCCTGAGGATTTAACCCTCTTATACGGCACAATCAGGTTGACAGTATGGCACAATCACGTTGACACACTGGTTCTTGCCAGATCACTGAAGTTAAGCAATGATGAACCTGGCCAGTATCAGATAAGTGACCATTTGGGAACGCTAGGCACTGTGTATACCGCGCCGAGTCATAGAAATTTCCAGGTTTGTATCTGGTGGTGCGTTTAACTGCACCCCCGAATCAAGACGGAAAGCAACAGGAAACTACCGTCTATACTTATTTTCCTGAGATTACCATAGCTCTACAATTTGGAGAGCCATGATCTTGCACGCTGTTAAAAACAGCAGACCCACTGATGATGATGATATTGTACACCATAATTTAGTGTTAGAATAATATCGTTGTCATTATGAATACAAAGAGGGGAATGTTTCTGTATTGTTAGTAGTGGGGCTGTTTCTCTGTATGGCGTTTCTTGTGGATGGCTGGTATAAATTGTTATTTTTAAACTTCATTATATTAGTAATGTTGAATATATATGTAGGATATATAGTTAAATTCTGTGAAGTAAAAATATAGAATTTTTAGACAAAAGATTTATTGTTTGAAACAATCTTTCTCTTGTGTATGAACTATAAATGATGAAAAACTTTATTTGAATATATATATATATATATATATATATATATATATATATATATATAGATAGATAGATAGATAGATAGATAGATATGCACACGCACATATATGTATAAGAGAAATACAAGTTACAAAGACCTTTATTATATCATCGGGTCAATGGATGTAAGGGACTACTATTAGGAACCATATCTACAGGGACACTATGTAGGGAATTGAGTAGCAAGATGTTTGTTCACATTACATTTAAACTTCTGCATGTTGATATAGCGAGGGAAACTGGGAGGGAATTCCAAGTTCTAGCAGTTCGAGGGAATAACCTATTAGAGTAGAAAGCCTTCCAGCATCTAGGAATATCTACAGAGTAGGGGTCGGATTTTGTTTTTTGTTAGGTTAGTCAGAGGTATTTATGTCGAAGAGGGAGATACTAGTGATAGATGCACCAGCCTAGATAATGCAACAATGCATGAGCGAATAGTTGCTTTGCAGAGATATAGAATACTAGCAGGTGCGAGTAGTTTTCTAACATGGTAGAAAGAGCCCACATTCTTTGCAGCAAACTTGGCAATGTCTTCAATGTATTTGTGCCAATTCATGTTTCATGTGAATGTTAGACCGAGGAGTTTGAACAAAGAGGTGTCATGGCAATCAATGGTTGAGAAGGTTTTTTGTAATTGTTAAAGGAAAGAAGTTTTGTCTTAGCAGCATTGACTGTTACCATCCATTTATATCCCGCTTACACTACAGACTGGAAGTCATTCTTTAAGGTTTCAGCCATTGCTTTACTTATGTATTCATTCATTTTTCCTTCATGTCTGTTATAAAGTGTGGTGTCATCAGCAAATATACTTATCTCAGAGACAATTTTATTAGGGAGGTCGTTTATGAATATCAGGGATAATAAAGGTTCAAGGATCGATCCCTGTGGTACACTCACATTTATATCATGCTGTTTTGATGTACAACCATCAAGGATAACCTGCATTTTTCTCTTCTTAAAAGAATCTGATTATATTAAGTATTCATCCAGTAATACCGTATGATTCAATTTTCATAAGACCTTAATTTCAAATCCTGTGAAAAGCCTTAAATACACGGAGGGCTACTGCCCTAGCCTCTTCTATTTTGTTCAGTATGTGGTATATACGTCCAGAGATTACAGTTCAGTTATGTGCAATAGAATGAGCTTGGCTGAATCCATACTGCTGGTCAGAAAGAAGTTTAGCATCTATGAGGGGGTGGACTAGTACTTGATTGATTAAAGACTCAAAGATTTTAGCAAAGAGAAGAAAGAGGTTCATGGGGTGATAACTGAGTGGGTCAGTTCTTTCACAAGAATTCCACAGAAGTAATTTTCCAGCAATCAGGGAAGAAAGATTTGGTAAGACATTTATTGTAGAGTTTGGATTTTTTTTAATAACGTAAACCTATGTTAGAAAGAGGAGGAAAAATAGAAAGGGAAAATCAAAGGTGCGTGTTACTGGCGTTTGTTGATGATAACGTTGGTATACACATTTTTTTGTTGTTGTTGTTGAATGTTTTCTTCTACTCTCACTTTTTTGTACTTTTTAATTGTATACTGTAACAACTATTGACTTTGCTTTAAATACAACATTTGGAATACAACCAACGACTTACGTCCTTTTTTAGCAAGGCTTCTGTTGTTTTGTTTCTGATTGACGTCATATTAGTCTGTTGAGTGAACCCATTGCATCATCACGGTGAGGAGTTTTGGGAACCACTAGAACTTTTCTTTTTTCATTTTTTTTTTTACTTGTAACGGTGCGTGACTGGCTGTCTATTTGAGATCATGGCCCCATCACTTGTTGAAGTGGCAACCAAGGACTTAATGTATCACATCAGGGTCACCACTTTTTGCAGTGGGTTGAAAGGGTGAGGTGTCAATCGACTGTACAACTAATAAAGTAGATACAAGGCAAGATGACAAACAAAGATGTTCGGTAAAAAGACAATAGGCATCATGCTTCGGGTCAAGATCAAAGTGTAGTATCTGTTCCGGCAGATGTTGCACTTAAGATAATTTGTACCAGTCAATGGAGGGGAAACCCTCTATACTGGGACAATTATTATTTTTGGTAACCAGAGTGCCCCCTTTTTGCCTACTTTAAGGGGAGCTGGTTTTTACCTCACATTAAAAACGGCCTTGTGCCTAATTTGCTCAGTGGGGGAGCAAATAAATACCATCTGTTCTTCAGAGGCTGCACTTCAATTTCTTGTTCTCTGTCAGTGGAGGGGAAATCCTTCACGACTGAGACAATTTTTATTTTTGTTCCTTTTCTCCACATTAAAAAACGACCCTGGTGTCTAACTCTGTCCCGTGGTGAGGCATTGTAAATAGGAAGACAATATGTATCATGCTTTATTTTTATCAAGAGAAAAAAAGGTCAGATATATGGCAATAGATATCAGGATCAACTGGAGTGAGGTGAGGGTGTCTCGCACGGTTGAGATTCTTAAGTAACATGATTTGTTTCAGTTTGATCAGAGTTGCATAGATGGGATCTGATGCTGGGAACTCGGTCAGACGTTAACAGGATAACTAGACGCCAGTGGGCACTGGAGCAGGTAGCTGCATGTCAATGGGCACTGGAGCTGGTAGCTGGATGTTTACAAGAACCAAAGCTGGTAGCCGGACATCAAGGGCTGCAGGAACTGGTGGCTGGAAGCACTGGAGTTGCAGGAGTGAGCGTAAGCCACTGGAGGTTGCTTGTGACGTATTTGGAGGAGTGTCAGGATTCTACCGACTGCGTGTTTTGTTTACAAAATGGGAGTGGTTTTCTGGCACATGGCGACAATAGCTTGGAATTTCTTCAAGGATACTGTGAATTTTTTACGGAAACATGTCTACGATTTTTTGGCTTTGAAACTAATATTAAATCATTGTATAACTCTGATCTGTAATTATATGTATATGTATATGTTGTTGTTGTTGTTGTTGCTGAAGATTTCCCAGCTAAACCGGAAGTATCCTATACAAATGAACTTTTGTAAGCTGCTTTTCAGCCTTGGAAAAATTAACAATGTGTTCATTATAATTTCAGAATATCAAATTTATTTTTTATCCAACTTTCATTTCCATAGATTTTCACAAGAGTTACACTGTAATCTATGTTTTTTTGTTTTTTTTTAAATACCTTATATTTGCTCTTGTAAAACCTGCAATTCAGTACTTTGTTTTTCTTTTTTCAACTAACTTGTGATACATATTACATGTGTGTGTGTGTGGGGGGAATTATGCAAAATGCAATAAATCCAATACTGTTAAATTGAGAAATTAAAAACAACATAAAAGGACAAATATATCAAATGTAGACTTTGACAAAAACTAATTTTAATTGAAAGGAAAGAAAACCCATGTTGATATCACATTATGTAAAACATGATTTTGAAGTGTGGAAGTGTTGAAATGCAACGTATATGTTTCGCAATTTTTCAAATGGCGTTTATCTCATTTTGCATTGAAACTTTTCATATGTGTGTGTATGTGTGTGTGTGTGTGTGTGTGTGTGTGTGTGTGTGTGTGTAAGGTTTGTTGGAGAGAACCCTAGCAAAGTGCTAAATTATAAAGAAAATATCCATATAAGAACGTAATCTATATTTATATATGTGTTACAGAAGATCAGAAAAACATCGGTACCATTGGTTTCAAATGCAACACAAAGGGGACTGTAATGGTCCATGTTTATTCGGTTCGAAAAACAAGTAATATTGAGTGCTACTAGAGAACAAAAATAAAAATGGTCACAATATCTATTTACAACTTTGAAGTCTCAATAATCACTGCAAAAATAGATGGTTCTGGATATGACCTTAAACTATATCCAGTGGTGAGACCCTAGTTTGCGGGTTTTGGGGAGTGTAGAGCCACCCTTTAATTGCCATTGCTCCCAGGTCCACTCTCACCTGGAGTGGTAGTATCTGTTAGAGGTATGGGTTAAATAGAAAGCGGCTTGAAAACAACAAATATATTCTATTAAAAAAAATTTCTTCAAAATCTTTGGATTCGGCATTAAATAACCTGAAAAGGGTTGATATGCCGTAAAACAAAAACAAAAACAACTAGCCAACCAACCAACCATCAAAAATAGAAATAAAACAAAATTCTGGTAGAAAGTCACCCAATAAATATCACGGTAACATTTATTGGGTGGGTTCTACTACCATTTTGTTTTATTTCTTTTTTTGAAATGTTAATGTTAAGACTTCACAGACATCGCGGCCATTTTTCTTGTTCTCTGGGAGTGCTCAATATTACTAGTTTTTCGAAGCAAATAAGCATTTTACATTCAATAAAGACACAAGAAACTTATCGAGTTAGGTAAAAAAAATAACTTATCTTGCCTTTGATAACATTTATTTGTTATTTTTGACAACATTTTGTTGCGTTTGTGGATGATTGTAATACAAACCCAAGAACTGTCTCCTATATAGAAACTTCATTTTTTTAGGCATTAATTTTATATGTGTCTTTGTTTTTATATTCTTATTTTAGGTAACTTTGTTATCTGTGCTTTGGAAAGCAAAAGCGACAGCGTTTATTTCTTTGTATTAAAAATTGGACTTAATTACTTTCTGGATCTATTTGCTCTTTTATTGGTTCCCTTTTCAAAGTTATGATTAAGTTGTTATCCTAAACCAAAAAGTAAAACCTATTTCCGCACGCGCCCCTGTCGTATCAAAGAACTTTTTTTCTTTTTTTTTTTCTTTTTTTCTGATAGCGCAGACATCAGGGCGTGAAGAAATCTGTCCCTATGCAGTTTGGAGAAAATACTGCCTCCATAAACGTCTGTCTTCACAGCTTAACTATCAAGCTTAACTTATGAGATATACGATCGGGACGGGGACGATGATGATCTAGTTTAAAATGTGTCTGTGTGTGTCTGCAGCACCCTCCCCTCCACCCCCCCCTCTCTCTCTCTCTCTCTCTCTCTCTCTCTCTCTCTCTCAATAACAAAGAACAACCAACCACACTTTGAAGAATTTGGGTTTCTTCTTTGGAACCAAACCACTGCTAAGAACATGTTGACCTAAAAGAAAAAAAAAAGTCTCGGAGAAGTTTTTTTTTTTTTTTTTTTTTTTTTTTCTGTAAAAGTAAAAGTAGTTTACGTGAATGAAAGCTGTTAATAAAACTGATTCTTTTTTTCCCACCGACTTTCTGTTTGTTTATTAATTGCATACACCCGACATTGTCCGAGAACATGTACATTTATTCCTTTAAATCAAATGATTATTTTGGTAAAATTATCGGTTCTTGTCCAGAATACCTCTTATATTAAAAATAAATAAATAAATAAATATAATATTATTATTATATTTATTTATTTATTTATAATAATAATAATAATAATAATAATAATAATAATAATAATAATAATAATAATAATAATGCACTTCTGCAGTATATGGCGGCAATGGTAGGGGGGCGATAACTCCAATTTCTTTTTGGTCAAATACCATGGTAAATAAATAACAAACAAGATTTTTTTTCCAAATGTAAAAATATTTGAAAGCCAAAACGTTTATTTTATAAAAATATAATTGTAAAAATATTTATTGTATCAAAATGTATCAAAATATAATTGTAAAAACATTTATTGTATCAAAATGTATCAAAATATAATTGTAAAAACATTTATTGTATCAAAATGTATCAAAATATAATTGTAAAAACATTTATTGTGTCAAAATGTATCAAGATATAATTGTAAAAACATTTATTGTATCAAAATGTATCAAAATATAATTGTAAAAACATTTACTGTATCAAAATGTATCAAAATATAATTGTAAAAACATTTATTGTATCAAAATGTATCAAAATATAATTGTAAAAACATTTACTGTATCAAAATGTATCAAAATATAATTGTAAAAACATTTATTGTATCAAAATGTATCAAAATATAATTGTAAAAACATTTATTGTATCAAAATGTATCAAAATATAATTGTAAAAACATTTATTGTATCAAAATGTATCAAAATATAATTGTAAAAACATTTACTGTATCAAAATGTATCAAAATATAATTGTAAAAATATTTACTGTATCAAAATATATCAAAATATAATTGTAAAAACATTTATTGTATCAAAATGTATCAAAATATAATTGTAAAAACATTTATTGTATCAAAATGTATCAAAATATAATTGTAAAAACATTTACTGTATCAAAATGTATCAAAATATAATTGTAAAAACATTTATTGTATCAAAATGTATCAAAATATAATTGTAAAAACATTTATTGAAATGTCTGCGTAAGAAAAAACAATTCGGTACTTCACAGGTAACGTGGATCTTGTGTAAACGTTCTTTTTTATTTATTGTATTTTATTTATTTTATTTTTATGACTGTTCCCTGAAATACAGAAAAGGTTTTCTTTCACTTTCTTCGTGTATATCTCATACACTTTTTGGCGCTTCTACGCTATTGGGACGAGATTTTGTAGTTGATAAATGGAGTTTTCAGATAAAAAAAACAATGGTTTCAACTGATTTTTTTGTCAATTCTAATAAGTTACAATGGTAGCTTCCAAATTATGCAGTCGGAATTACCTGAATATTATTGAATTATTAAAAAACAACCCAAAAAAACAACAACAAAAAAAAACTTTAATCGTGGTAGCAGGTGAACATTGCCGCCATCTTGTTTAAGTCGAAATGGAAAATGATCTCCCTTTTGAACTCTTCATGCCTTACGATCGTTTTCATAAAATTCTATTTTTTATTTTCTTTAATGTGAGATATTCTCTCACCCTCGGTTTTGCCCTTGGCAGAATGAAAAAAACAACAACAAAAAGAAAACAATCAGAAATTACAACAGGCCCACCTTTAAACTTCAACGCAAATTTTATTAAAGTAAAAAGATCCAAATTGCAAAAGACGTGTCATCTTTAGCTATCTGCCGAGCAGGGTTGGTAACACCCAAAAGGGGTAGTAGTTCATGGTTTATCTTTGCATAATGCAGGATACAATACTCCACGCTATTCAAAGAATACTTGCAACAGGTTGATGAGTTAGTGATGGCTTCCAAGGGTGAATGCTGAGAGTCCGGTAGTCCTCATGGAGTTCACTGTAAATAACTGTCCTAATGGCAGACAAAGGACAGGTAAAAATGTAGACCTTAATTTTGTCTCTGAGAGACATCATAAGTAATGATGAAAGTCAATCAAATTGAAGAGCACAACAGTATGCGATGAATATAATATTTCGGCCAACATAAAGGCATTGGTGTTTGCAAATGATAATAACATTTCGCCCCACATTAGGGCATTATTGCATCTCAATGAGACAAAGGGGTTTTGAGGCTACAAGCCTCAATTGAGGTTTTGTACCTCCATTTCGACCTGTTGTCTGTGTGAAAACTGGCGGGCTGAAAAGATAAATTTAGTGCCAAGAATACTCTCGGCAGTTAGTAAGAACAACTGATCTGATAGGTTCAAAAAAAATCATGGGCGGTCAAACCGACTAATGAGGAGCCTGCTTATTTCTGCAAAATTTCTTACATTAATAAATAATTTTCTACCTTATCGATTTTCGTCATTTTTTTATATAATCATCTTAAAAATACGAGAAATACATAGATAATATTGTTTTCATGTGAAATTCAGTATTATGATTTCCGAAATCTCGTCCCAACAGTGTAGAAGCGCCCACTTTTTTAATCGAGTGTGTATTTATTTTATTTTAAAAAATGTTTCTTTTTATTTCTTTGAGTAAATTTGATTCATAGTTTTATTTCGTGCTTGTTTTTTATTTTATTTTTATTATTATATTTTCTTCACTAAATATTTTTTACTTTTTGTTACATTTATTTTTTCATACAAATAATGTTTTTTTTGCCTTTTTTTTACCTCAAATAATACCTTCAAAAAGGTTTTCAAGATTAAATAAATAAATGAAAACCTTTTGTGCATGCGCTTTCAGGGAGCAGTCATAAAAAAAAAAAACAGTGTCCACGTTTCCCACGAAGTACCAACAATATAATTAAAGCAGCATTGGATTGTAATAAAGTGAAATTGTTTTTTTTTTTGTTTTTTTTCAAACAAATTAAATGGAACATTTTTCGAATCAAAGCAACATCGAGGGATCAACAACAAATTAATAATTTAAATGAAACCTTATTCAAATGAAAGAAAAAAAATGCGAGATTAAAATATTACTAATTTATTTTAATGTAAACACAATTTTAGTCTTGCATTTTTAATTATGTTATTTTTCGAATTAAAGCAACATTGGATTTTTTTTAAGATAAAGTTTCCGAAGAATTTCCCAAAAAGTACAAGTTATCATCCCTCTATTCTTTGACTGAGAAGCGCCTCCTGGTGACAGTTTAGTGAAATGTACAAAAAAATGGCCGCCGTCTGTATACAGCAGAAGTACCAAAAATAAAAATAGTGTGAGAAATTCTAAAGAAATAAGCATTGGTCGATTTGTCCGCCCACGATTTTGTTTGAACCATTCAGATTGCTTGTTATTACTTACTGGCAAGGGTGTTCTTGGCGCCAAATTTATCCTTTCAGATCACCAGTTTCGATACAGACATGGGTTAAAGATGGACGCTCGAAATTCACTTGAGGCTTGAAATGATAAGTAGAGATAAAAGAAGAGTAAACAGGAATGCCTTTCATAAAGGTTTTATCAACTTAAAAGTATACACATGTTTTCGAGAAATCAATATGGCGGAATCCTTAATTCCGGCCAAGGCGATCCTTTATTTCCGGAAGAGTCAAAGCAATTCATTCTAACATTTTCCCCTTCAACAATAATTAAGTATGGAATTACAGAAGTTAAATTTAGTCTGTTCAGTACTAGGTTAAGAAGTCCTTATATTTACTTGGAAATCATTGCATTCTGGACGATCTCCGCACTGACTCACAGGGATTTTGGTCCGCAGCGTCCACATCTTGGGGAGCATGGATATTTTCAGGATCAGGTAAGGGCTTCAGGGCTTGCAGGATTGTTTTCATTGTGTTGGTCTTCTTGATTTGAGGAGTTAGGAACCATGTCTCGCACATTGACAGTAGTTTCCGCACCAGAGGGTAGTCGTATATGAGCATAGTAGGGGTTGATGTCTAGCAGGGGTTACCGGAGGGTCGAGCTTACTAGACTTAGTATGGTTTCTGACATATATTGGGCCTGGTTTCGCCCAAGTGGGAACAGAAGTTCCGGAGGAAGATTTACGACTGTATTTGAACATTTTGTCATGAGTCGTATTAGTAGCAGTGCATAGTAACGACCTAATTGAATGGAGAGTGTTTGGTAGTATATCTTCCCAATGGGGCAGTTTAATGTTGCTAGAGTGTAAGATCGTTTGGATGGCTTTCTATAAAGTTCCATTGAGTTTCTCAACTTGCTCATTACCCTCAGGGTGGTATCTACTTGTTTTAGAGGTGGCGATACCTTTGCCACGTAAGTAATCTTTGATTTCTCCTGCAAGGAAGTTGGCAGCCCGGTCAGTGTGTATTATATCGGGCATACCAAAAATTGAAAATAGTTGGTTTAAGCAGTGTATCACGGTTTTGCTAGTTATATCCTTACAGGGGAAGGCAAAGGGAAAGCGAGTATATTCATCAATTATAGTGAGTAAGTATTTGTTACCATGCACAGAAGTAGGTAAAGGGCCTTTAAAGTTGATGTTTAATCGCTGGAAAGATAGTATACCCTGTATGAGTGTTCCTTTGTTACAACTGGCAAATTTAAGTTTCAGATACTGACAGGAGGAGCACGAGTCTGTTATATTTTTAATTTGTTCTAAAGAGAAAGAAAGGTTTCTTGTCTTGATGAAATGGCTGAGTCGCGTGACACCAGGATGGCATAGTGTAACATGCAAGTCGCGGAGGTCTTGCAAAGTGTGCGTTAATGCAGAGATGCGAGAAAATGTGTCAGCAGCTGTATTTTCCGTTCCTGGACGGTAAACAATACTGAATTTGAATTGTGACAGTTCGATCCGCCAACGACATATTATTTTTAATTTTAGATTTCCTCTTATTATCAAACATAAAACTGATGCTCTTTTGATCTGTAATAATTTTGAAATGTCTCCCGAGTAGGAAATATCGCCACTTTTGGAGAGCTTCGACAATCGCAGCAGCTTCTTTTTTGACAGCATGATGCCTAATCTCATTCGGTTTAGTATCCGCAAAAAGAATGCAACAGGTCTACCCTGTTGGTTTACAGTAACAGCAATGCAGTAATTACTGGCATCAGTTTCTACTACAAATTTTTTATCCGAGTCAACAGTTATAAGGGTAGCATTTCTTAAGTCGGTCTTCAGCGTCTGAAAAGAATTTAGAATAAACGGAGGCAGTGGAAACTCCTTGTTATGGTTGAGAGGCAGTATCTTATCAGAAAAGTTTCGAATGAATTTACTATAGTAAGAGAACATACCAATTATTCGTTTTTGTGACCAGAAATTTAGAGGCGGTGGTATTTCAAGGAGTGGTTTTAGCCTCAGGTAATCAGGAGCAATTTGATTGTTCTGGATTGTGTAACCAAGAAATGTGATAGAAGTAGCAGAAATTATGCTCTTACTTTGGTTGAGCGTGATGTTGTATCTTTTCGCTACATTATAAAACCTTTGAAGGTTGTAGTCATGCTCTTTTTGATCCTTTCCACATATTGTGACATTGTCTACATACACAAAAGTGTCTGTTAATTTTTCTCTTTCTACAATGCCATCGATGCATCTTTGAAAGGCACTTACTCTGTTAGTGATGCCAAAAGGGATACGAGTAAATTGGTAAAGTTTTACATTTACTTCAAATGCTGTGTATTTCCGATCGGTGTGACTAATTGGGATTTGATGGTAAGCAGACTTCAGGTCGAGTGTTGTAAAAAGCGTTGTATCGAGCTATGTCATCAACAATTTTATTAATGTTTGGCATGGGATAGGCATCCAGTTCTGTAAATCTATTTATGGTGTCGCTATAGTCGACCACCATTCTTTTTTGGGGATTCTCGTTAGAGGTCACTAAAACGTGGGCTTGCCAAGGAGATATAGAGGGCTCTATTACGTCTTCCCTCAACATTCTGGCAGTTTTCTCTCTAATAAATATGTTGTCAGTGAATGAGTGACGATGAGATTTGGTGGCAATAGAGGTCGTCCGTGTAGAAAGATGAGAGAAAAGGGGATGAGGAGAAATTTGGATACATGGAAAACTGTTCCTCTTACCCATTGCTCCAATAACAAGTTCTTTCCCGGGACCGTCGAATTTCGGGGTCACAGTTTTATATTGTTTCAGGGGGTCTTTTCCGATAATCATATCAATGAACAGATCCTTAATTACTTCCACTGTCATGACATGGTGGTCTTTACTGTTTAGGGAGATGCCAACAATAGTTTCGCTGATGATTTTGGCATGATGATTAGGGCCCACCAATGCTACGGTTTTCTGTTTGGGAATAATAAAAAGTTTCAGCTTTCTTGTTGTATTTTTGCTGATAAACGTCCCCATGCTGCCGGAGTCTACTATAGCATTCACTACTTGCCCCATTTATTTTGCATTTCGTGTATATAATGTCTTTAGCACCCGTTCCTAGTCAAGAGAGATTGGGTGGGTGGGAGTCTGGTTCATATAACACAGCATCAGTGGAGGAGGAAGATTTATATACCTTCACCCAATGGCCATTTTGCTTACATTTCCTACACTCGGTGTTACACGCAGGACACATCGTCCGTGAATGTTGTGTGTTCCCACAGAAGAAACAAATTCCTTTTGGTAGGGTATTTCCTTTTATAGTGGCTAAGGGAGTGTCTTCTGGTTTAATTACGTTCGGGTAGTTATCGAAGCTTATCGTATGCTTCTCCGCTTGTTCTAGAGACTTAGCCATTGTAAAGGTCTCTTGTAGAGTTGAGAATGGTTTTTCGAGTACGCATTGGCAAATAGATGAGGAAGAGATGCCGCTAATGAAAGCGTCACGGATATATTGCTTTTTGTTCTCTTCAGCGCTTACTGCTTGAAATTCGCAAGATTTGAAAGTACTTCCAGTTGTTGCATGAAATCGTCGATAGTTTGTGCCGGTTTCTGTTTATTCATCAAAAGTTGATATCGGTTAAATATAACGTTTGCCGGTTTTATGTAAACAGCATCTAGCATTTCTATGGTGCCATTGTAATCGATAGCATCGTTTATTATTTCGAATATTGTCGCTGATACTGAATTAATCAAGGTGAAGAGATTTTGTGCATTATTTTCTATTTCCCCGTTTTTTAAAGTGCACAAGTAATACTCAAACGTCAATTTCCAGTGTTTATAGATTTTTTCTGAATTTCGAGCTGTTGGTTCTACGTTAAATCTGTCCAGACGCAGTAGTTTGTCCATTTTTTTTTTAAGCTGATAAAATTGAAATAATAAGTAGAGATAAAAGAGTAAATAGGAATGCCTTTCGTAAAAGTTTTATCAACTTAAAAGTATACACGTGGTTTCGAGAAATCAATATGGCGGAAATCTTAATTCCAACCAAGGGGAATAACTACGATCCTTTATTTCCGGAAGAGTCAAAGCAATTTATTCTAACAAGGCTTGCAGTCTCAAAATTACTTTGTCTCTTTGAGACGTATTGATGCCCTAATGTGGCCGAAATGGTATTTTCATTTGCAAACACCATTGCCCTTATGTTGGGTGATTTATATATTATTGCACACTGTTCTGCTTTATGAATCAATTGACTTTCAGCATATAATATAATGTCTGTCAGAGACGAAATTAAGGTTTACAATTTGAACTATCATTTGTCTGCCATTTGGACATTTATATACAGTGGACTCCTCGAGGATACCTAACTTGCAGTAACCATCTTGGAAGATATCACTCAACTCTTCAACCTGTTGCAGCGTTCTTCGTCAGCGGAGCTTTATCTCCAGTATTTCTCAAAGATGGACTATTACCTCTTTGGGGTGTTACTGGCGCATTACGGCAGATAGCTGAACATGACACATCTTTTGTAATATGGATCTTTTTGCTTTAATAAAATTTACGTTGAAGTTTAAAAGGTGAGCCTGTTGTAATTTCTGATTGGTTGTCTTTCATTCTGCCAAGGGCAAAACCAATCTGAGAGAAATTCTCACATCGGTTTTTTTGCAAAAGATATCCCCCCCCTCTTATTCTTCGTTTTTTTTTTTTTTTTTTGCAAGAGTCGCATTGGTTTATGATTGTAGTTTAAATTCTCATACCATTAACTGGCAATATAAATGTTGACGTTTCTTTTGTCGGATTGTTGATTTTTTTTAAATATTGAAGCATCCTTAGATTTGTCGTAACTTATAAATTGTAAAAAAGAAAAAAAGGTGCATTGTGCGTCTTATTTAATTTTTAGATGGTAAAAACAGAATCATATCCATATTATTAAATCGTAACTTGAAAAAAATAAAAAAGGAGTGTTCATTCTTAACTTCATTCATTATTCATCAAGTGAAGATATTGTTGATATTCCTTGATCAGAAGATAATATAAAAAATTATTAATTGTAATTTTATTAATGCTGTTTATCTGTTGCTTAAATATTGTGTTGGAGAATTTGTTTTTTTATATAAATTTGGTCCACCACACGATCAAAATTATTTTCGGCTTAGCGAAGATTTCGGTTAGCTCCCTTGCCCTATTAAATTTATATCGTTACTTTAATAGATATTTTATTTGGCCAGTGATTTGGGTCCCCAAATTCTTCTTTTTTTTTTTTCTCGATACTATAATTTAACATTGTCAGAAAGTTACAACTTGTAGTTTCGTGCCTTTTTTTTTATTCCCATGTAGGAACGGCCATTTTCGTCTTTCGTTTGAAGCATCATGGCTAATTCAAATTTGCTTTGTCGAATAGAAATAAAAAATTTTCAAATAACAACGACCCTAGCTTGGATAGGAGAAAAGCTAGATGGGGAATCTAAAAGGAATTTTTCTCTGGAATAAATATCCGAGCTGGATGATCTTTTCGACTAGTTAACATTAAAATCCTCGGTGGAGGAGAGATTGAAATTTGTCAAGATTTGGCGCAGTTTATGGCGGAAGTTAGAAGGAAATTGCCAAGTTAGGACCTGACTGGGTAAAGTCTAATGCTTTGTTCCTATGAAAATGGAATCAGTTCAGTGGGGATCTGTCGCCAAATAAATTTGAATTTCGTAGCTTCCTTAGAAAATTCGAGTTTTGCACATCTAATTTAGATGATGTGGATAAACTCCTTTTACTAAAATCTAAATTGGCAGGAAAGGCATTCGATCTTGTGTCCAATTTGGATATAAATTTAAAAAATTATGAGCAGGCTTTGGCTTGTTTGAAGGGAAAATTTTTAAATTCATCTTTGATTAAGAACCAAATTTGTTTTCCTCAACCAGTGCAATTTTTGCCATTTAAAGGCCTCAAAATTCTTCTCGAACGCGTAAAGCTAGAATTGACTGAGACGGACAAATCTTTTAATACCGATTTTTTTCCTGATAATTCTACATCAGCAATTATGATTGCTCACATTTTGTTCGCTAAATTTCTGAACAGCGTGTGCAGAGAAATAATGAATAAATCTAATTAACGTTTCCCCTCTCTTTCTTCCATCATGTCGAATACTTTTGGGAAAATAGCTCACCAAAAACGTTGGCTTCTTTATCGGATCCAAAATCCTAATATGGCGATCAGTTCTGAGCCTAAACACATTAATTCAAAAAAGAGTAGTAATAATTCTAAGTTTCTCGCTAATAATGGTGAGATTAATAAATTTTGCAAATTATGTAGGGTTACTGATCACCCGACTAAAGTTTGCCCCAAATGTCAGGACTTTGACTCGAAAATTTTAAAAGCCAAAGAACTCAAATTATGTATCAGGTGCTTAGGTGAGCACTCTGAGACTGTTTGCAAAGGGATAAAGGATTTTCCTTATCCTTGCGCTGCTTGTGGTTTTAAGAACCATTTTTCTATTATGTGCCCCCAAAGTCCCAAACCCTTTGTGGGACGTACATCATTATCGGGACAGCAAAAATGTATATTTCCTGTATTCAAAATATCAATAAAGGCAAAGGGGTGCCCGGTCTATTTTGACTGTCTTCTGGATACGGGTAGCCAAAAATCCTTCTTTTATGAGGTAATATTAAACCGTGTAAGTTCCGGGAATAAATTAAAACCAAGGATGGTGGAAATGCCTGTTATACACTTGTGGGGACTTATTCATTAAAACTTAGGGAGCTGGATGTGTCTCTTAAATTGAGTCCCTTTTCTTTTTCTGCTTTGTTTGAAAATGATTTAAGATTAAAATTTCAAGTGGACAAATTTGATGAGATCATGTCAAAATTGACTAAAGAGGTTTTCATCTTTGTCCTGGATACTCTAAATTGAATGGGTCTGCTATTCAAGGCATAATAGGCCTGGATCTTATTCAACAGATAAATAATCTCTGTTTAATTAAATGTTTAGGAGGTTCTGCACGAAAACTCTCCAAGTACATAATTCCCTTCGGCGAGGGGTCTAAATGTTTTGAATTTTAATGCTAATGTTAAGGAAGAATTACCAGCCTTTGATCAAGTTATTAAAGCACTACCTACGTGCAATGCATACTTAATTGATAGCGTGCTAAATCCTATAACTCTTCAACCATTTTTCGACGATTCTGCTGTCGAACGTGGAATGGAAAGGTTTTTATCCCTAGACTCCATCGGTATTGACAAAACCAAAAAGTTGTCTTCTCTTGATGAAGAAAAAATAAATGCCTTCAAGGAGGCTATTGTTCTTAGGAACAGCAAATATTATATCCATCTACCATGGGACTCTGAAAAACTTCTTAAGGTAGAATCCAATTATGAGCCTTCACTGCAAATAATGCAGAGAGTGGTTCAGTCCTTATGATTATACGCAAGTCTTCAAGGAATATGAAGACTGTGGGATTATTGATTCCTTCTCCACTCCACATGGAATGTATGAGAATTGTATATGGATTCCCCACAAATCTGTAATTAAGGAAGGCCAAGGAATAACTACGAAGATCTGTCCAGAATTCAACTGCTCTTTGAAGTGTAAGGGTGGTACTTCGATTAATCATGCAGCTTATTTGGACATCAACTGCACAATTGCTAGATATTTTACTAGCTTTCAGGATAAACAAGTATGTTCTCCTGGGCGATTTACGTAAAGCATTTTTACAGATCCAATTAAAATCTATCCAAGATAAAAATAGATTTTGTTTCTTTCTTAGGATGGACAGAAAATTGTGCACCTACAGATTTAATACAATTATATTTGGTTTTAATGTCAGCCATTTTATACTGAGTTTTATACTCAAATTCCATGTCGAAAAATATGAGGCAGATTTAGCCTTTTACACAATTTCCAAAAACTTCTATGTTGACAATTTGGTCACCAATTGGAAGTGACAGGGAGTCATTTATTTCAGTTTATAGCAATGTCCGTGACAGGTTAAATGAGGCAGGTTTTGAGCTTCAATTCTGTAATTCCAATTGCACGAGCTTGCAAATTGAAATGTTGGAAGATGGTACTGTTACATCTCCTTTCCCCACCTATGAAAAGGTGCTGGGGTATCAATATTCCACTCAACGGGACTCTTGAAATTACTCCCACAATAATACACAACAATGTCAAAACAAAACGTGAGATATTATCTCAAGTTTCGAGTGTTTACGATCCATTATCATGACTTCTTCCTGTTACTGTTCAGAAGAAGATTATTATCAGTCAATTATTTTTTTACTATTATTTTTTTTTTTATTACATTTTCACCCCAAACAAGGCAAATTGCCACTTTGGTGTAGGGGGCTACTATCAGGGGCAACAACTACTGGGGTACTATGTAGGGATTTGGGCAGCAAGATGTCGGTTCACATTACACTTGAACTTCTGCATGTCAATACAGTTGAGGAAACAGGGACCTGGAATGGAATTCCAGATTCTAGTGGTTCTGGGGAAGAAACTACTGGAGTAGAAAGATCTTTTACATCTAGGAATCTCTACTGTGTGGTGGTGGGATTTAGCTGCCTGTCGGGTTTGTCAAGGGTGTCTACGTTGTGGGGGCACAAGTGTCTGCAGTTCATGGGATCAGCAAATCCCTGAAAATTTTATTACCTTGTAGCAAGTACATGCCAAGAAGTTGAATAATCTAATCTATGGGACTTTGAGTTCCCCAGATGTGTATTCCTGGAGATCGAAATCATTTGTTTCTGTGACGCAGCTAAGCATGCTTACGGATTTTCTTTATATGCCAAACAAGGGGCTGAGTGTTCCTTGATATTTGCCAAAGCTAAGGTGGCTCCCATTAAAGGGAAATCACTCACAATTGATGGTTATATATCTAGCCCTTAAAGTTATTCCTCAGGTTTTGGAGGCTCTAATGTGTATCAATATCAATTCATTCTTTCTTGTGTTTGATGCAGAAGTTGTGGATTTTAAACGGAAAAGGTTAAAAAAAGAATATTTTTGTGGAAAATCGTATATCAGATATAAACAAATCTATTGAGAAGGTTATCCTTAAATGTGAGGCAACCCCTAAATTCAAATATGTTCCTTCGGCAGACAATCCAGCGGATCTTTTAACCAGAAGCATTACAACCTCTAAGTTCAAACTAGTGTTAAAATTTTGGATCTGTGGACTAGATTGGCTTAATCAAATTAACATCTGTTGGCCCATATCTCCATATCTCTCTTACCCTGTCTTAATGACAAAAACAAAAAAATCGTGACATGTATGTTCTCGGATGAAGCTAATTCAGATGAGAGACATTTACCAATTAAAATATCTGACTTCTCCACATTACCTAAGGCGATTAATGTCTTAGAAAAGTTTTAAGATTCAGTGACAAATAACGACACTGAAGTACCGATACCTTAAAAAGAGTTAAATTGTTATAAAATAAAATATGCATCAAGTGTGCTTGAAAGCCAAATCACAACGTAATATTAGGAAAATAAACAAATATTTTACTTGTTTGAAATTTATTACAAATATATTTCAGAGGTATACTCCATCTTCAGTGTGTTGTTTTGTTTGTAAAGAGCCGCGCGTTGTATCTGGCGGTTGTATTTTTAAATGTTTGAACTGTGCATGGGCAATGCGAGAATAACGTCAAGAATGAGAGTTCATATAGAAACGTTGTTTTAATTTGAATAAAATGAAATATGCATTAAGTGCGCTTGAAAGCCAAATACAACGGAATATTACGAAAATAAACAAATATTTTACTTGTTTGAAATTTATCACAAATATATTTCAGATCCTTGACGTTATTCTCGCATTGCCTCCGCACAGTTCAAACATTTCAAAATACAACCGCTAGATACAACGCACGGCTCTTTACAGACTTCTTTCTCCAACTTTACAACATGGCAAGGAAGAAAAAAAGGAAAGAAAAAAAAGAAAAGAGAAACAAAACAACACACTGAAGATGGAGTATACCTGTTTTTAGGTAGATTACGTATCACCAGAACATCATGAAAAAGTTGGTGGAAACAAAAAAAGAAACATAAATAACTTCCAATTCTTTTAGTAGTAGGTAAGTCTCATATATAAATTTAATGTTAAATGAACCCTCATTTCCGGGCCATTCTATCTTTTTAGGGCAGTTAACTAAATTAAGTAAATTGTTTAACTATAAATTCTGAGTCTGCTTTTGCTTGTCATGTACAAAGAAAAATATATGCATGCAGTACGCCACTTTACTTTGA
Organism: Euprymna scolopes; assembly: GCF_053919585.1. Taxonomy (NCBI): domain Eukaryota; kingdom Metazoa; phylum Mollusca; class Cephalopoda; order Sepiida; family Sepiolidae; genus Euprymna; species Euprymna scolopes. The sequence goes on from NC_136519.1 coordinate 54,644,588, forward strand.
TTTGATATTTGCAAGGAACCTTCAACAACTTCTCTGTAAATAATTGGTTAAAATGCTGCAGTCTTTCCTTTGAGTGTTTTGGTTATGGCTTAGAGTTAGGTATAGTTATGGTTTAAGGTTATGGTTAGGGGTTAGGGCTTAGAGCTAGAGGTAGGAATTAGGGTTAGAGTTAGATTCAGTTCTGGTTTGCGTTTTTGATGCGTCAAATTTTCTCGTCTTACACTTCAATACATAAACGAGGCTATAACCAGGAAGACAAAGATCCATGAGAATCAAAAATCATTATTAGGCTTCTTGTTAAATAGTCTGGTGGTGGTGGTGGTGTTGGTGGGTAAATCTGTAGCTCCATTTCGAGGCACCAAAGTTCATGAAATTTTAAGTTTAACTTACAAAATATAAGTAAAAACATTTCGGTAAAAAAACAAAAATCAACAAAGGCATAGTTAAAAACGAAAAAAAAGTAAAAGAAAAAAACACAAACACAAAAATAAAAGTGAAAAAAGAAGAAGAAAAAAAGAAAACACCCTGGCAACGCGAGTAAGTACAGTTAAGGTTTTTAGTTCTTTCCCACTGTAAGAACTTAGACACCAGGATTGGAATTTGGGATCGAGAAGTCAGCACCTCTGACGAGAGGGCATTCTGACCTGCAAAAATGCCTGGACAGCTCTGTTGGCATTTCCCGGTAAGTGCGTCTCAGGTGACTAGCAATAAATTAACCTCTTCTCAAGAGTGGACTTCTTAGAGTTGCACAGAACTTAATTCCCATCACAAAATCAACTGGGACGGCATCATTACAGGAATGGTATAATCTGTTGATTTTGGAGGCTGAGGATAAAAATACTTAGCCAAAAATTCTGATTTTTATTCACACAATATGCAAAATCTTCAGCATTTTTTAATAATGTTATGCTCTTTCCAATAAACCGAATATAATATTTTAGACAAACGTTTTTTTTTTTTTTAAATTCACGCCCCCCCCCCATTTTCAAATGTCTATTAAAAAGTAAATAATTAATTTATGTACCAAAGTTTTATATATCACAAATTGAAGATAAAAGATCAATACATAATATATTCAAATTTAAAAACAAAAAAGTAGTGTTTTTTAGAAATTTACCTGTAAAATCCGAAGTTTAAAACCTTTTATTTAAAAAAAAAAACCACGTTGCTTGTTTTTGTGTTTTTCTTTTTAATGAAATCTTGGTCCTTGCTTCTTTAATTGAAAAAGAAATTAGGGCTTGAATGACATTTTTCGTGGAGTTATAAGCTTTGAAAGATGGCGGGTGGAATTATTCAATAGTTTTGACGAAATTTCTGACACTGCAAAGATACACTGCTGGCGACACCTATTGGAACTGTTTGGAATATAAGATCGGCAAGGGGCAGACAATCGACTTTCTGCACTCTAGAAAAAAAAAATTGAAAATTATTTATAAGTTTTTGAGGATGTTGAAAACGAAAATAACGTTTAAAATTCCAGCAAACGAGTAGTTTCCAAGATATGAAGAAATGTTAGTTTAAAGAAAGTGGGGTATCACTTTTCTATAAAAATTTAACGTATAATGATCATCCACTTTATGGCCACCACTAGTGTAAAACTTGAATTTACGCCGCTGAAATACACATTTGCCGAATTTTTGTTGGAGGAGCGTCAACGTGTGGGTGCTCAATTTACGTAAAATATTTCTTCATATCTTGGAAATTACTCGTTTGCTGGAATTTTAAATGTTATTTTCGTTTTCAACATCCTCAAAAACTTATACATGTCTTAATTTTCACTTTTTTTTTTTTTTAGAGCGTAGAAAGTCGATTGTCTGCCCCTTGCCGATCTTATATTCCAAACATTTCCAATAGGTGTCGCTAGCAGTGTATGATTCAAAAACAAGATGGCGTTAAGTCTTTCTTCGATAAAATGCCTCATACTAATCGATTTTCTTAAATAAAAAAAAACCTATTTGATCGATTTACGTGATTTTTGGAATATGACATTTTCATGCAGTGGCAAGTACGTACATTATAATAAAGATTGTTTTCAGATTTTTATAGTAAAAAAGATTACTTTTGAACCATTTATAGACTTGCACCGATAATTTTTATTTTTGTTCCTTTTCTCCACATTAAAAAACGACCCTGGTGTCTAACTCTGTCCTGTGAGGAGGCATTGTAAATACGAACAATGACAATTACCTAAGTACCATTTGTTTCCCTTGAAATTAATTTTTTTTTTTTTTTTTTTTTTTTTTTTTTTACGTTTGTATAGTTTATAAAGCGTCAAAATTTCTAGTATTTTATTTTTAATGATAAAAAAAAAGAAAAATATCCGAATTGATTCATAAACTGCCTACAGTTATAACTTAAGTTTGTTATTGATGGTGGGTGAAGTAATAATGCTAATTCCGATTAGGTGTCACTAGGTGAAATAATTCAATTTTACTAATTTATTCTTCTTAGTTTACAGCAGAAGAGATACACAACTAAAAAAGAGAAATATAAAAAGTAAAGAACTTTTGGAAGCAATTTTTTTATGAATAATTAATTGGAATGTCTGGGAGGCAAAAAAAAAAAAAAAAAAGAAGAAAACACTCGCTGATTGGTCGAAGCGAAGACTAAGAGGCTATCATGTGATCTCTAGAGCGAACTTTGTTTAACAAGTTTTCTTTTTTTTTTTTTCTCTCGTAACAGTTTTGCTAAAAACATCTATTTTTCTTTCTTTAAAGGAAAATTCTTGCAAAAACGGACAAAGAGGGAATAGATGAAAGTGGATTATATCTATAAATATAACAAGTACTAAAAATGGTTTCTATTTGTTAAAGGCGCCAATAAGGAAGTTGGGAATACCGATTCCTTTCCCTTCCCCTCTTTTGAGGCGCGCCAACCAGTAAACTGTTGTTTTCTCTGGGGTACTACCACGGCTACCGAGAGAGTATATCTCGGATGTCCTGGTACTACGCACTTTCCCTTTTTTCTTCTTGCTATCATTATATTATGTGTTGTCTTTTTGTTGATACTTTTTAAAGTATTGGCCATCTTATAAAATAAAGTAAAAAGAAAATAAATAGGGACTAAGGGAGATTAGCCTCCATGGCTAACCAATTCTTTCTTTCTTTCTTTCTTTCTTTCTTTCTATCTAATATTTTTATTTTACTTGGGGTGGGGGGCATTTCCGGCAATAAAACAAAGTGTTGAAATAAGATTTAATGGTTTAGAATACATTTTTCTGTCCCTGAACAAAAAATGGTGTGGATGACGGAGGAGTTTGTGTGTGTGTGTGTGTGTGTGTGTGTGTGTGTGTGTGTGTATTTTAGGAATATGCACCCAGAAATTTGCAGTGATGACCCGAATCAAGTTGCAATGCTTCTACATTTTTCATTATAATTTTTTTTTTTCAAGTGTACAAATGTTTTTTCTTTTTGGCAATTAAGTTTTAAGCTTTAATCTTTCAAATACAATTAAAAAAAAAAGAAAAGAAAAAAAGTAGTCGGAAACACATAAAAAATAAATATGATAAACCGGCTTTCAAAACTATGTCCCCATATCAATTTTCCGCCATTAATGCACGTACCAATTCTATACCGTGTCCGGAAAACTCGTACTCGGAAAACTCGTTCATTTTTGCTAGGTAGGAAAACTGATTCATTATTGAATAAATATCGATTGAAAACACATTTTATGGCCGTTCCGTTATTGAAGAAGATGTTTTTTAAAGGTGACTACGACCCCCATAATATTTTAACAAAATATTTTAAACTCGTTTAAAAAAAAAAAACTTGATCACAAAAACGAAGCCATATATTTATTTTTATAAAACACTTTAGTTTTAACGGGTTTGTATTACTGTACACATAGATTCGAAAAAGTTGTCAAAAAACAAATATAGAACAAATAAATGTTATCAAAGGCAAGATAAGTTACTTTTCTACCTAACTGGATATATTTTTTTTTGTTTTTATTCAGTGTAACATGTTTATTCAGCTCGAAAAACATGCAGTGTTTACCTATGTATTGGAAAATTCAAAATGGCAGCCGACTCTCTCTCGGAGAGGGTACGTTTGGGAAAAGGTGTTATAAACAATAAACTAGACAAAATACTGTTAGAAATTCGCTCAATATATGTTACCGTGACATAAGTTGACATATATTCGGTTGTTTTCTCACAGTATTTTGTCTAGTTTATTATTTATAATACCTTTTCCCAAACGTACCCTCTCCGAGAGAGAGTCGGCTGCCATTTTGAATTTTCCAATACATCGGTAAACACTGCATGTTTTTCGAGCTGAATAAACATGTTACACTGAATAAAAACACAAAAAAATATATCCAGTTAGGTAGAAAAGTAACTTATCTTGCCTTTGATAACATTTATTTGTTCTATATTTGTTTTTTGACAACTTTTTCGAATCTATGTGTACAGTAATACAAACCCGTTTTAACACTTTTTGTGTTATTACGAAACAAAAATAAAATAAAGAAAACATTTATGTATTATCAAAGAAAACAAATATTTTATTCAGAAGTAAACTAAATTAATTCTTCTGAATAAAATATTTGTTTTCTTTGATAATTTGTTTAAACTAAATAATTCTTGTGTTATTACGAAAAAAAAAAAAAAAAAACCGGTACTTATGTATTTTTGGTACCGCGCTGAAATAATAACGTTATTATTTCGAAAACCATTTTTAACATGGGGAGGAGAGGGGAAGGTAGGGTGTTTTTAAAAGTCATTTCGGAGGCACTTCTGCCGTATGCAGACGGCTAGCAGTGTCAGAAATCGCCATTAAAAATGCGTGATAAAAACTTGAATAATTAGACTTATCTTTCGAAGCTTATAACTACTTGAAAAATGTAATTTAAACCCTATTTTTTTTTCAATAAAAGGAGAAAAGGCCAAAATTTTAAATAATAACAGGTTTAATAGCAAAATATGCAAATTTGCTTTTTTAAATCGGTTTTCTTTAAAAAAGAGATTTCAAGAAAATCAGCGAATTTTAACTTACTTCGAATATAATAAATATATATATAAATTCCAAAAAAATCACTTACCTATAAAAAATACTAATCAATGGGTACTTCCATTCTTCATTGTTGAGAATTTATCCATATTTATATTTTATATTCCATGTCCTTTATAAATAAAATATTTTTTTAAGCAAGGATTAAAAAATACCACGATATCAGATGTTCACAATTGGAATAAAGGGGAGACAAACGTATCCCTTTCTTCGAGTTGAGAACTTCAATGGCCTGTAAGCGCCAGAATTAATCTCCCTTTCTATTTCTGGCTGTAAACAAAAGTTAGTCCATATGGGCCATCGTATATGAAAAATAATCACATTTCACTTATCAGTTTTTGCCGTTAAAAAAATTCCACTCGACTAATTTTTCATTTTTTTTTTAAATTCTCTTAAAGAAATACATGAGTTTTTGATTTAATTTTTAATTTTTTTTTATTCTATTAAAGAAATAGATGAGTTTTTGATTTAATATATTTTATTTCTTCTTTAAGGAATGATTTTTTAATCTAAAAAAAAACATTGAATGAAGCAGAAAAAATTGTTCTAGGTATTCAATCTTTTAAAATTTTTAAATCTGAGGTGTCACTTAAAAAAAATCAACGTGGTTTAAAAAAGGTTTTAAACTTTTGACTTTACAGGTAAATTTGCACAAAACTACTCTTTTTTTTAATTAGATTATTTTATTTATTGATCTTTTATCTTTAATTTGTGGGTGAGAAAATTAATTATTTTCATTTTAATAAACATTTCAAAATGGGGGGGGGGGTGAATTAAAAAAAAATGTTTGTCTAGAATATTATATTCGGTTTATTCATAAAATTTCACATTAAACCTGCAAATATTGTAAAAATTGAACCGATAGAAAAATTTTGACAGATTTTTAAATTGAAAAAATTTAACTCGTAAAATTCAATTCATTTTATTACGTAGAAAAAATGGCTGCATGAGCGCGTGCAGGCATTTTGTAAACACTGTTGTTTTTTTTAAATAAAAAATATTTCTATTATTTTTCAAAAAAAAATTAATAGTTTATTCTGGAAGTATATTCCATTAGCAAATTAAACAAACCACTTTAACAAGAGAAATTACGAGTTTTGTATATTTTATTCGTAGTTTTGTGTTAAGGGTGTTAAAAATTCCAAAAAAATTCTGTCACACCTAGCAGACGGCGGCTATTGTTAGGGGGCGATAGCTCCAATTTCTACTTGGTCAAATAACGCGGTAAATAAATAACAAATAAGATTTTTTTTTCCGAACAGAAAATATTTGAAAACCAAAACATTTATTGGTACTCATTGGGCGTTGAGTTCCATTGCGCCCAGCAGAAAAATTTAATGGGTAAATAAATGTTTACTTTAACTACAACAGAACACCGACCAATAAGTTTTTCTTTTTTCGGGGTCGCTGACAACGAATCTGATATTCAAACCAGTCGTAAATTTTCCGTTTGCATGGTATTAACGCCTGAACCCCCGCACTATTTTGTGCCAACTCACCACCATCGTTTGTGCTATTGATGTGTTCGCGCATGGACGCGCGTAGTAAGGTGACTTGTTACATCGCGGAAGAATTTTTTAGCATATATTTAAATTAACAAGAAAGTTTTCAAGCGCAACACCACCCGTCCCCCCCTGTCCCCGCCCCTCCACCGCCCTATCCCTCAATGTAAACAGAATTTTTGTGAAAAATTAAACAGTTATCTACTCGGTGTATGTCGGCGCGTTACTTACGGAAAAACGGTAAATTAAACTGCAGAAGCACCTGTTAAATGTTGTACAAGTTTTATAATTGAACCCTTTCCCCCTAAAAAAAAATAAATAAAAATAAAAAACGAAAAATAAAAATGCTTTTGTAGACCGCTCGTGGAAACTTAATTTTTTAGATCAATTAAAAAAGCATGAAAAACTACGTAACACAGAAAAATGAACCACATTTTGTTTTTGAAAACTTTCTTGTTATTTTAAATGTCTGCTAAAAGTTCTTCCGCGATGTGACTGACAAGTATCCTTACTACGCGCGTCCATGCGCGAACGCATCAAGGATAGCATAAATGCTGGCGGTGAGTTGGCACCAAAATAGTGCGAGGGTACAGGGGTTAATACCATCCAAACGGTAAATTTGCGACGAGTTTGAATATACGATTCGTTGTCAGCGACCCCGAAAATGTTATTAGGCGGTGTTCCGGTGTTCTGTTGTAGTTAAAGTAAACATTTACCCATTAAATTTTTCTGCTGGTCGCCATGGAACTCAACTCCCAAGGAGTACCCATTTATTGTATAAAAATGGGTCCTTGTACAGTTTAATTAAGACATTAAAAAATGAAAATACCGAAAAAAAGTTTCAATTGTACGTATCCGTTATGGAATGAAGTTCTCCGAAAAAAAAAATTCACTTAATTTCATCAAGTAGTTTTTGTTTTACAGCGAAAAAAAATTTGTTATGATACCGAGCAAAAGGTTCGATTTTTAGGAAGAAAAGCTAGAATTAAAGATGGGGAGGCAGTGCCCCCGCTTTAAATTGAGTTATCTCCCCGTGGCGTTTCTAAAATCCAAACAAAAGTTTTTAAAAAATCCAAGATGACTGCCTTCAACGCGCTCTCGTAAAAACGTGTTTTTCCGCTGTAAAAAAAAAAAAAAAAAAAAAAAAAAAAAAAAAAACTAATCGATCAAATTAAGTGAAATTTTTTTTCGGAGATCTTCAGTTCAAAACGGATATGTACAATATAACCTTTTTTCGATATTTTCATTTTTTAATGTCTTGATTAAACTGTACAAGTACCTAAAAATGTATCAATATATGATTGTAAAAACATTTATCTGCGTAAGAAAATATAATTTTAATAAAGCAATTTTGTAATGAAAGCAACATTGGATTTTTATTAAATAAAATAGCTTTCTTTCTTTCTTTTTTTAACAAATAAATAATTTAGATGAAACATCTTTTTGAATTAAAGAAACTTTGAAGGGCAACAACAAATTAATAATTTAAATGTTTTTTGACCGAGAAGCGCCACCAGGCGACAGTCTATTGAAACGCACCAAGAAAAGATGGCTGCCGTCGTTCACATTCTGCAGAAGTGTCTTTTGTTATTTCGTGAACAGAAAAAGTGTTAAAACTAAATTAATTTTTCTAAATAAAATATTTGTTTTATTATTTGATAATACATGTGTTTTGGGGTTTTGTTGTTGTTGTTTCGTAATAACACAAGAAATGTTAAAAACTGAAGTAATTTTTTTTAAATAAATATATGGTTTCGTTTTTCGTGTCTTCTATTCGGTTTCGTTACATAATCAAAATAATAGTTCCTTAACGGTCATAAAATGTGTTTTCAATCGATATTTATTCAATAATGGACCAGTTTCCCTACCTAGCAAAAATAGACTAGTTTTCCGAGTACGAGTTTTCTGGATATGAGTTTTCCTGGTACAAGTTTTCAGGGGACGAGTTTTCCGGGGACGAGTTTTCCTAAATTCATTCTACACAATGTGAACCGAGTTAAATCGTGGCCACCGTAATATGACGATGGTCACGGTTAAATTGACTTTGCAAATTAAAATTAAAGCTTAGGTTTGGATGAAAATAAAAATAGTTTGATCATATCGCTCGTTGAAGTTGTTAACATTTCTTATCGTGACTTTTACTTTGCTAAACACGAGTATTTTCCGTCATGTTTGATTTTTTTTTCAAGTGAATATAATAATAGAACAACTTTTCAACCATATGGCAATACATATAGTTGCTATTCTTCTAAATTTTTGACATGCCTCAGTAAGTGGAAGGCCACTATCAGCCCCCCCCCCCTCCCCTGCACAGCAGAGACGCATCGTTTCTGCAAACATTGACTGAATCGAGAGATCCATTCAAGGTTAAGTGTTTTTAGTTTTACAAATTTCGTGTCTTCAAAGGTCTTTCACCTTTGTGAATTTCTTTTCACAAAGATACCAAATAGGCTATGACCGTCTATTTTCTACTCACGTTTTCTATGCCACGGAGTAATAGCTTGAATAAGTTAATAATGCGTCATTGCCTTGAAATTTGGTGCTAGTGCAATTACTGATCCGCGCTATTTTTAAATCGTATATATCCAAGCTTAATTAAAGTTTTATGATATGTTTTTTTATTCAATTGTAAGGTTAAAGTACAGAATAGGTACAAAACACCCTCCCTTCCCTATGGTAAGAATGCCTTTTTAAATAATAACGTTATTATTTCAACACGGATCAATAAGTGCACACTGCACAAGTACCTGAAATTTATATGCGAAACTGATCCCCCACTTTAAATCCTAAAATAATTTTTTGGATCAAAGTACCAACTAAACTTTTTAAAAGTTGATTTTTAGGGGTGTTTGAGTCTGATTTGAACGGATATTACAGGTATTTTTTATGATATTAAGATCTCTTTTTTTTTTCCAATGTACTTTCTAATGGTTTTCAGTGATTGCCATTTTTTTTATCACTTAAATGCATAAGCTCGCTTCTTCGGTTGGTATCGTCACTAGTGAACAATATGGCGACCACTGAAAACCGTTAGGGAATACATTGTATAATAAAGACCTCAATATCATGAACACTACTTGTTGGTGACACTTTTAAATGTGATATTCGTCCAAAACAGACCCGATTACTCCTAAAATCAACTTTTGAAAGGTGTTTAGTTGGTATTCATTAGCATTATAACTGGGTTTTTTTTGTTCGTTGTTGTTGTTGTTTTTTTTTTTTTTTTTTTTTTTTTTTTTTACCAAGTTTTTCAGGTTAAACACGCAATCGCATAAAAAATGTAACATCTCATTGGCAAAACACAAGCGTAGACAACTAGGACCAGTGTCAGGTGAAAACCTCACTTTGATGAAAAATGTTCTGCTTATCAAACCAAACTTCCTGTTTTAGTTTTAAACAAATTAACACGAAAGGAAATGTGAAATTTTTGTACACAATTGAAACTTCTGCATATCAGTGACATAAGGCGAATGTGTGTATTTTAGTTTCAAGAACTGCCGATAGATGTCGCTTGTCAGACAAACAATAGGGGTCGATAACTCTTCCTTTTCTAAAAATACGTTCAAACTAAATTTATATTTCGATACATTTTTATACAATCTTTCGGCACAGAAAAACCCCCAAAAAACAAAGAAAGCAAATTATTCTTAAACCTCTATAAATGTTTCATGTTTTTATCTTATACAACCTTACCGTAAAAAACAAAACAAATAATTCTAAAAATAATCTATAAATATTTCATGTTTTTATATTTATTATTTTATTTCCAGTTATTGAATCACTCATTGAAAAGAAATTATATTAATACATTAAAATTATATTTTGATACTTTTTTTATACAATAAATGTTTCGATTTTCATATGTTTTGTGTTATTTATTTTGTTATTATATATTTTTGTGTTATCGTAAACACTTGTTTATATATTAATATATATATATATATATATGTATGTATGTATATATATATATATATATATATATATATATATATATATAATGGCCGTTAAACGGCATTTCTCTTTTAAAGAACAAGGGTCGATAAGTTATCGACTCGATAACTCGCCTTAGTAACTGTCCTGCAGAAGTGCCACACAATTTTATTTTTTTACGTATATTTTACAAAAATAAGTAATACTTGATCAAATTTTGCATAAGGTTAATAAAATGCTGCTGCTGCTGTTTTACAGGGTTTTTTTGTTTTTTTTAAAAATAGAATACAATGTTTTTTTGTAATAGTTTGAATCTGTTTTTAGTATTATAAAAAATATATTATTTTATTAAATATTTATTGATTCTTTTATATGTTTTTATTTTTAGAAAAATAGAGTGCAATGTTTTCATTTTAATGATTTTTATAATCAACTTTTATGTTTGAAAAAGATATTAACAACAACAACAACAACAACAATAAAAAAAACTTTTACAAACATAATACATGTAAAATATTACCAATGTAATTTTCTGCGACGCCAGACGAATTCTTGCAGGTAAATTCTGAAATTTTTTAATAAATAAAATGCTATTACTGCATATTTATTTATTTATTTTGAAAAATAGAATACACTGTTTTCTTTGGGGGGGGGGGTTTCAATGGTTTAAATCTGTTTTTTTTTTCTATTTATATATAAAAGGCACTTTGTCTGTATGAGTTCATTTCCTATAGACTCCGAAACTTCCTTGTTTTTACAAGAAATCTAAAATATTCAAGAACATTCTATGTTTTTCTTATTGCTGTAAACTTCCATTTCAAACATATGAATTATCTATTTTGTTGATATATGCCTTCTTTTATCATTATTTTGTTTTGTTTATCATATCATATCTCTCATTTTTTCTCACGTTTGATTATAAAAGCTGAAAAACCTTTTTCGCTGAAAATATTTTTTTGAATCCGGTTCATCTCAAAACATCCTAAAGTAAACCCCTAAAACTGTCGTGAAACATATCCCTAACAATTAAAAAATTGTCACCCATGAAAACGAGAATTTTCCAAATTAAAACTTACACTATTATCTAAACTCAGAAAAACGCGGTTTTTCTCTGCAGTATGCATTATTTTTCACTAGTCTAAACTTAATACTTAACCCAAACTGTATTACTCTTAACCAGTTTTTAAATGAGTTCTTCAAATCTAAATTAATACAAAATAACCCGACTTCACAAATTGATAAAAGTTCCGTTATCGTATTTTAATTATAAAGTAAAGCTATAAGAAGCTTGAACATTCTAACGTGAGGTAGATAAAGCCAAAAATATCCTCGCATTAATATGGGAGGGGAGACTATTTTCAAATATCGTTCTAAATTGAGAATGGAGCAACGGACTTATGTAAAGTAGATATTAATAAGCCCCTTTTACCTTTTTTTTTTAAATGGAGAGTAGATAATGCACTGTGGATGTGTTATCGGCAGCTCCAGTAACTCTTGCTTCTCCCTTTTTGTCCCTCAGTCCTTATTTCCAATGAGTGATTTTTCTGACAAAGGGTGAAGAAAAAGCTGCTTTCCAGGTTGGTAGTACTGAGTGAACAGTAGCCTGAGATGTCGGAAATTTTCTGTTTCTATGTCTATCCTTGTGGCCATGCCACTAGTAAGGGTGCTGGTGGAAACCGTTTCATCTGAGCTGACGTTACCCGCCTGATAGTTAGGAACCTGAACCTTGGATTAATCACTAAGGAGGCTCTCCTATTAGCAGGTGTAAAGTACTGGGGCTGCTGTATTGCCATTTGGTAAATGGATTTGGGACCATGCAGTAGTTTCTTGTGGAGCCTCTCGGTGCTATACTAGTGGGTAATTGTTACGGCTGTACCTTATCATGTGCTACTAAAAAAAAAAATTCCTGTCTTTTTCTCTCTTACCTTCCCTCTCTGCTCTGCTTCAAGCAAGTTTGATGATCTAGTCCACAAATCCCAAAACCTCAACATGAAATATCTCCAGAAAAAAAAACACGAATAAACCTAGAACTCCATCCTCCAATGTAGACCCCTACTACCATGTCTCCTTCTCCAACATCAGGGGGTGTACATTCCAACCTTCCAGAGGTTGAAACACAATTACAGGAGACAAAACCGGACATATTCTTCCTAAACGAAACTGGCATCAGGCCGACCACTTCCCTAGATGAGTTCATAATTAAAAGTTACTCTAACTTAACATCTAAATCTGACCCCCAAGATCGCCATGGGCATGGAATATGTGCCTACATTAAAGATGGCTTTCCGTGTGGTAGGAATATCTCCAGAGAAGACCTTAATTTACCTTATATGTGCTTCCAGTTTACACTTGCTTACACCACTGCATTTATATTTGCGCTCTATCACTCCCACAACAGTGGGGTTACTATCTTTAAGAGCATATCTGAGAAAATTGACCACATCCTGTTTGCTCACCTTCGGCTAACATTCACATTTGCGGTGACTTCAATGTCCATAATGTGGAATGGCTGACCCACTCAAATAAGACAGAAGATGAGGGGAGGTTCTGTCATGATTTTGCCATTGCCTATGACCTCACTCAGATTGTTAACGAACCGACCCATGTGCCCGATACTACCGGTCAGTATGCAAGCCTTCTAGACCTTTTTCTCACAACTTCCCCTAAGCTATGTTCATGTTCTGTTCTATCTCCTCTGGGGCCCTCCGACCACTCAGTTGTATCAGTTAAGATAAAAATGAAATGTAATGTCTTCAGACCTACCTCTCCACTGTACTGTATATCGATACTCTATGGCTGACTGGGATAGCTTCCGTACATTTATATCTGATCTACCTCTGCATTCCATGTTTAAAAAGGATGTGTCCTCTATAGTATCAGACCTGACTGAATGGGTAATTGTAGGCATAGACCGATTCATACCATCCAAAAAATTCCAACAAAAACCTAACAGCCAGCCATGGTTCTCCCCAGAATGTGCTGCTGCCATCGCGCATAGTAATCACTTTTTCCATAGCTACCAACGTAATAGATGTACTGAAACTAAAGCTGCTTTCATGACTGCCAGCAACCACTGTAAAAGAGCAATAAAAAGGCAAGAGAGCTATATGCTCAGTCCGTTAAATCCAAAGTAGCTGAGCAACGGCTTGGTTTCCACCAGTTTTGGCAAATAGCAAACAGGATCCAGAACAGAAGCATGCGTTCTATCCCAACCATCATCAATGGACCTGAGGTCATCATGTCAGCATCAGAAAAGGCCAAACTATTTGCCAAGAACTTTGCAGCTAATTCTACCCTATGCGACGAAGGCCATCAACTCCCCGTATTTCGTCCTATAACAGACAACACGCTATGCAACATACAAATATCTGTGCATGAGGTTGCCAAGCTAATCAAGAACCTTGATTCCAGTAAAGCAACTGGCCCTGACGACATTCCAATTGTAGTTTTGAAAAAGCTTCAACCAGAACTTGCCCCATACTTACAAAACTGTTTAAGTGTTGCCTTAAGGAGAAGTGCTTCCCAACACCCTGGAAAACCTCATCAGTATGCCCTGTATTTAAGAATTCAGGTGATAAGTCATCTCCCTCTCAGTACAGACCAATAAGTCTTCCGTGTGTCATGAGTAAGCTGCTGGAATCCATATTAATAGAAAAGTAGTCAACCACCTCATCAGAAACAAACTTCTTTTTTTGTAACAAAAAAAACTGGAAACATTATGTTAGGTATTAATTGGTTAATTTGGTTAGTAAGGTAGAAATGGTCGCAGTTTAACGTCGTGCCCGAGACAATTTTTTTTTTTTTTGTAACAAAAAAACTGGAAACATTATGTTAGGTATGAATTGGTTAATTTGGTTAGTAAGGTAGAAATGGTCGCAGTTTAACGTCGTGCCCGGGACAATTTACAATTTTTTTTTTTTTCTTCTTTTTTTTTGGTGTGATTTTAACTGTTCATGCTTCTCCTTTTGTGTTTCTGAAAAGAGATTTATTCATAATTAGATTCCAAAAAGTTCGGTTATAAAATGTCTTAATTTTATTCTTTTTATAGGTTTAGTGAAAATGTCGGCTATATTATTCTCAGACGTCACATAAGTAAGAGTAATAGATTTTTTTCTTATTTCATCCCTTATAAAATGATATCTGATATCAATATGCTTTGACCTTTGATTAATCATAGAATTATTTGCTAATAAGATACTGCTCTGATTATCACAATGAATTACTATAGGTTTTTTACTTAGATCTGGTTTTAAAATAGATTTTAGAAGGGTGTTCAGAAAAATTGCCCCCTGCGCGGAATGAGTAAGAGCCACATATTCTGCTTCACAAGTAGAAAGTGCAACAATTTGTTGCTTTTTATTTTTCCAAGAGATCATAGGTCCAGTCTTTGACAGTCTAAAACAATACCCCACTATACTCTTTCTATCCTCAGAGTTGGCCCAATCTGAATCCGAGAAGCCTTCTAAATTTAGAGGATATGTGGATTTTTTAAATCTTAAAGATTGCTCCTTGGTTCTTTTTAGGTAACAAAGGATTTGTTTTGCACGATTAAGGTCTTTAATTGTCGGTTTCGATAAGTTTTGAGATAGCTTTGTTACAGTGTAACATATGTCAGGCTTTGTTGCGGTCATCAAGTAGATGAGGCTTCCTACCATTTACCTGTATATTCGGTTATCTATGAATTTTGTTTCGGTCCCTATATTTTTATTTATGTCCATTTTGACGGGAGTTGAACGCGGCTTACAATCTTGCATTCCGAACTTGAGCAGAATTTTTTCAATGTATCGTGATTGGTTCATAGTTATAGTTTCATTTTCACAGGTAAATTTTATACCGAGGAACCATGACAGTCGTCCAAGGTCGGCCATTTTAAATTTTTTATTTAATTCATTTTTAACATCTCTAAAAGTGTTTTCACAGTTTGAGGCGAGTAATATATCGTCAACCCAAAAAACCAAAATCAAAAATTTATTACCTACATTTTTGGTATACATGCATGCGTCTACGGGACATTGTTTGAATTCCTGTGCTATTAAATAATTATGGAGTGTTAAATTCCAATTGTGTGCACTTTGTTTTAGTCCATATAACGATTTATTTAATTTCCACACCCAATTTTTATTTTTCATTTTAAATCCCTCTGGAGGGTAAATGTAGATTTCATAGTCAATCAGAGCATTTAAATAAGCATTTTTTACATCCATTTGATGTAATTGTATTGAGTGGCAAGTTGTAATAAAATTCTAATTGTCGTTAAATTTGTCGTTGGTGAAAATGTTGCACAATATTCCACTCCAGGAATGTGTGAGAAACCTTTCGCTACAAATCTTGCTTTAAAAGTTTCACTGCCAGAAGCTGTGATTTTTTTGGAAAAAACCCAGCGTGAAGAAATGATATTTTTATCTGTTGGTTTTGCCACTATTTCGTATGTGTTATTTTCAGATAAAGCTTTCAATTCGGATACCATAGCTTGTTCCTATTCTTGGTGGTTTTGTGAATTAATCGCCTCATTATAACTTTCCGGTGCGCTGTTCAACGAATAACAGTAATCCACGGCGTAATCTTGTATTTTTTCAATTTGTAAGAAGTCTGGCCTTTTTCACTCCCTTATTGGGTATCGACGTGTCTGGTTACTGTTTTCGTCAGAAGTACTGTAATTGTCGTCGTTATTAATATTTTCATTGTGATCAATTAAGATGCTAGGCAATATTTCACGTTTTTCATTCACTGGATCGCCATTTTTAAAATTTAATGTATCATTGAATTTTACACATCTAACCCTTTTTATAGCATTTTTAGCTACAAAGTAGATTAAGTATGCCAGACTATATTTATCGTAACCTACGAAAGTACCTTTTTCGCTTTTAGTATTTAGTTTACTAGTGTTTTCTATAAATGCAAAACAATCAGAACCAAATAGATGCATTCTATTCATTTTAGGTTTTATACGCTTCATACAGCGTTTTTCCTAGCCTCTTATTGATCTATTTCTAATATAAGCTGCTGCCATTAACGCGTATGTCCATAAACCATGCGCTAATTTCGATTTGATAAGTAGGCATCTTGTCATCTCAAAAAGGGATCGCCATGCCCTTTCAGCTGTGCCATTTTGGAAGGGGGAATATGGTGCCGATTTCTCATGTTTAATACGGTGGTTAATTAATAGAAGTTCAAAGTCTTTACTAGTAAATTCAGTCCCATTGTCTGAGCGAATACATTTTACTGAACCGTACGGGGCAACATCTGCTAAATATTTCTTAGTAGCGAGGATAGTGTCGGATTTCTTTAAACCAGAAAAATCATCAATAAAGTTCAAAACATACCTTAGATTGTTTCTCCCCATCGGGCTGATCGGACCTGCTAAGTCACAGTGCACAAGTGAGAGAATTTTCGTAGCTTTTTTGTCTGGCGTTCGGCTTATATCTTTTGTCATTTTCCCCTGTGCACACACATCACAATTTGGGAGATCGTCCGAAGGTATTATTTTCATGCCTTCGACTACATTTGGTAATTTTTTAATATCAGCTGTATTGCAGTGTCCTAGAATTTTATGCCAGGTTTCCAAGTCGTGACAGGCAGTTTTTGAGGGAACCATACTTTTTAAATAGTATAGTCGGCCATTTTCTTTAATGTCAAATACAGTTCCATTGGGGTATGTCAATTTTGATGTATTTTGGCCAAATTGTATATTCGCGCCTTGTTTAATTGCAGCCTGCACGGAAAATATGTCTTGCTTAAATGTAGGTATGAACAGAGCATTCTTTAGAATACAGTTACAGATTTCGCCTTTATTATTTTTTAGGTATATTTTAGCATCGCCTTTTTTCAAGACTATATCATTTATTTGACTACCGTCGGCAAGTTCGACAAAATGACTTTGAGGATTAAAGTTTGAATCAAAATTGATAAAATCAGATTCCTTGGTGATAACGTGTGCTGTAGCACCACAGTCTACAAGGAGATTTTTACCGTTTGTGGTATTGTCAAAGTTACATGTGAATAGAAATGTATGTTCTTCCTCAAAGTTCTCAATGTTTTTTACGGAGTCCATTTTAGAGCTTTTATATCGACATTGGAAACTTTTGTGGTTGGGTCGTCCACAATTATAGCAGATAATTTTATTCTTTTTCTTGGGAAAATTACTTTTGGAGAATATGTTGCGGTGAGTTGCGTAATTTGGTGGTGTCTGCTTTCGAGAAGCATTTTTGAACTTCATAATATTGCTGGAGTTATTATTGTCCACAAGCATACGATTAGTCTCTTTGTAACTGCGCAATGCCACTTTAACTTCGCTGAAATTTAGTGGTTTGTCTTTCTGAGTTATGACAGTTGTAAATGGTTTAAAATCGGCTGGAAGTCCCTTGAGGGTCATTGATATCAACAAGCTATCGCTTATTATTTCACCTGAGAGTTTTAAGGCATTGGCGGTTGTTTCTGCCCTTATGACGTAGTCGGTGATCGTTTCATCCTCGTTACGTTTCAAAGAGGTAAATTCTGCATATAGGGATATTATTTTCGGTTTCCCTTTTGATAAATAATGTTCTTGTAATATGTTCAATGCTTTCCTCCCATCGTCCAATGCGTCTCTTATAATCAGAGACAGACTTCTATCGTCTAAACATTGAATTAGTTCTGCAAAAACAGTTGCGTTTTTTTTCGAGAAATTCGGGGCCGTTTGGATTCTCTGTTGTAGATTGTATGACTTTGTGTAGTTTTCGAATCCTTAGATATCCCAGAAATTTACCTGCAACAATTCGAATTTAGATTTCGATCCGTCAAAGAAAAGACGGTGGCTGGGCCCATAACCTGTTAAGTTTTGAGACATTTGTGTTGAACAAAGATGGCGGTGTAGTTCAGATCAGTAACCAAGATGGCAGCGTAGTTCAGATCAGTAACCAAGATGGCGGAGTAGTTCAGATCAGTAACCAAGATGGCGGCGAAGAATTAAATGCGGTCTGTGATGTAGCAAATGGCAAACTGATTGAATCCAAATTCGACGATTTTTATAATAATTTTGCGACGTTTTGATTGGTTGTTTAGCACAGCCGTTGGTTATAAAAATGATTGGCGAATCCATTCGTCTCGTACCCCCCATCACAAGCCAAAAACATTTTACAACATGCAATATGGTTTCCGTTCTGCTAGATCTACAGCAGATGTGCTAATGGTTATATCTCATAAGATTAGTGAATCTCTCAACAAAGGCTTCCTTTCTAGGGCAATTGTTCTTGACATATCAAAGACCTTCGATAAGGTATGGTATAAAGGACTACTTCACAAGATTTTCAGCTACCGTATAACTGGAAATGTTTTCTCAATCATTAAATCATTTCTCTCTGATAGGCTCATAAGAGTAGTGGTTGATGGGCAGAAATCAGAGGCCCACAGTATTAATGCTGGGGTTCATCCTGGGCCCAACTCTCTCCCTGATCTACATCAATGATCTCCTAAAACACATACTTAAATCATTCGTTGACATCTATGCTGATGACACGACCATCTATGGCAACACATCAAAGACCGTAAATGACAAAGTTCTCTCTGATTCTCTCTCTTCTGATCTTGAGCGTGTGGTACAATGGGGGAAGAGGTAGCTGATTACTTTTAATGCATCTAAAACCAAGCTCCTATATTTACATCATCAACACTCTGATCCTCATCTGGCATCAATTGAAATGGATGGCTCTCATCTTGAGGAGGCCTCATGTTTTGACAAGCTTTTGGGTTTGACCTTTACTCCTGATCTGAAATGGAACACGTACATCAAATCTGTTGGCAAGGTCACTGGGAAAATGGTAGGATCCTTCTACCACTCCAGAAGATATCTCACTGCTGATGCAATTCTCTATCTATATAAAAGCCAAGTACATCCAAGGATGGAGTACTGCTGCCACATCTGGGCAGGAGCTGCTAAAAACAGCCTATCCTGCCTTGACAGAGTACAAAATAGACTTTGTGGCTTAGTGGGGGATGCCCTTTTCTCTTCCCTGCAACAGCTTTTACACAAATTGAGCTCTGCTGCTCACTTAAGTCTTGAACTGAAAGATCTGAACATAGAACAATTCTTCGCTCTATGTTCAATTTTATTGCCCAATTTACAGGATTTATTGTTAGTTCCAGAAAGGGTGCTTTTATTTGGGAGAATTTCCTTCTTTTGTTATAAGGATTCCTTAAAAGGCTTCTTGTCTTCACCCTGTCATTTTTCAAGCAAAATGGCGGACAATTTTGGCACACAATTTTCTCGCTCTTGTGGGCATGGTGCTGCCATATTGAATTTGACAATTTCCAAAATATTCTCAACTATTGTTCTGAATGATCAATATCTCTCCTTGGTTTAGGATATCAATCCCTTCCAAATCTCGGCATATATATTCTTTTAGAGTTTAATCATTATTAACAACATTTAAATATTTAAAAATCAAACGATAAAGTTTATATTTTAATACCAAATTAATTAATGAGACATACAGAGGAACAATCTAGTTGCTCCTGCTAAAATAAGCAGAATGCTTGCCTTTGCAAAAATTCATGCAAAATAACTATGCTTATGTCAAAATTCATGTGTGAAGAAAATTCACAGGGATGAAAAACCCTTGAAATTTGCAAAACTAGAACATTTACCTTTGGATTTCTTGATTCAGTCTGTAGTTGCATAAGCGATGCACCTTTGCATGCCCTCAGAACTGTCAGTGGCCTCTCTACACATCCTTCTTAACTGAGGCAAATCAAGAATTTAGAAGAACAGCAATTATTCTTATCACCATTATTAGTTGAAAGGTTCTTATAAGATCTATGACAGAAATTGAGCCGAATCAGTAATTTCTTTACAAGTTCACAACTGGGAATTAATTTAAACTCCCCACAATGGGAATTCATCCACAAAAAGCATGAGTTTCTGAAAATGCTTTCTGCAAAAAAATAAGGCGCAAAAAGATCCCTTGAATTAGAGACGAATGTAACATACCCTTTCACATCATAAAAATCACTGGAAACTAAAATTGCGCTTTTATTTGGTATGTCACGTGTGTATTTAAAAAAAGGAAAAAACGTTCAGAGGCAACTGTCGAAATGCAACAGGGGAAGTGCTCCAAGCCATGCGAATTCCAACACAGGTAAAAAAACAAGTTACTTTTCTTACCTAACTGGATGAGTTTTAGTGCTTTAATTTACTTTAAGGAGTTTATTCAGTGCAAAAAAAAAAACAAGTAGTGTTGAATGTTATGCGAGAACAAGAAAAATAGTCGACATATGAGGTCACATATTTGAAGTCTTGATAATCGTTCAAACATTAAAACTTAAACAAAATACTGGCAGAAACCCACCCAATAAATGTTAGCATGACTTATTAGTCTTGCCTTTGATAACATTATTTGTTATATGCTTGTTTTTTGATCATTTTTTTTTTGTTCTGTTTTCTATAGTAATAATTAAAAAATGTCCAGGACACCATTAATTATCACAATGTTAGTTATTTTAAAAGCTTATCTTGTTGATACAAAATATATAAAGTTAATTAATCGAATTCTTTTCAGATTAAAATTCATATTTTCGATGCTTTCATTGACAAATTTAAGTGAAGTAAAAAATGAAATAAAATAAAAAAAAAAAAGTATTGAAAAAATAAATCATTTTGTCCGCTGAACCAAAATGTCTGCCTATCATTTTTGTTGATATTGCTGATTTGACTTTTTTTGCTTGAATTACTTATTTGAATTGCTATTCTGTTACACATCGTTGCTCCCTTGCCATTCAGGCAGTTAATGAATTTCACAAAATAATTTCTATTTATTGTGACGCCTTCAAGTTAACCAAGCAACTTCGGTTCTAACCGCGTCTAAAAAAAACAAACAAACAAACAAACAAATAAATAAATAAATAAATAAAATGATGATGATGATGATCACGCGTCAAAAATATGCGCGCGCTTGCATGTACAAAATGGACACCAGTGATAACATAAGGAATTACATTACTTAATATCTGGAAAACTCCCTGTTTTCACCAAATTTAGATGCAATATTCGTTTTCAGCATACCTGAAAACCGTTAGAAGTGGTCATTTTAAGGTAGAAAAAAAGTAAAAATTTACCGAAATAATAAATAACAAAGATTTAATGATGCTTATGCATCTATGTTACCGTACTATTTTTTAACTAGTAATTTCAAGTTAAATTCAATTTTTATATTTTTTTTATTAAATTGTTTGGTGAAAGTACAGGATAGTTACAAAATACCGTCACCTTCGATTTGACAGCAATTCTTGATGCCTAATGTGGTCACCTGTCGCCATTTTATTATTTTATTTTTCATTCTAACATCATTGATTCCACACATTTTGGACAAACAGCAATCCATAGTCTTTGAGAATGTGGATAGTAGAAGATGCTATGTCACTGATGAATTCATACAGTTGTCTTAAATTCATCACTGAAACCTGAGATAGTCTTGACTATTTAAAATTCTTTTTTCTTTTTTTTTTATAAAGGAGTCACCACTTATCAAGGCCCGGAGGCCACTCGAGGATAAGGGTTAATGAATGTACAGTAGTCAAGGGAAACATGTCATAGTCATCGTTAGTAGAGGAAATTTGGTAAATTGGATTACTTAAGGGGATGGCTCATCAAGAATTTGTTTATGTTGAACTTGAAGACAACCGTATTGTAGTCAGTTGGAAAGCAGGAAAGCAGAACAGAGTTCCACAGGCATGCAGTTTTAAAAAAGAAGCTCTACGTTTTGTAAGAAAAAATAAATCAGTGCTTGTACCATTATAAGTGACTTCCTAAAAAAAAAAAAATCAAAATAATGAATAATAAGTAAAAACACTAATACATACTTATGTGTCATGTCAAAATTAGTAAAAATTATCGAGTATAAAAATAATTATAAATAAAAAATAAAATTTATCAGATAATGCAATTTTATATTACTTGTATTGAGTGGACTATTGTTCTCATCTTGAGTGTTATTTGTGCAACGTTTTGGTCAGATCGTCCTTCGACCGTCTTCAGGCATGTTGGTTGTTGTTTGAAAAAGAAAAGAGAAAAGTTCCTAAAATCTAAAAAGTCAGAACTTTAATGCAATTTTAGTTCCTTAAAAATCAAAGAAAAAGTTTCTTTCATTGTTTGTCATACACAATTATTCTTCTACTCGATCATTTTTTTGAATTTTTGGAAGTTTTACTAATTTTGACATGACACGTACTAAAAAACATCATTTTGATTTTTTAAATAAACACTTTAACCATGTTATGCATAAAACCTTGTTTTAAATAAACATTTTAACCATGTTATGCATAAAACCTTGTTTTAAATAAACATTTTAACCATGTTATGCATAAAACCTTGTTTTAAATAAACATTTTAACCATGTTATGCATAAAACCTTGTTTTAAATAAACACTTTAACCATGTTATGCATAAAACCTTGTTTTAAATAAACACTTTAACCATGTTATGCATAAAACCTTGTTTTAAATAAACACTTTAACCATGTTATGCATAAAACCTTGTTTTAAATAAACACTTTAACCATGTTATGCATAAAACCTTGTTTTAAATAAACACTTTAACCATGTTATGCATAAAACCTTGTTTTAAATAAACACTTTAACCATGTTATGCATAAAACCTTGTTTTAAATAAACATTTTAACCATGTTATGCATAAAACCTTGGACCTGCACATTTTCAAAGACTTTGTCGCAAAGGAACAAAAAAAAAAAACTTGGAAATAAATAAGAATCTGACTCAGCATTTTTTTTTAGTGCAAATGAAATGCATTTATTTGTGGTTCTTCCAAAACAATGCATTTCATTTTATTGTGAAAGTCTTTTCGCACATACGTGTTTCACAACACTCTGCCATATAACATGAGCTTTTTTTTTTCTTGAATACGTGATGTATTTTATATTTTCCTTTTCTCTCCTTCGTCTTCTCGTGACGTCAGCTCATGCACACTTGCCAATTTGCATACGTGCTTTAAATGTGGCTGCTGCTGCTTTTCTCATTCATCAACACTCTGTTACAATAAGAGCACACCACTTTGTTACATAAGTACCTACTAGTGCTTTTACTTAAAACACTTATAATGCACAAGCGACAAAAATCCCCCCCCCAATGGAATTCTTAGCATAATCAATTGTACATAGAAAAAAAAGAAATAGATTGGTCCGTAAAATAGATGCAAAAATAAAAAAAAGTGTGTGTGTTGGGGGGTATTATGAACAAGTGCAATTAGAGATTACTTTGGTTGAAACCATTAATGTGAGAATAATATTTGTATAAATGCAAATGCATTTTAGTAACTGTGGACAATTTTTTTTTTTTTTTTCATTTTTGAAGAATTCAATTCGGAACAGGGGGAGACAATTTAAAAAAGATCACAAAAATCACAAAACTTCACACATTTTTCCAATAATGACTATTTCCAAACTATTAACAAATTTTTCTGATTAATTTTATGTATTACGAAAGTTTTATTTTGTAAAAGTTTTTTAAATTTTTTTTACATTTTCATATAATGACAACTTTTATTCATTTCAAACATTTCTTTTCTTGAGAGACTGTTCATTAGAAAACTTGTTTGAAAAACAAGAAAATGTTATTCATTTTCATGCGAAACTTAAACATTTTTGGAGAAAAGATCTTGCATTCTCTCCCCCTGTTCTGAGTGAAGTTCTTAAAAAATAAACAAAAGAATTATCCACAATAACTGAAATGTACAAGTGTCCAAGAATTTTTTTTTCTATTTTGGATTTTTCTTTCTAACACATTGTTTACGCATTCCTTTGTCAGGTTTTTTGTTTTTTACCCCACCCCCCGCTCCAGAAAATAAACGACGCTCATATCCTTTCAATTTTTCTTTTTGTCTACGAAAACTTTCAAAACCATATGAAAAGAAATAGCTTGCCTGAAAGCTGATCTTCCTTCATAGTCGTTTAGTTTGGATTGAAATTAGAGACCCCCCCTCTCCCACCATATAAAGACTAGTAAAAAGCTTCTATGAGAATTTTAAGTTTTTCTTTGTTGTTTATTTTTGGTAATAATTTCTATTTTTACAAACAGTATTTTTTATACCAAGGATTAGATCTTTTATTTAAAAACAATTTTCAAGATTAAAGAAATTGAACAATTAAATATTCATTTTAAATAAATCCCAGCGAAAACTTCTTGAATCAGTAATCATAAACTCTAACATAAACAACATAACGGTTTCTACAATATATCTCCATAATCATCAAACTTATACAAACTGTTTTACAGGAAATTCCTAACAAAACTTTCTACATAATGGCGATATTAATAAAATAAAGACAAAAAACAACAAACCACATTCGTATTATTTGGATTCTTTGGATTACTCTTCTCATCTTGAGTGTTTTTTCACAAAGTTTCGGTCGATGTAATCTCTGACCTTCTTCAGACGTATTGTGTTGAACTCAGGTATCTGTGGCATGATAGATAAAGTATTTGATAAGATTCAGTTGTAAGCTACATTCTTCTGGAGGTTGAAAGTTCAATTCTTAGTGTGGACGGCACCCAAACTACAATTGCAAATTACTTAGGACTTCTACGCAGTCATGGCTGATGAAAGAAGAGCATGCTACCCCCATAGATTAAATAAAAGGTTCCGTTTGAAATTCTGTAGAGATTCTTGAGATCAACAGAAAGATTCCAGAGTGTGACAAGATACACTTGAAAAAGGTCGGAGATTACATCGACTGAAACTTTGTGAAAAAAACACTCAAGCTGAGAACAATAATCCAAATAATCTAAATAATCAAGCCTCATCTCAAAAAAATTCAGAAACTCATTCCACTTGATAAAAGAGGCAGCACATATTACGTCTGTTTCATTCGAGAAAAAAAGAACAAAACATTCTTCATAAACGCACCACATATTTTCAATCATCCCTCACAAACTCCCTACCTTCCTTGAATCTCTTATGCCTGGCTTCTTAAGTCTGGGAGAGCCAGCATGCTTCCACTGAGAACTCTGTCATATATTCGCTGCGGCTGATCATCCAATGTGTTTTTCACTATATAATTTCCAAAAAATTTTGTCATCTCAATATATACACTTGGCAGCGAAATAAAACACAGCTGGTTATAAAATATTTTGTTTATTCAAATCAACCATTTCAATTTCAGAATGACAGTTATGACATTAGTGACGGCATGCGTGGAGGGGATGGTGTGATTTGGAACTGGAGAAAAATGTGTCACTTAGCATGCCCGTCTCTCTGCTCTCTCTCTCCTCTTCTTTGTCTGTCCCTTTATTTTAATTGCACAGATGATGTCAAAGCATTCCACTGTCTTGAAGTGTCAGTCTTGCTGACCTAATCTCCAGGGATTCTATGTCCTCCATTTTAACTTCTTTGACATCATTCCTGGCCACTGGCATCCAAAATCTGACTGACTTTCCTTTGACGTCATTCCCGACCACCTGGATTATCCAACATGTCTCTTGGTCTGTGGGATAAAGCAGTAGATCCAGCTTTCATCACAAATCACCAAAGCATGAAGAACAGCAGGATCTGAATAGATCAGCTTGAACATCTCCCGGTTGTCATGACAACATCTTTCTTTCTGATCTTCTCTGAACATCCTTTGGGACAAACTTCATGCAAATCTTCCACAACTTCAGTTCCTCACATATAACTGTGTGTACAGTTCCCACACTGACATGAAACTGTGCACTTATTGTCTCTATAGACACATGACAGTCCTTATCCATGAAATTCTTTATTTGGCCAATCAACTCTGGTATTCTGACTTCCTTACTCCTCCCACACTTCTTATCATCCCTCACAGACTCCTTGCCTTCCTTGAATCTCTTATGCCACTCAAAAACTGATGCTTTATGCAAGGTGGTTCCAAAGCAGTCTGAAGCATTCCATATGTTTCTGTGGTATTTTCTCTGAGTTGCATATCGTTCTCCTAAAGTGTCTTCATGTCAAGATTGCATTTTTGAAATTCATCAACTGTGACAATCAGGCTTTAGTAAGGTGTATTTCAGTTCCTGCTGTAGCTGTTTCTTTGAACTGGAAATCATAAAAATTGGTTAGTCATCTCATAAGATGTGTAGCGATGACATACTGAATTTTCAAGAGTCTACAACAATTTTAAATGCCTGTGCAAAAAAGTCTGGAAACTTATTGTAAGCTCCTCATACTTCAATGTTTTCCTCCAAATCAGTCATCTTAAGAAAGTTTGGAAATAAAATTAAAACTTTGAAAATATAAACAATTTGCAGCGTTTTCATGTTCCATTATTTTGGATTTAATTTCCATAATTATCAGCTTGAATATATAACCTTATACATGTTTACATTTTTATTCATACAATTGTTTCTTTCCATTCCAAAACGCATTTGATTTTTTGCTTGTTTTTTTTTTTTTTTGATGATTAATACATCTAAGATGTTTTAAAAGTCTTTCTTGGTGAATTGTGGAACCTGGACACCTACTCGCATTATGTAAGTGAGCACCCATGCGCCATTTTCAATCATAAACAAGTCTACATACATACCGACTAGTATTAGGATGATTAATAGAATCTGAGAAATCAGCATTTTTTGGTGTATTGGAATCGGAAAAAATGTCTGATTTCAAAAACGATTCTTTTGGGTTTTTTTTTTTGTTTGAATCTTAATTTTGTATTAATGATAAATATTTATTGATTTTAAAGTTAAAATTTATAGATCATTGCAATGAATTTAGGTAAAAAATGGCAGTGGAAAAAAATGGCCTGTTAAAAATGTCATGATTAGATAATAAGAAAAAATGTCATGGAAAAAAAAAGAGATGAAAATCTTATAAGTTTACCAAAATCTTGCATACGTAAAGGGAAAACATTAAGAAATTTGTCAGATGAAAAATATTATTTGTGCATTTCAAAGTAAATGAGAATCCCCTAAAAAAAATCCCCTAAAATTTTACTTTTTTAATTGATTTTAGAATCAGAATTTGTAATTGTATCTAAATCGAGGATTTACAACAGACTCAATAATTGTATCAAAAGGATGGGGATATTTTTTTTTTTTTTTTTTTTTTTTTTTTTTACAAAGGCATCACCACATTATCAAGGCCCAGAGGCCACTCAAGGATAAGGGTTAAAGAGTGTACAGTAGAAATTGGTCAATATAGTAATCATTAGTAATGAAAATTTGGTAAATTTAATAACTTATATGGAAAGGCTCATCAAGAACTTATTTACTTTAGACTTGAACACAACCATATTGTAGTCAGCCGGAAAGCAGGAAAACGGAAGACAATTCCACAGGCGTGCAGTTCTAAGAAAGAAGCTTTGTTCATGGAATCTAAGTTTAGGTTTAGGCACAGATAAAGAGTGGGGGAAATTATTGATAGTGTTTACAGCTAGACGAGTGTTTCTTGTGAAAGTTTGGCGAGGGGGGACCATAGATTGAAGCTCAGTTGAACACTTTCCATGAAAATAACGATACATCAGAGACAAACTCGCAACATCTCTTCTGTGAGATAGAGGTTGCAAGGAGGAGAAAAGGACATCTCCTACGAGGCTACGAAGTCTATTTTGAACTCTATCAAGGCAGGACAAGTCCTTTCTAGCAGCTCCTGCCCAGATGTGGCAACAGTATTCCATCCTTGGACGTACCTGGCTCTTATATAGGTAGAGAATAGCATCAGCAGTGAGATATCTACTGGATCGATAGAAAGATCCCACCATTTTTCCAGCGGCCTTGGCAACAGATTTGATATACGTGTTCCATTTAAGATCAGGAGTAATGGTCAAGCCCAGAAGCTTGTCAAAACTTGAGGCCTCCTGAAGACGAGAGCCATTCATTTCAATTGATGACAAATGTGGATTAGAATGTTGATGATGTAAAGAGAGAAGCTTGGTTTTAGATGCATTAAAAGTAACCAGCCACTTCTTTCCCCATTGTACTACGTGCTCAAGATCAGAGGAGAGAGAATTGGAGAGAACTTGGTCGTTTACTGTCTTAGATGTGGTACCATAAATGGTAGTGTCGTCAGCATAAATGTCTACAAATGATGTAAGGATATGATTTGGAAGATCATTAATGTAGATCAGGAAAAGAGTTGGGCCCAGGATGGATCCCTGAGGGACACCGGCATTAATACTGTGAGCTTCTGATTTTTGCCCCTCAACTACTACTCTTATGAATCATCCGCTCTTTTGTCATTCAGCAAAAGCAAAGAACTCAGAATATTATGTATGGATGGACTTTGCAAAGTCCATCCATACATAATATTATGCAAAGTCCATCCATACATAATATTATGCAAAGTCCATCCATACATAATATTATGCAAAGTCCATCCATACATAATATTATGCAAAGTCCATACATACATAATATTATGCAAAGTCCATCCATACATAATATTATGCAAAGTCCATCCATACATAATATTATGCAAAGTCCATACATACATAATATTATGCAAAGTCCATCCATACATAATATTATGCAAAGTCCATCCATACATAATATTATGCAAAGTCCATCCATACATAATATTATGCAAAGTCCATCCATAAATAATATTATGCAAAGTCCATACATACATAATATTATGCAAAGTCCATCCATACATAATATTATGCAAAGTCCATCCATACATAATATTATGCAAAGTCCATACATACATAATATTATGCAAAGTCCATCCATACATAATATTATGCAAAGTCCATCCATACATAATATTATGCAAAGTCCATCCATACATAATATTATGCAAAGTCCATCCATACATAATATTATGCAAAGTCCATCCATACATAATATTATGCAAAGTCCATACATACATAATATTATGCAAAGTCCATCCATACATAATATTATGCAAAGTCCATCCATACATAATATTATGCAAAGTCCATCCATACATAATATTATGCAAAGTCCATCCATACATAATATTATGCAAAGTCCATACATGCATAATATTATGCAAAGTCCATCCATACATAATATTATGCAAAGTCCATCCATACATAATATTATGCAAAGTCCATACATACATAATATTATGCAAAGTCCATCCATACATAATATTATGCAAAGTCCATCCATACATAATATTATGCAAAGTCCATCCATACATAATATTATGCAAAGTCCATCCATACATAATATTATGCAAAGTCCATCCATACATAATATTATGCAAAGTCCATCCATACATAATATTATGCAAAGTCCATCCATACATAATATTATGCAAAGTCCATCCATACATAATATTATGCAAAGTCCATCCATACATAATATTATGCAAAGTCCATACATACATAATATTATGCAAAGTCCATCCATACATAATATTATGCAAAGTCCATCCATACATAATATTATGCAAAGTCCATCCATACATAATATTATGCAAAGTCCATCCATACATAATATTATGCAAAGTCCATCCATACATAATATTATGCAAAGTCCATCCATACATAATATTATGCAAAGTCCATCCATACATAATATTATGCAAAGTCCATCCATACATAATATTATGCAAAGTCCATCCATACATAATATTATGCAAAGTCCATCCATACATAATATTATGCAAAGTCCATCCATACATAATATTATGCAAAGTCCATCCATACATAATATTATGCAAAGTCCATACATACATAATATTATGCAAAGTCCATCCTTACATAATATTAGATGTGGTACCATAAATGGTAGTGTCGTCAGCATAAATGTCTACAAATGATGTAAGGATATGATTTGGAAGATCATTAATGTAGATCAGGAAAAGAGTTGGGCCCAGGATGGATCCCTGAGGGACACCGGCATTAATACTGTGAGCTTCTGATTTTTGCCCCTCAACTACTACTCTTATGAACCATCCGCTTTTTGTCATTCAGCAAAAGCAAAGAACTCAGAATATTATGTATGGATGGACTTTGCAAAGTCCATCCATACATAATATTATGCAAAGTCCATCCATACATAATATTATGCAAAGTCCATACATACATAATATTATCTAAAGTTATGGATATAAGAATCGTCCCATCTCTAATATGGAGATCTTTTTTGTCTTGACCTTTGAATATTTCTTAATGCTTTTCTTAACCTTTTACTTTTGGTTGTTCTATCAAATGACAAAAATTTTGCATAATATTATGTATGTATGGACTTTGCATAATATTA
>NC_136519.1:54681295-54688795 GCF_053919585.1 Euprymna scolopes
TTCAATCGCCATGGTTAAAACTAAGGAACACAGCGAAGACGTCAGGTAGCTTGTTGTAGCATGCCATACCAATGGGGAGGGCTATGATAAGATTTCAAAGAAGCTAAACTTTCCCAAATCCACTGTTAGAGCCATAATAAACAAGTTCAAATCGCAAGGCCACGTTATGAGTTTAGAGGGTAGAGGGAGAAAAAGGATTCTTTCCCCAAGAGATGAACGGAAAATTGTTCGACAAGTAAAACAAAACCCAAGGATCTCTGTTGCGGAGATTGTTGATGAACAGAGCACCTCTGGAGTGAATGTATCTCGACATACATTTGGTAGAGTTTTGAAGGGAGCTGGTTTAAAAGCATGTCGTCAGAGAAAGACTCCCTTATTGAAGCCTATGCACCTGAAAGCAAGGCTAGCCTTTGCAAAACGTCATATTGATAAAGATGTTGCATTCTGGAAACGTGTTCTATGGACTGACGAAACGAAAATAGAGTTATTTGGCCATAATAAAGTGTCTTATATTTACAGAAAATCTGGCGAAGCTTTCCTGCCTAAGAACACCATACCCACAGTGAAGCACGGTGGAGGCAGTTTGATGTTTTGGGGATCCTTTGCTGCCTCTGGACCAGGGCGACTTGTTAAGGTCACAGGTAGCATAAAAAAGGAAGATTATGTTAAAATATTGGATGAAAACTTGAAAGACTCTGCTAAAGAGCTCTCACTTGGTCATCGTTGGTGATTCATGCAAGATAATGACCCAAAGCATTCGGCTAAACTGACTAAGAAATGGCTTGAGGACAATCATATTAATGTTTTGGAGTGGCCATCACAAAGCCCAGACCTTAATCCAATTGAAAATTTATGGAGAACATTACAATTGAGGGTAATGCAAAGGAAGCCTAAGAATCTTATTCAATTGGAGGATTATTGTCAGGAAGAGTGGGCTAAAATTACTACTGAAGAGTGCAACAACTTGGTTGTAAACTATGAAAAGCGACTGAGGAAGGTAATCAAGGCCAAAGGCTATACAATTGATTATTAAATAAATCGTGCCAATAATTTTGAACAAGGGGTTTTTGCAATTATGTTTGTTGTTCCTTTGTTATTTATTTTTTCTAAAATCCGATTGCTGCATCGGAAAGGCCAGTTAAAAATACATAATATACTTTGTTATTTTCTTTAATTTAATCCCTTTTTTAGGATTTATTAGACAAAATTTAACTTT
Source organism: Euprymna scolopes (assembly GCF_053919585.1). Taxonomy (NCBI): domain Eukaryota; kingdom Metazoa; phylum Mollusca; class Cephalopoda; order Sepiida; family Sepiolidae; genus Euprymna; species Euprymna scolopes. The sequence goes on from NC_136519.1 coordinate 54,682,512, forward strand.
TATTTTACCGTGCCAATAAATATGATCATCACTGTATATGTATATATCTGTATATATATATGTATATATATATGTATATATCTGTATATATATATGTATATATCTGTATATATATATATGTATATGTATGTATATATATGTATATGGGTATATATGTATATATATATATATGTATATATATATATGTATGTATGTATATATATATGTATGTATGTATATATATATATGTATGTATGTATATATATATGTATGTATATATATATATATGTATGTATGTATATATGTATGTATGTATATATGTATGTATGTATATATGTATGTATGTATATATATATGTATGTATGTATATATATATGTATGTATATATATATATGTATGTATGTATATATATATGTATGTATATATATATATGTATGTATATATATATATATGTATTTATGTATGTATATATATATGTATGTATATATATATATGTATGTATGTATATATATAGTTATCCACATGCAGTACTGTTTCGCTGTTTCACAGCTCATCAGTACGGCTAGACGGACAACTACCTCAAGCCAGGATTGAAACCCGACCGCCTGTATGACAGTCAAGGCTCCTAACCATTATGCTAGTCGGCGGCTGCTGAGCGAATCGTGAATAAACAATGTTTTGACATCGTCCGAACTACCTAAGCTCGATTTGTTTATGACAAAAAGTCTATATTCCAAATTCCAAGATGTTATTCATCTTACCGTTTATTTCTTTTAGTATGTTAAAGTGTTTAATTCCTGACATCACCTGTTTCATAGCGCAGAAACAATGATATACTTATTATGTCAATCTTTGAATATTTTCCATTGTAACTCATCAGAAGAATAAGAACTGATTAACTTTAAAAAAAAGGAATTTGGGCAAGATTACTTTAACCCGAAAAAAATTGAAGAGTAGTTGCATTGTTTTTATGACATTTACGCCATCTTTTCCATTTTTTTTATTTTCTAAACTTCACGATAAACACTTCTATTTTTAATTCCAAGAAAGATAAATGTTTAATTTCAATGATGTCTGACTTATTTCTAAACAATAGACCGGTTCATACATTATTATCTACGCCAAAGAAAATTTTACTATGATTAAGCAATTTTGTGTTTATATTTATTTTGCAAAAATTTTCCTACACTAAGAGTAATCAGTCTTCTTTTTGCAATTTAAATTTCACCAGATCGAAAAAAAAAAAAAAAATTATAAGAATTTTAAGTTCCTTAGTTTTCAAGGCAATGCAAAAGAAAAATGAAAGTAAAAAACATTTGCTTTTTTTTTTTTACTTGAGAGTCACCACTTATCAAGGCCTGAAAGCCGCTCCAGGATAAGGGTTAATGAATGTAAGTTGGTAGTGTCTAATCGTTAATAGTGTAAATTGAGTAGAATTTGATTATTTATGGGGACAGCTTAACAAGAACTCGTTTACATTGGATTTGAGGACTACGATGTTGTATTCAACCGGGAAGCAGGACAGCACAACAGTGTTACACAGGTGGGCAGTTAGCTTTGTTCATGGAATCTGTGTTTAGATTTAGGCACAGATAGGGAGTGTGGGAAATTGTTTATAGTGATTGTAGCTAGTCGAGTATTTTTTGTGAAAGTTTGACAAGGGGGAACCATAGACTGGAGTTTCATCGAGCAATTGCCATGAAAGTAACGATAAAGCAGAGACAGGCTTGCAATGTCTCTTCAGTGGGAAAGAGGGTGCATGGCAGGTTTCGAAGCGAGTTTTGGACTCTATCAAAGCTGAATAAGGCACACCGAGCAGCTCCTGCCCAGATGTGACAACAGTAGTACATTTTAGGGCATACCTGGCTCTTATACAGATAGAGGATTGCATCAGCAATGAGATACCTGCTGAAGTGGTAGAGTGATCCAACCATTTTTCCAGCAATCTTGGCAACAGATTTGAAGTATGTGTTCAATTTCAGATCAGGAGTGAAGGTCAGTCCCAGAAGCTTGTCAAGACATGGAGTTTCTCCAAGACGAGAAGCATTCATTTCAATTGGGGTCTGATGGGGAAGGAGGGGGGGGGGTCAGAGCGATTATGATGAAAGGAGAGAAGCTTGGTTTTCGATGCACTAAAATTAAGCAACCATTTTTTCTCCATTGAAACACGTTCCAAAGATCAGAAGAGTGAGAATCAGAAAGAACTTGGTCATTGCTGGCCTTTGAAGTGTTGCCATAGATTTTGTGTTTTTGCTTGCAGGAAGTGGAGTGGTCTTTAAAAATTGCAGATGTCTGAAAGATTTATATATTAATCTTGGATTCCTCATACTTTTATGGAAATAAAACATATTTCTTCTTCATCATCATCATCATCATCATCATCATCGTCATTGTCGTCGTCGTCGTTGTCGTTGTCGTTTACCATCTGTTTCCATGCTAACATGAGTTGGATGATTTTGCCTTATGGTTCTTCTCCAGCCCTCTCAGACTTTTGCAAGGTCTGGTCGTAATCAACTTCCTATGGTCATCCTTAACCAACTGACTCCATAATCCATCAACCTCTAACTGAATTTACCTAAACCATTCTTTCGACATATCCCTACCACCTCAATCTATTCTACCTCAAAACATCAACTATGTTGTGAATATGTTAGCATTAAAACTGTATCATTTGGATTCTTTAAACTACTGTTCTCATCATTGGAGCTCTGGCGCAGTGGTTAAAGTACTTGAAAAATTAAATTGCAAAGTGATGTTCTCTTGAAGGTTCAATCCTCAGTGTGGGCAATCAAAAAAATAAAATTGTGTATTACTTAGGATCTCTGTCCAGTCATAACTGATGGAAGAGAGCCTGCTGCTTTTGTGAAGTAAATAAAAGGTTCCATTTAGAATTAAGTGCAGATTCCTGAGTTCGACAAGATATACCTGAAAGACGTCTGAAGTTGCATCAAATAAAACGTGAAAATGGTCATTTGATCCACAAAAAATGATTTTTGTTTTCTAAATTTTAGATATTATTTGTCTAGGTAAAAAAAGAAATACAAACCTTGTAGGGGTTTGTTGTGTATTTTTTTTTTTTTTACTTTTAACTGGATATACAAACATACACACAAACAACTGCCTATTATATAATAGATATGCATACATACAAGATAAGTCATGAGTAACAAGATAGTCAAAAAGAAATGCATGACAAAAATGAAAACAAAAAGACAACGCCAGTTGAATACTAAATGAAAGATGTTTAGACTCTCCAGTCACTTCTAACTCATTCCGTATGTAGCTCAACTAGTTAGACTACAGTAAGTACTCAATTCAGTTGTTGATCATTTTTACTGTTTATTTATTATATCTTGTATACGATCCATGCAGCAATAAGTAAGTTTATTCATAATTTTGTATAGCTTATTGCTTTTAGAGAAATGCTCATCTTTTGTCATAAGAATGTTTGGTGTTCTGGTTTAGCAGTACGGTACCAAATTAAAAAATGAATTTGGGACTTTAAAACCAACACAATAGAAAAATGGTCTCAAATCTACAGTTAATCGTTTTCTTTCGTATACATTAATTATAATTGATTTTTAAGAAGACAACTTGATGCTGATGCATTGTACAAACCGGAAGTCGGTAATTGTACGTATAACGAACAGGATTTCTCGTAACCGTCCGCTCGAATTCGAGTAGCACCTGTCGTGGCTGCCGGAATATACCGAGCACTGTTAAAAAAAAGTTCGGAAAACTGTTCATATATATTTTTTTAATAGTATTTTCAAGTTAAATTCAATTTTGACGATATTTTTGTTTATTAAATTGTTAGGTTAACTATTGTATAGTTACAAAACACCTTACCTTCCACATGTTAAGAATGGCTTTCTAAATAATGACGTTATTATTTCAGCGCTGTAACATAGATGCACATGTACCCAACAACGTTGGTCCAGTCATACCGGACATTTATGAGAATATGCAACTGTAACGACATCTGGTTTGTACAATGCATCAGTATTAATAATTTTTATTAAATTTGGATTTATTATTAAAATATTACACTTAAGTTAAAGGTGATTATATTATTATTAAGAAATTATATTAATTGCAACAATGCACATATCTTTAAAGAACATAAAAAGATAAAATTAGCCGGATTTAATCTAATTTAATGGTTTTAAATCTTTTCTTTCATCTTAATAATATAATCACTTTTCTTCTTAATTCTTAAATCTTAAGTCTTAAATCTTAATGGTAAGGAGTTAAAGATTAACTGAAAAAATGTTTTCCACTTTTGTTGATTTTAAATTTAAAAAAAGGTCTTAATTATTACTTACTGTTACTAGATCAGGCCGCCTGAAGACTTCCTTCCATAAAATGCACCAAACATAGATGTTATTGTTTTTTCGTTTCTTTTCGCAAAACTCAATCATGCTAAAAACAAAAACAAGAATTTTTCTCAACAAAACAACCAAACCAAACTCCATGAATAAATATTTGAAGATATAAAGAACTTGCATAGTAACTTTTTCCAAAATTACTGGATTCGGCATTAAAGAGCAGCAGTTGATAAAATATGTTAAATAACACTTTGAAAAAAGAGTTAAAAACATATTTAATCTGAAAAGGAAACACTTGATAAGTGGATAGTCCTTAATCCGTGGAGTTTCGAAGAAATACTTTCCTTCTCATCAGAGGGTAGGAATTAGCAAAATGCGGGATCGGATTTTGCATGCAAAAGTATTTGATGAAACAACAAGTAAGTCAAAGATCTTACTTGATAACAAAATAGTGAAGCAGAGAGAATATGGTGAAGAAAAAGGTGATTACACGTGAATGGATAGTCTGGTGAAAGGTAAATTATTTTATTTATATATATATATATATATATATATATATATATATATATTAACAGAGAAAAAAATAAAAATGCTCAATTTAAAAAAATGCAAGAATAGAATAATGTGTGTGTTAGGTTTGGTCAATCGGGTCAGCAAGAATTTTCAACTGGGAGATATCCCGACGTGCAATTTATTTTTCGACCACTGAAAGTGACTATTTAACTTCAATTTAAGTGTTGTTGTTTTTTTTAGATTAGTCCCATATAGTCAATTTAAACCAGAATCTTTTCAAATGAGCTAGTCTGATGGACAAAACCTGGGTGCCTTTAAAGGACACATAAATGTATAGTTTATAAATATTAAAACACACACACACACACACACACACACACACACACACACACACACACAGATATATATATATATATATATATATATATATATATATATATATATATATATAAATATATATATATGTGAATAAAAAGGAAAAACCTAAAAGAGTAAAAACAAAAATAAAATCAACGTTTCGTCCCTATTTCAGGGGACATCATCAGGATTTCTAGGCGAGGATGTACAGGAAGACGGTCATATATCACATGCGAAAGAGGAGAAGTTCAGTTCTCTTTCTGTTCTGGAGAGAAAAAATTTCATGATGAAAAGAGAATTTATATCTAGTGTGTGTGGAGGGGGGTCGGGTTATATACATATATGCATTTTTTTTTTCTTTTTTTTTTATCAACCAGGATCTAAATTAATGTTTTGTTCATTTATTATTATATTACCTATGATTGGGGCTACATTATAAAATCCTTTTCTTTGTTTGATGGTGTTAATGCAAAAATTTTAAAATCCATCCCAGATAGAGCAAAACGGAGACTTATTGAATCTGCTTTAATTTCAAACATTAACACCATCAAACAAAGAAAAGGATTTTATAATGTAGCCCCAATCATAGGTAATATAATAATAAATGAACAACACATTAATTTAGATCCTGGTTGATAAAAAAAAAAAAAAAAAAAAATGCATATATGTATATAACCCGACACCCCTCCACACACACTAGATATAAATTCTCTTTTCCTCATGAAATTTTTTCTATCCAGAACAGAAAGAGAACTGAACTTCTCCTCTTTCGCATGGGATATATGACCGTCTTCCTGTACATCCTCGCCTAGAAATCCTGATGATGTCCCCTGAAATAGGGACGAAACGTTGATTTTATTTTTGTTTTTACTCTTTTAGATTTTTCCTTTTTTATTCACATAACGTCTAAAGCATCGTTTATATCTTGCTTTATTTTATTCATATATATATATATATATATATATATATATATATATATATATATAGAGAGAGAGAGAGAGACTTATATGTAATTATACTGAGTTCGTGAAAATCAGTAAATTTTCATATACCAATGAGTTTTAGGCCAAAATGCTCGGCAGTCACTAATGTGAGATGATTCAAAGC